>NC_089648.1:9779500-10087500 GCF_037042795.1 Molothrus aeneus
TCTGGTATGATATAGTTTGGGGAATCCTGGATATTTTAACCCAGGTATTTTTTAAGCACTTCAGTAAAATGACGACAATGAATGCTTGTAAATGGGCTATGCACTCAATATAAAAGTCAATTCAATATATATTTATGTTCCTATATGATGTTTATAAAGCTCAGAGAAAAAAGAGATAGGTTACAGACTATAAAATTATTGATGGAAACCAGCCAAAAACTTCAGTCAAATTAGGCTAATATTTACAATAAACACTCAATAGTCAATCACAAAGTTAGGAATGAACTGATCATTGCAGGAGAATTCAAAGCATCATTGCACAGAAGAATTGCCCCCTAGCCTTCAGCACAACTGTGTGGTTACACAGTGATGCTTGTGTCAGTTTTATTTTTGTATGTGATGGCAAAAATGTTCTGGTACAGTCAAATGAAAATTAAATTATGATTTAATAAGAAGAAAACCAATTAGAAATAAAGATAACTCACAAAGACAGAAACATTATTCCACACAGTTAACAAATTAAGAAGGCTGACCTCGTTGGAATTGTTGCTAAACCACCCCAGCAGGCAAATTTAACTGTGTGCATCAGGCTACAGTTTCCCTGAAGCCCTTCCAGAGCATCAGAAACTGCCATGATTTCCAAGGAGTTCTCTGATCATGTAACTTGCCTGGGTGCTATTCAGCATAAGAGCTGTTTAAAGAACAAAGCATATAATTCTACACAATACAGAATGCCATTTGTCTTATTTTGTAGGGCTCCTGCTGAAGTCCTGGCTCTCAAGGTAGTGCAGTCAAAATCAATTCTCACCTCCATTCATCGTGCCTCGGGGATGAATGGATGCAGTCTGTGTGCCACATCCATAAGAGCTGCTTCCATTATTCTCCAATCCCCCCCAAAACAAGTATAATTCAATTGATTTTCTCTGTGCTTCCAAGAAGGTTACAAAGGACAAAGCTGTGCAAAATCAGAGAGCAGCACCCTCCTGGTAGAGGTCCAAAAGCAGCAGGAGTGGGGAGAAGCTTGAATTAACAGAGGATGCTCATGCACAGGGGTCTCTGGAGCATGGGGGATGTAAAGATCTGTCTTCCTAAAATTCTGGCAGCTGCAATGCCAAAGGAAGATACTTTTAGTTTTGCAGTCTTTGCCCAGTAACAACAATGCTGACTTCCTTTACTCATGTGTTTTTATTATTTGACACAATACATAGTGCACTTCTTCAGGAATCACTTTCTTATTTTGCTCAGCATGAGATGCTCCTAAAGTACAAGGGAGGTCTTGCAAGACTCAAGGATCCTCCTATTTTTACTATCTTACTGGTAACAATGAAAATTTTCTGTAATATAATTTTGCCATCAGATCTAATGGGTTCACCAGGAAATATCAAGCTATGGGGAAAATACTATGATTTTAAAAATTATTTTTTATTATTTTAATTTTTTTATCAAGCATATGCAAAAGAAATTATTCCTTTTGAAGCCTGAATTTGAAAATGCTTTGTTTTGTTCTTTATTTAAAATGTAATACTGCTGCTCTTTGGGGGATAAAGTCCTAAACCAAACACAACTTGCTGTTCTGAATCATGTTTCACTTTAGATCTCAGCATTTACCACATTTGGGACAAAACACCATTTTTGTTCTGATCTACATGACAGGCTGTCATCAGAATATGAATACATCCACATGGACCTAATCAATTGTATGTACAAGGACTACATCTTCCCAAAAATTCTGCTTATTCAGTCACAACATAAAAATAGAAAAGAAAGAGCCATTGCCTGCCTTTCACAGAATTTTAGGTAAGCTGTTATAAAGTAGCTGATGTTTTTCAGAGAAATAAACCATTTCATAAGTTCAGTGAACAACAGGAGGCTGAAATACATTGACCTTGGAATATACAGATTGAACAATTTCAGCAGAACAACAGTATGAACTTCATGGACCCTTTCTGTGATGGATCCTTTTAGCTCTTCAGTGCCAGCATCTACAAGGTTTAAGGGATTTCACCTGCAACATCTACAGGTGGACTTATTCTCATATACCTTGAACTCAGTTTAAAAAACAAACCACAAAAAAATTTATCTCACATCATTTTAGGTCATATCACACCAGCTGAAGACAACACTGGCTTCCTATTTCAATTCTTAGGTTGGACTTGATGATCTCCAAGGTCTTTTCCAGCCTTGTTGATTCTGTGTTTCTGATTCTTCCTTTAAAAGCAGCTTTATGCTGTGGCCAAAGTTTTGGTTGGGTAAGCACCTATGGATTTAGTCTTTTCAAGTTTTGTGACCTAAGTTAGAAGCCACAATATTCCTCAGTATGCAATGCTGGCTTTCCTTCTGCCCTTCTGAAAGTGTAATTCATGCAGGAATAAAATGCCTCGGAATTGCTAAAAAAACCCCACCAACAGCTCATCAGGCACATAGGCTGATATTCCTCTGACATTTAATTCCTGTCTCCCTTTGTAAATCAGCACACTCTCAAATTAAATTAGACCTGAAAGTCTCCTAGTCTGATAAGTGAAGAGAGCACAAATGCTCCAGGATCAGGATGTCTCTCTCCTGCTGAGAAAAAGACCCAGAGAAGCATATGGAGGGTGCACTCTTGTTGGAAGCCAAAACTCAGCCTCCTCATTTTCCATATTTGTTTCAAAGCTTTTCCTGATCTATATTACTGCAAATATTTCTTTCCAACAGAAACTCCAGCTTGGGGGCATGTGTGAAAAGATGATATAACGTTTCACAGGTGTTAGCAAAATAATTTTACAGATGACACTGGTAGGAAACCAAATGTTTCTTTGATGTTTTGATGAGTCCCTAACTCCATATTTTTTCCAGCAGAGGCAGGACTCTCATTATTTCAGTATCACCCATCTGGATTTAAAAACACAGAGTTTAACATTTTATAACCTTTCAAAGAAAAAAAAAATAAAAGAGGAGCTGAAAAAAGAGAGCCTGAGCTCCCCTGTAAAAGATCTCAAGTAACAAATCAGAGACACAGTCATCCAAATCATGGAGAGGGGAGAAGTGTTACCACAGGGGCCCTTCCTAAAGGCCTCCCAAAACAACCCAAGCTCTTCAGACAAACAACATGCAGTGAGACAAGGGCTAAGTTCCCAACTACTTACATATTTTATATTGAGTCATAATTAGCTGCAATATATATATATACACTTCACTTTAAACCAGCTATGAAGAGCTGAGTAAGTGCCAGGGACTGCCACCTGCTCCCTAAGCCATAATTAACTGCCTGATTACGAAATACATATATATTTATCTAATTAGTTTTAATGGCCTTGCTTAGCTGGCTCTGCTCCAAAAATCAGGTGGAAAAGCACATCCTACTTATTGATGGAGAGAGGTTAGATGTGGTATTTTCAGGGTCCCCTGGATGGATGGATGGAGGAAATGATGAATCTGACTCCATGTTCTCAGAAGGCTAATTTATTATTTTATAATATTATATTATATTGAAGAATTCTATACTAAAACTACACTGGAGAAAGGATACAGACAGAAGATTTAACAAGATACTAATTAAAAACCTGTGACTCTCTCCAGAGTCCTGACACAGCCTGACCATGATTGGTCATTAAGTTAAAACAATTCACATGAAACCAATCACCAAATGAAACCAATCAAGCAACCACCTGTTGGATAAACAATCTCCAAACCACATTCCAAAGCAGCAAAACACAGGAGAAGCAAATGAGACAATATTGTTTTCCTTTTTCTCTGAGGCTTCTCAGCTTCCCAGGAGAAGAATCCTGGGCAAAGAGGATTTTTCAGAAAATATGACAGTGACAGCTAGACATGAGCAGTTCTCACAGGGGGCTCTCCTCCAGAGGCCAGCATGGCTCCAGTGAGAGGCCAGGAAGGGTAAGGAGGGACACCCAAGGCAGGGAGCTGCTGGAAGGTTTAACAGGACAACACCCAGGGCATTGCTAAGGCAGCCCCTCTCTGCCTGTGCCAGCGTGGGCCACTATCCAAAGTTTGTCCTGGGTCTCGTGGTACTGTGGGTAAGGATCAGATGTGAGGAACCAGGAAGATGAGTGCACAGACAGGAGTAACTGTGCCCCACCATGAGGGGACACCAACAAAATGCTGCTTCTTCAAACAGAGATCACTGATTATTTGAGCCCTTGTAATTCTACTGGCAGCATGGTCCAGAAAGACTTTCTATCGATTGGGATACTTTGCTAATTAATTCAGGAAGAAAAAATAAATTCTATTAATATGTCTTTTTTCCCACTTCCCTCTGCAGTATAACCAGTGTTGCATTCACTGTTAGTTTCTGGGTGAGCAACATTAAGACTTTGCCCCAGGTCAGATTTTATCATAAATTCCACATTTTGATTGCAACTCCAACACTTCCTGCAGCATAAATACATTTAGGTCCAGATTTTAAAAGCACTTCAGATGCCAAAGGGTACATTTGACATCGATTTCCAGGGAAGCCAGGAATCCAAATGCATCAAAATCCAGTCATTCAGGCCAGCCCCAGTGAATCACTCTCTGTTTCCAAGGGCTGCAGACTAGCTCAATTTTGACTTCAGATTAGAAAGCCCTAACACTAGAGCAAGCCTGGGACTTTTTACAACAATCCACCCATGGAAAATCTCCAAAAAAGGAATGAAAAGATGGCCTGCAGCTTCTCCATCCCTCTTTACACACCTTGTGATTTTGCAGGGCCTATCTGTCAGGTTCTGTCCTGAACACCAACAGCTCACATTATTTACATCTCTGGATATCTATTTTAAAGCCTGTGCTTTCTTCCTGGAAGCAGAGAGATCAATCCATGGGTTGGGATATTAATGTGAAGCCCCCACAAGATGCACTACTAGGTCTCAGTGCTCCCCTGTGCATGTATTGAACCAGACCTTTGGTTATTGGAGTTTATTCCCACAGGGGAACACCCATCCATTGGGCCAAGCTGCTGTAGCAGCTTGCAGACTTCCAACAGCCTTCCCTTCCCAAAGCTGGGATTCCTGCTCAGCTCTGCCTGCCCCAACACATTACAGCTGCCTTTGCACCACCATGCTGATGCCATCAGACCCATCAAGTGCTCCTGTGACATTTATACAAGAGAAAAGTCGATCATCCCAGACAACAATTTCACCAAATCCATCATCAAAGCCTGGTAAATGAAGTGTGACAGACTCATTCTCACTTAATGCCCGAGGTCGTGCCAGGTGACAGCAGTGATGCTGGTGTAGCTGTCCCACAGCAGAGCAGGTACATTAATTTAGCGACACATACTCCTGTCTCTACTCCTTGGCTTTCTCCACCACCACCACAGGGTAACTAGCTGTGGATGCCACTTCCTCCAGCCTGCAAGGTTAAAAAAAAATACCCTCAGAAATCCCTTTATTTCCACAGATGGGCTGAGATCCCCCAGGCTCCAGAGAGCCACGTCTTTGCATGTTGGTGAGAAGGTGGAAAAACTCTGCCAGCAGTTCCTTTGTGTTTCTGGGGAGCTGCAGGCCTCCTGCAGGCCTGGAAGAAGTATTATTGCTCTGGCACTGTGATTACAAGCTGCACAAAGCTGCGATATTGCAAGTGATGAGTGGGAGCAGGAGGAGATCACAGCTCTTTTTTGGAGGAGATGGAGGGATGTAATTTTTCAAATGGGACCAATAAACTGAGACATCCCCCCTTAGAGCCTGTTTCTTCAACACTGCTCACAGCCTCCCCCAGCCTTATAACAAGACAACTGATCGAATAAGAGAATACAAATTGTTCAAGTAAATATCCTGAAACAAGTTTAATTCTTACCTTTCTCACAGAACCCACGAGCAGTTGGCTAAGCAAGATAGTTTTATCCTACAAGATTAAGACATTTAGCGAGTTAAAAAAAAAATAATTACAGAAAATCCACACCACCCTGAGCCTGTGCCTCTGCTGAGAACCATGCAGAGCTCCTTTCCTTCAGCTGCAAGCATCCTGTTCCCCATTCTTATCATTATTCATGAAATTAGGATTCCTTTCTGTAAGTACATTACCCAAAGCAACTTTACTACTGTATTAGAGCTTTGCTTCTGCCAGTCCCTGCACCTGTCTCCTCACAGCCTCTCTCCAGAAAAGCATTTCTGTATATCCTTCTGTGGCCAAGGGAACAGCTTCTTTGTGGCTTCCTGGGAACACCTCACACACTGGGATTCACCAGTGCACTGTCAAATCAGGGCCTGCCACTTATCTGTCCAATTAACAGCACTGGGCTCCTTAATTACAAGCAAAGCCAGGCAGATATTCTATGCCACTTGTTGGAGAAATTTTGTATGTTCTGTGACAACAGTTATCAAGATTTTCTTAAAATGTATACATATATATATATATATATATATACACACATTCATAAATTATTAAAATCTCCTTCTGTTTTCATTATGGGGCCATTTTCTGGCCCCATAATATCAGAGGTTACAGTTGACAGGATCAAGGCTACATGGGTGTCACCCTGAACTCGTATTAGAGAGGGATGTTCAAGAGACAGGTCCACTCTTCACAGTCATCTTAAATAAAATGCAAGCAACTTCCTCAGGATGGCACAGGAAGCACCCCCTGTTAATTTACATTTTATCAGAGATTTCAATTATGCTGGCCACTGAAGCACGTAGGATTTGCCTGTTTCTTGCTGCTGGCTCTGCAGATGGGCAGAGCCAAAGCTGTGTGTTCCCGTGATCCCAACAGCCAAGCTTTTCAGGGTGTGCAAAATGCTTGGTCTCCCTCTGCATGCCCTGGCATTGAGTTGATTTGCTTTCTCTGCCAGAGTGGATGGAATCCTCTCCTTTAGACCACTCATTTTTCCATGTGACCTGTGAACAACCACCTGCTGTACAAAGCCATGCTACCTTTAGAAAGGCCAGAAATTCCTCAGAGTGCTGACCAAAGTGAAGCATTCCTATTTGCCTCTTTTGAAACACATCTAAGCATAATTTGCTTACAGAGAAAACCCAGCCCTCCTCTACATGCACCTCAAATAACCAAATAAAATACTTCCTCCCCACTGAGGTTTTTTACTGAAAATAATCTGTAAGTCTCATTTTCACTTCTCTAAATTGAAAAGACCAGAGAGGGTAGAAGCACTGACATTTACATAACCAGAGTAACAACAAGCTAACAATGCATTAATCACAACTATCTCTGACCTTTGCCATGCTTGGAAAGAGGTCACTGTGATGCCAAGAGCAGACACCACTTCCCTTTTCACCTGCTGAAACACCTCTACATCGAGAAAACGAGAAAACGCCAACCAACACCCCCACCAGAGCCCAGCCCTGGGGTGATTTTCAGCCAGCTTTTTGTCACCTCCTTAATCCAGAACCTGGCTTCTTGACAGTGGGCAATGAGAGCCTAAGTGCTCCCAGAGAGCTCTCCTAGCAAGGGTCCTTCCTTAGCCAAAAATCTGATGACAGTGTGATGCCTTTACCTGTTGACATCCCTGACACCAGCCACTTTTCTCATTGATTGAGCACTTCTCTGGCAAGACTGAACCAGGGGCAAGCAGCTCTGATCTGTGTACAGTGGGCACTGCAATAAGGCTTAGTAAAAAGCAGGAGGTGTTAAATAAGTTTGGCGCAATATTTTATTCCCCAAACCTATTAATGAGCCACGGTTAAAGCTTGAGACATTCTCTGGAGCAAAACTGATGAACCAAGGCAGGTTCAGTGGCTTGAAGCTGTGTAGACATGAGGGTATCACACAATGTGCTACAGACAGCAGACTCTTGTTGGGAAGCTGTGGTTATTCCTAAAATCTCAGGTAAAGGCTAAAATTAGGAGTGACTGATGAAAATTAATTGCCCTTGCTCCACAGTCATAAACAGCTCTCACTTGCTCAAGGGAAAGACTGGGTGAATATAGCAGCACTGGTCTGCTAAAGCTCAGCACCACACAAATTCCTTTTAGACCCTTTGAAAGTGGCTCAAGGCTCAGCAGGAGGAAGGGAAAAGTATATTTGATGGCTGGGGCACAGAGACTGGTGGGAAGCCACATGCCCTACTGCTGAGCAATTCCATCAGTGCTACCCCTGCAATAAAATTGGGAGCACAGCAGTAAGAATGAGCTGAGATTTGTGTCTGTAGCAAGTGAAAAGCTTTGCCTGAAGAAGAAGAAGATTGGTTCCAATGTAAAGGGAGACCCTATTTTGTAGAATTGCAGGTCTTGGCTTTTCTCCCCACTTCAACTGGCCTCCCTCTATGCTGCTCTCGGCACATGCCTCCGTGCTTGGCTGTTATCAACCCTGTAAAGCTGCCTGGAACCCATTCACGTGGGAAATGGTAAAAGCACATCATCATTCTCACCGAAATTTAGAACTTGAGGGAGACCCAAACCAAAACACAAATACACAAGTCCAAATAAGAGTGTTAGGGGAAAAAAAAAATATATATCCAGCCAAACCTACAGGGCAAAGTTCTCACTATAACCAGATCCACACCTATCAAATAATGAGCTATTTTACTGAAAGTTTAGATTTTGTATTTTCAACATCCCATAAAAGAAGAGGAGAAAAGCAGACTGTGGAGCCTCAGCACTGAGGGACAGCCTGGGAGAAGTCACCTTCACTCACCAGGCCAGATACCTCCAAGGAGAGGGAAAGTTTTGACATCTTTTGAAGGACAGATCATGCTGCAGATATGACCTTCCTATTCACAGTAGAAAGCAGGCCAAGACAGACCTTTGGTCCCCTGAGGTTTTCCTGCATAATAATGAAAATGAAGGATTTTTACTCAAACAGGGTTTGTTTAAGGCTTTGTTTGTAGACAGCCAAAGGGTTTTACTTATTCAGCCAGAAAGCACCATTCACCCAGGCTAGTTTGTACACTGAGTTTTTATCAAATTACAAGTACTTCTTTCAGAAATAAATTTATTTCAGCTATCCTGTGCAAAAATATGGCATCAGTTATCAAACAACCTCTATTTGATATTTATGGTTGGACCACTGCAACTTGCTTATTCTAAATCCTAGTTTAATGAAAACTGCCAGTAACTCCCAAGATACAGCTGACAAAGTGATAAGCAACACTTCTCCCCACAACAGCAACAAAGAATTTTGCCAAGTTGGGAACTTCAAGGGTGGGGTTTTAACACAAGTATTTGGCCAGGATTAAAGGCCAAGGTCTTTCTCACACACCTTCAAGTCAGGAGGTTGAAGATTCCCACCCATCCTGCTCAAAGAGGGTGTCTGTGCGTCACATGGGCAAGTTGTATATTTTAAAAGCCAGGGTCCCTTTTATTCTTAGATAATGAAATTTGTTCCTTTGGACTAGTTACTATTAAAACCAGTTCTCTATAGAATTGATGCAGGGCTGGAGACAATTTCAGGAAAAGCACAGCATTCATAGAAAGGGCATGGGCTGTAAAGCAGCCTCCAGCACCATGTTATCTTCTCATCAAATCTATAAACCAAGGGACTTTACTTTAGAAAATAGTTCTTTGAGAAAGGGTTACACCTCAGGAAACTCAGCTGTGTCACTCAGAAAGTTCCATGCTGGTTTCAGAGTGGATTTTGTGCAGGAATCCTGCTGTTTTGCACAAAAAAGGTCCCATTAGGAAAAACATACAAAAAGCTCCTAACAATACCAAGCATTTCGTCTTTTACTATTTCTGAAGGGAGAGGTTTCTTGTTCCTGCTAATCAGCTTTCCTCCCTGTCCCAAAACTCAGCTGATCCCAGCTCTTGGCTGTGTAGGAATGCTGCTGAGCATGGCTGTAATGTCAGCCACAGGTATTGACAAACTGCAAGACAGTGCTGGGGCTTTACTGTCCTTCCAGGCAGAGAAAACCTGTGGGTCTCTAGAGCTACTGGGAAGTTTCCCAGTCACATGAGCTTCCCATCTGGAAAACTGCACTCAACAGAAATAACCTCTGGGAAATAATTGTGGAATGTATTTTATTGGAGTCACTTTAATCTTAACATCAAAATGACCTGATGGAGTAAAAGAGCTACAGTAAATTGAAATCACTGTGAGTTTTACCTTTGCAAAACCTCTTCATTTTCATCTTTCTTTGCCTTCCTCCAGGGCAAAAGAGAAGGTCAACATCTACGATTTTCTTCAAGGAGAGAAATTCTTTTCTCAGCCCTCTCTTGATGCAATCACATTGCCAAAGCCGGGTTAAATGAGTTCAGTGACCTGTCCAATCACAAGGTATAACTTACAGACGATGCAACCGCTTCACACTGCATCCATAAATACAGAACCTGATTCCTCTCTGCCACCAAGGCAAATGCTGTTTTCTGTCTCTTCTGAAATTGCTAGATCCTCTGAGCCCCATGAGGGCAGCAGCCAGTAGTCCTCCCAAACCCTGTGCAAAGGTGTCCCTTTGGGTCTGTGGGCAGGTACAAGCCAAATGCCCCACACCAGCTCTGTCACTGCAGCCCAGAATTCCTGGCTTAGCCCTAATAACTTTTTCAAGGTGACCACCACATGCCACTTTCTCACAGTGTAAAAAAGACTTCCCATGATAAAAGTAGGAAGTGACAACACAAAACAGGTGAGACTTGAACATGATGCAGCCTCCAGTCCAGAAAGCCCCAGCTGGCCAAGAACATGGAGAGCATACAGTACACACACCTTGCTTCTCCCACCACTTCTGAGCACAGCATCAGGTGCGGAAGAAGGGTGGAAAAAAAGAACAAAGGTGGGGAAAAACAGTTATTTTGGGAAGCACAGCTTGCATTCTACCACAGTCATCCAGCAGCACACGCTGCTCACTGGGAACAGATTTGCCAGGAGACAGCTGAGCCAGCTCCTGAACACTGCCTTTAATTTCTGAAGTGGCCCTCATGAGCCTGAACAGCTGTACAGTTAATTCTTCTACATCAACCATTCCCACGTCCATGCACATGATGCTGCCGTGGGGTTGGAGGTGAGAAGCTGCCTGTGGTTTATTTCTGTCCCTCGAGGGGCACACTCAGTGCAGGCAAAGAGAGCATCCAGCACATCCAGTGTGGGCAAGGGACACTGGACTCAGCCTGCAAACAGCTCCCAGACACCCCAAGGCTGGACTGCTTGGAACCACAGCTGTGGAGGATGTTCTCTTTAAATGCTTCCACAAGGCATGTCCCCCCTCAGCACTGAAATCCAGCATACAACATCTCTGGGCTTCATCCAGAGGAGTCCAGCCAGAATATGTATTTCTGCCAGTGTGCTCGCAGCTGGGACTGAATCCTTATCCATGAAAAGCATTTTTGGGTTCCTTCTGGCCTTTGGGAAAGGACCATCTCACAGTGCCTCTGCAGTCAGGGAGCACTGGCAGAGGCAGGCACATCTTTCTGCCCTTTGGCTCACAGCAAGGCAGATCATGGGACTCAAAATCTCAGACAGAGGTTGTGTAGTCTGTGGCTGCCAGAACTGGAGTCAAAGGCAGCCTTTCACTTGTCAAATTAGACCTCCCTACGATGCTATCAAGCATTATGGCTCCTGAAGAAAGAATGGAGGTGTAGTGACGTGCACAGACCCATTATGTTGTTTTTCACATAGAAATGGCAGACAAGACAGATTTCTTAATTCCCATTCTTTTAAACCATTCTGGAGACCAGAATAAAGCTCTACCCCTCTGTGGCAGCAGCTCTCTGACCACGGGGAGAAATAGATAACTTCCCCAGGCATCATCCTGGAAGTCTGTGAGAAGATCAGAGAAAAGAATGATAAACAATTCTTATCTTCACTTGCTGCACCTGTTGTTGTGAACACGTGGAATGTGTTATGGAGATTTGTTTACCAAAGGGTCGTTTCTTAATTAGCCAATGGTGATGGTGTTTGGACTGGAGGACCAATTGGGTCCACCTATATTCTAACTGTCTATAAGAGCAATGGGTTTCTTAATTAAGATAGACTGGTCAACCTTCTGAAGTGCATGGAGTCTATGCTAATTATTACCCCACCAGGGCCCGTTGTGACAATGCCCCTCTTTTAAAGGACAAGCACACAACCTTGATGATTTCCCAGATGCAGCCCTCTGGTGATGTACACCTTGCTTGGGAATTCTCCTGCTGCAGTGAATGTCCTGTTGAGGTTTCTTTTATCAGCAAATAACACCACCCACAAACAATACCTCCTTAAACAGCCATAAGGTTACCAAAACAAAGTCTACAAAGCAAATGCAACACCAGAATTATGACTGGCCCAAATGGGTTTAACCTACTCAAAAGCAATAGTCTGTAATTGTATCACTCCTCAGTAATTACACTTCAGTAAAAACAGGTCACCAGCTCCATCCTCTGCCCCAGCTTTCCCCCCTCACCTCCCCAGGTGCAGCAGGATTAGCAAATACCACACAGCCCCTGCTCTCCCCATGTCCAGCCAACCTGGTGCTGGGCCAGCCCACGTTTCCATCCTCTGTGTCCACCCTCAGCCTGCTTCCCTTCCTCACCCATGGAGTAAAGTAAATAACTCTTACAACCAGTTTACTACAAAAACAGACTGTACTCATTCCTTATCTTGATCTTTGGAAATGCATCTGTCTGCCATCGCCAAAAAGCAAAGTCATCTCCAAAGAGCTCAGCCCCAGGCGGATTTTGGGCATGCGTTGGGGGTTGAGTTTTGGGTTGGTTTTTTTTTCTGTTCTTTCCTGTGGAAACCTGGAGAATTTTTTCCCATTGAGTTGCTAATTGGAACTGAGGCCTGAGATTGGTGGGGAAGGAGAACTCTTGGTTTTTGGGAGTTGCTCTCAGGGGGCAGGGGCAGAGATACCAGGAAATTCAGGCTGGGGAAAGGGGTTGAGGACAGCTCTCTGTTGGCCCTGGAGGGGAGACAGGCTGTGGGCATTGTGGAGAGGATTTGACACCACTGCAAGACTCCATCCCTGCTGCCTTCTCCTACCCCCATCGTGACCCAGCGGAGAACCTTCCTTCTGCTGCTGGGCCCTTCATTCCCCATGCCCTGCCAGGACACCCCACAGGTTACAACTATTTGCCGTGGAGTTTTGCAACATTCTTGTTCACTACCCGGGGATTTCTGCTCATACCTGCCATATCCAGCCTGCTGCTTCTGAGACTCCTGTTAGGGGCACCGAGATCGGCTGCCCCCGGGGGTTTGTGAGGCGAAGCCTCTCCTCCATCCCTGCCTGTCTGGGCCGAGCCGCCATTGCTGCGTGAGGGGGACGCGGCCGAGCCCGCGCCGCAGCGCCCCCTGCAGGAGCGCGGGGGAATCACCGCACCCACCCTGCCCGGCCGTGAGCCAGCAGCGCCCCTGCTGGCCGGGCCCGGAACTGCACCCGGGGGGAAAATGCTGCAGCCAAGAGAGGCCAGGAGGACTGGATTTGTGCTTCTGGTTTTTGTTAATGCCATAATTGTTGTTGTTTGTTTGCTTTATTACTCATATTAATAAAGAACTGCTATTCCTATTCCCCTATCTTTGCCTGAGAGCCCCTGAATGTCAAGATTCTAATAATTCGGAGGGAGGGGGTTTACATTCTCCATTCCAAGGGAGGCTTTTTCTGTCTTCCCTAGCAGACACCTGTCTTGTAAACCAGGACAGCATGGAAAATGCCATGTCAGACATGGAGAGCTACAAAGAGCAGCGAAGTCCAGGGCACAGACAGGTAACTTGCACGTAAGTCAGGAAATATCAAGCTTAGCTGCCTCTTACGTGAAATAATAAATATTGGAAAGAAGTGTGCTTGTTTGACCCAACGTCATTTTGCAGTTGATTTAAGAGCACTAAATTGAATTTGAAAATGCTATTATGAGAAAGGTTAAAAAAATAAATAAATTTGAGTAGATATAGCCTTAGGGGCTATTTTAATTTTCTCTGGGCCAGCTTGCTCACTCCTCAGAGTCAATAGAGATCAAAAGAATAATTTATAAGCTTTAATGAGAATATTGATTTTAAAGGTTCATTCTATTCATGTGAGCAGGGAGGGGGGTGACGGGGGAAGGAGCCCTGCAGGCTGTGGCCAGAGCCTTGTTGAAGGCTGTAAACCTTCCTGGGACACAGAGAGCCCATGCTGGGATGGGGAAGGTGCTCGATGCAGCACAGACCCTGCTCCCAGCAAAGATAGGCATCAGTGTTTCCAAACAACTTACCACCTAATTTGTACTTATGTAAAAGAGCCGTCCCACAACACAAATCATCGAGCAATTAACATGCAACGCTTCAGCACAACTCTCCGGGTCTTGTTGCTGAACTATCTTCAATGCCATTAATGAGAACTAATTAAATCAATCAAGGACCCGCTGTACTCAAACACGACTGCAGCTTCTGAAGCGCTATCAGATCAGGAGCGTTTTCTCAGGCACTGTAAGTATCAAGATGTACATTTATCATGCTGTCCTTCCAGCATACATCTGCTCTCACTGCTGTGTGTTTCATTTATCATATGTTGTCAGTGTCCCTACCCCCAATACATCTAGGTGTCAATTAATTCTTCCCCGTGCAGCTCGAGCGCATCGCACGGAATAATCTCCGTCTTAATATCCATCCACGAGCTGTCCTTGCCTGGGAGCAGCAGCACTCAGCCACGTCCCCCAGATTACGTGGCTGTGACCTCTCTGTTTCTTTATTGAAAGTTATTAAACACTCAAACCACCTCCACACACTGGGGTAATTTTCAGGGGAAGCAGTGGAGGTTTGGGTTTCTTTCTCCCTCTCTTCCCCCAGGCTTGACAGGATATTTGCAATGCAATTTACCAAAATAAACTTTCCCAAGAAGAGTTTCCAGGAAAACCCCTCAAGTGGATAATTGCTGTGGACCTTCAGAATGGCTTTTATAATTGATGAACATTCAAATAACAGATTCATCTCCACATTTGCAGTACCAGGCAATGGCATTTCTGCTGTACCAGCAGCCCATGTGCCTCCTGTTCTATTACCATGAGCATGCAGGGGAAGGAAAGTCTTTTTCTAAACAGGAGAATCATCTCTCATTACATTATAACATTTGGTCTCTATTTATGTTTCTGCTCTGTCTGGCTAACTCTCCTTTTTATTTACAAATCAGCTATATTAATGTGCTTTAATTTCAATGCTGGTTGTTTATTTTAGAGATGCATCAGTTGGCAAAGGGAAGAAACCCCGCCTGAACAGAAAGTGGCACCAGCTCCAACACCATATACACACTTGTCCTTATTCAATAGCAGACTTAAAATTAGTGGGGTTTTGACTTCACAGACATACCTTGTGGCATTTTTAATGTTTTTGTTATAAAAATACTGACTTGCAGGTCAGAGAAGGAGCAGATAACTAATGCAGCGTTAATTTCACGCCAGCCCTTGGCCATGGAAGTGCATCCCCTGTGCAGTCACCATGGAGAAGAGAGGTGGGGCAAAGTCCCTGCACATTTCCCAGACAGAAGGACATGGAGGGAACACATGCATGGAAGCAGAGACCCTGGGAAGGGCCACACTGAGAATCTGTGTGGAATCCCAGTCCAAACATAAAACAGTTACGAAAAGAACACCTCATTAGAGGTAACAGCAGTGAGTCACAAGCCAGAAATTTCTGCAAGGGGTGTAAATGCCCAGATGAATTTGTAGGTGGCTTTATCCCAGCTCTGCATCCACACAAGGAGTAAAACACATATAAAAAACCCTTCTGGCTTGATTTCTCCAAACCCAGCACTCTGGGAAAAAAAGTCATATTAACGCTCCAAATAAATTGCCTCCATGCTGGCATGAGACAGACTCAGGCTGAACAGGGGATCAGGTCTTATCCCTCTGTGCAAAAGGCTTTCAGAGCCTCATCAGAACACAGCCAGGAGTAATAATTTGGGTCATTATTATTAATTATTATAGCTGTACTCAGGCTCCCAGCAGAGATGAATGCCTGGGGATCTCTTTTCACCCATCATCCAGCTGTAGAAAGACCCAAGAGAGGAAATCAAGGTTTTCTATGGCAGAAGAGATGACAGCATATCATTAGGCATCACCATACAGGAAAGCAAGCAGCATTTTCAGTCTCTGTGACCTCTCTGGGTACAAAAAATGATGGGGTTTTTTCTTTCTTTCCTCCATACCCAACTTCTTCCACCACTGAACACACAAAGTTAAAGGTGCCGCAGAAGAGACAAGCATAGCATTTCCCACTTTAGCATAGATACTTACAGAACAGCAGGCAAGCTTGGCCTAGGAAAACATTCAGGAGAACAGATCATGAAGCAGAAAATCTCCAAAAAGAGGTAGGAGCACCAATACATTTGCAGTATTTGCTTATTCTGGTTTTTGCATACTGGCATTCTCCTTCCCCCATCTGAAAAAATTAACTTTTTGCCAATCTCAGGTTTTCTACTATGAGAGTCATATAGGAACCAAAGCCTCACTTCTTGTGGTGATGACCACAGAGACCTGACAGCCAAAAACCAAGTTCCCTGTACTGCTACATATCACAGAAAAACTTCAGTCCTGATCTCACCACATCAGTTTGCTCATCTAATACATCCCTGCATCCGCTGCAGCAATTTTAAGGCCGTGGCAGACTTGTCCATCAAATAAATACATTTGACTGCACAGGTCTCTCCAACCTCAGAGAGGTTTAATGAAATTCTTCCCTTAGAGGAAGGAGTTTGATTACATTCTTGGTTTAATCCTTCTAATATCATTTAGTTGAGTAAACTTATGTGGCTAAAAGGATTCTGTCAGTTGAAGGGATTTCACCAGGTGCATACATATAATTCTAGTGACAAAATGATTTTTTGTCAACAAAACACTGGCTCATGTACAGAGGTTTGTTTAGCAGTGAGCAAGTATACAGTAAAGGCAGGAATAAAATCATGAAGATTATGCTATTATAAAGAGACAAGAAGGAGAGGGAAATTATCTTTTTGGTGCCAGACTGTGGGAAGTAGTTTGCATGAAAGGAAAGGGAGTTTACAAGGCAGCCATCAGCTTCCTATGGGCCTTCACCCTTGGCATAAATCAAATCACCGAGGCAAAGCCAGGGTCATATTACATGGGGGTTTCTCTTCCTACTCCACTTTTGATCCTACAGTCAGTTGATCTCTTTAATGTGTTAATTACAGCTCCTCTGGTCTTTATCCAGCATTTCTTCTGTTTATTGATGTGTCTGGCACCAAAAACATGTGAATAAGGCAATGGAATTCTTTCGCCTTTTATGTAGCATCACATCTTCATCTAGTTGGCTTTGAAAAAGCACCAGCAGCTGAACCTTAGCCTCAAGTCTGAAAACCTGTGGATATTGCAAGTAAAGCCCCCCTGGGCTGAGTGTCTGGGGCCCAGCAGCCATAGAACCATAGAATGGTTTGGATTGGAAGGGACCTTTAAAGGCCCTCCAGTCCAGCTCCCTTACAATAAGCAGGAACACCTTCCACTAGAGCAGGTTGGACAGAGCCCTGTGCAGCCTGGCCTGGAGTGTTTCCAGGGATAGGGCACCTAACAGAAAACAGGCTGAGGTCTGTGGCCAGGACAGGTCACACAGGGCAGGGAGCTGGGTGCTGCATCAAGTAATTCAGAAGTAGAGGGAAAAGAAGAAAAAGCAGGGAGGGAGGACACAGGTGCCCAGTTCTAAGGGAGTGGAGATGCAAGGGGCAACAAGGAGCAAGGAAAGGAGTTTCTTACAGCAAAAATGGAGTTCACACGCAAAAAAAAACCCCAAAAAACAACAACAACAACAAAACCCCACCCAAGCAAAACAAACAAAAAAAAACCCATAAAAACCCCCAAAAAACCCCACACAAAAGCAGCGGTGAAGTTCACAGCAGAGAACAGAGCTATTAAACATCACCTGTCCTCAGAGATGCTGGCAGGCAGAGGAAGGAGGAAATCTCAGAACAGGTTTATTTATTTGTTTGGTGGAAGTGCTTTTCATTTCCCAGCCGTGCAGGAGCAGCAGCAGGAACCTCCAGCTGGGAGGAGGCTGGACAGTGCATGTCAGTGTTTGCACACCCACGGAAGGGTGAAGCAGCTTCTCTTGAGCCTTCAGGGTGCTACAGAAACATTTCCCTTTCCTGATCCTGGAGGTTAGCACCAAGGAACAAGGGAGAGGGTTCCAGAGCTCTGTGGTAAAGTCATATTTGCAACATGAAAGGACAAACAGGAGGTTTCTCCAGGAGTTAGGAGCTGAGATTTGCCTGCCTCCTGCTGAGGCTTCCTGTGTCCCCTTGCCATTTCCTCCCATGCCTCCCAGTGCCACACAGCAGTTCTAACTCACTGACCCATCTCTTCCAGCACACCCTCTCTTCAAGCAACTGTGTAAATCTCTTCACTGGTACAATCATTCTGAAGCTTTTGTACAGCCTTTGAGCTGTACTTGGGAGTTTGCAAGGGGAGCTGAAGTCTGATAGAAGGAGCTTAACCAAAAAGCCCTTGTTTGCACATCTGGCAAGCAGGGTTTACATATCTGGGTAAATATTGTCTAGGAGAGAAATTAAATTAGTTGCCTCCTCCTCCCTCCACAGCAGCACGGCAGCTGAAGCAGTAATGAAGAAAAATCTCACAAACTAGCCACTGGCAACCAGAATCATTTGTCTGCTATCGATCCACAGTGTAATTTAATGGGGTGGAAAAGCAGGCACAGGTCCCTCTCTAGGTTAGGGAAATCTCACCTCATCCTTCAAGGTTCTGCTGGCCCTATCCTGCTTCCATGCCACCCTTGTGCATCCCCAGCTCAAGCCCTGCACGTGCTTTTCCTGTCCAGGTGCCTTGAGAGGGTGGCTACACCTGGAGAGCCAGAAGCACTCACAAGAAAGGAAAATCCTCAGGATTTGTGAGAAGGGGAGATTGTTCAGTTCTCTGCTCAGTTGCTGAACCCAAGAGCCTGCAGATTTAATCTGAGTCTGCCACAAAACGGGAAGAGACACAGAATTCATCGAGCAATTTTTGCAGACGCTCACACCCAAACATTTGCTTTGGAATAGGGTTTGCTCTCACTCTGCTTGCTCACATTTGCATCTCTACACCAATAATTGAAAGCTGCAGCCTCACCACAAAACAACCTTGAAATTTATGACTACTGTCATAAACAGAAACTTCAAAATTAAAACCCAAGACCCTCCCTCCCATCAGTTTTTCCATCCCCAAGCCCAGCTCTGACTAAATCATGCAAAAGCCATAAAAAGGAGCCACACACACTAACCCATAAATCCCAGCTGTCCTGTCTCCCCAGCTTAATGCCAAGTGATAAAGATGCCCCAGAGTTTATGTGGCTGACACTGCCCCCCTCCTCCCCCTTTTGTTGATTGTATTCATAAATAAAACCACAATGATCTCATTTGAGTCCCTTAACCAGCAAAAGCAGGAGCTGGGAGCCACAGCCAGTCTAGCTGGAATGACTCACAGAGGTTTTTGATTGAAGCTGACTATTAGTGGATACAATTAAGATGCCACTTCTGTTTAAAGATTAATTGGCCATGCAGTGACAAATTGTGGATGCTTATTGCTGCCATGCTGAGGCAGGTGATCAGGGAATGAAGTTGTAATTGCAGCACCTCTTGTTTGGCTCCTGCTGGAGCACAGAACCGAGGTTCAGTTTAACAAACAATTTGCCACACGGCTCATCCCTGCTGGGTGCGAAAGCAAGGCTTGCTGGTGAGGCTTCCTTTGAGTTCTACTCCTTTTTAAACCTGGTATAAGCAAAACTGGCCCTTGCTTTAACCTTTGCACCAAAGCAGAAAGGAAGAGGAGAAGCCCAAGAGTATTGCTGACAGTGTATTTGTATCTTGGACTTCATCCAGAGGTGATAAAAAAAAGAAACTGGAAAAGTATGATAAGATGATTTAAAAAAAAAAACAAACAAAAAAAAACCAAACTGGAAAAGTGTTTTACATACTGGAAAGTATCATCATCCTTTTGATACTTCTTGGGTCTTTCTGAGCTTCTCTGGAGAAACCAGAGCACAGCTAGGCTGGCATGTTGGAGCAGCAAATGCCAACATTCAAGTGGGCAAGTGGGGACTCTATACACAGCCACAGTTGCTCTGCTGCTTCAGGAGATTCAAGTTACAGCCCCTGGATGATCTTGAAGCCAATTATTCTCTTTTTCCCTCCAGGGGAGGGAGGGAGCAATTGAAGCTGCAGCTCCTCAGCAGGTGGCTTCCATCCTGCTGCAAGGGAAGGAGCGCAGTGATGCTCTGAAGGGCTCAAGGAGCTGGTATTTAAAGGACTCAAAAAATGATTAGAACCAGAGATCTCCTGGATCAGACTCACAGAGCAGAGCTTCCTTAGCTTTGTTTGCCTCTCTTTGCATACAACTACTGGCTCCAAGTTTCTAGTACACATTTGGATACTCCAACAAGGCTAATTCCATGGAGGAGATACAGCCAGGCCTTACAAACCCTTCCTGTTTCACTGCTGTTAGTGATTCATAACCACACAAGTAACTTCTTTAAACCCCCAAATCTCAGGGATTTAATTGTGTTTGTTTAAGGCTAAACATGCATTTACATGTTTTGAAATCTCAGAGCCAACCAGGACCAGCTGCTCTTGTTATTTCAGGATGTAGACATTGGTATCACCTTTTTTGTCTAAGGAAGGACAAAGAAAGTTGTTCTCTAATTGCCAGTCTGACCTAGAAAATGAGGGCATCAGCTGCACAGAGAGGACCCTCTGATCATCAGTTTCTAAGTGGCTCAGTTTTTCCTCCTCACAAACATACAGGAATCATAGAAATCAGAGAACACACTGGAATGTTCAGTAGTTCGCAACTGCAGAGGCTCTGATGGAAACCTTATAGAAAAGAAAAAATTAGAAAAATAGTATCTTCTGTTTTGCTTCTGTTTTTTTCTCTAAGTACTGTTGGTCATGGTCTGCAGAGAAGACAGTTTCTTGCCTACAAGCATTATAGGGGACCCAGCATCAGCTGGATCCTGCTCTTCACCCCTTATCAACCTCAGAAAAGCCCCAAGGCAGTCAACAGCACAATTGGATGGTACTTCAGGCAGCTGCAAATCAAAGGAGTGAAAAACTCCTCTACTTACAATTCAGTGTTTGTATAGAGGCAAGAGCTGTGCTCTGACAAAGCAGGAAGCAGAGAAGCACAAATGCTTTGCAATTTGTGTGTGAGCAGTGGTGGGTACTCTTTTTAAGGGAATGATCTGGACTTTGAGAATTCTCCTCTCCAACATCTCCCAGGCAGCAGCCAGCCTGGCCTTACTGCAGAGCTTTCCCTTGCCCAAAGGTCTTGCAAGACACCAAGCAGTGGCCCAGATGTGGTGGTACCCATTACAGGGCAAGCATCCTGAGGCAACTTGATGTCTCCTTATCAACTCTTATTAAAAAGCCACTATTGCACATGGCTATAAGGTTTTTCATTTATTGCCCTGTTGTTACAAAAAACACTTGCTTTTTAAAAACGTATTCTTAAGCATCTATCTAGCCTCTCACAGGTGATAATTAACACACCTGATTTTTTTTTTTAGAAAAATTATCCACAGGTTCCTGTTTAAAGGAGCAGAGATTCAACAGCAAGGCAGTGTTTGGATCCATCCCAGTGCATATATTGAATGTAAAGCTTTGGGTGTGAAGGCTGCACCTTGAGGCAGCCACAGAGCTCAAGCCCTGAGCACAAAGGGTACTGCAGAAGAGGTTTCTGGAGTTATTTAGCAGCTGGACAAGGAAAGGAATAGCAGGTGCTTGGTTTGTAATCCCTGCCTGGCCCCTGGCAGCAAGACCTGCTCCCTGGGCAAAGCTTGGGAGCTGTGAGTTTAGATCAGCAGAGGGGGACAGACATGGCAATTCATAATGTCTCCTTCAGGCTGCCCCAGACACCTAATTCAGGTGCAGGTTACAAGAAAAAGAGGCCTCTGTGTCCCAAAAGGCACCCATCTTTGATACCCCAAGCTGGCCAGAGACAGACACTGCAAATATCCTTCCTTTCTGACACAGGTGGGTCATGTTCAGCTCCGCTGTACAGCCGGGGAGGGAAATCAGGCAGAGCAAGGTCGAACAGCTCACCTTGCAAATGCTTGCATGAATACTTAATCTCTCTCCTGTGAGCACTCTCACCAGCTTCAATACAACTGCAGATCTTTAATCAAGGAGAGAAAAGATCTTTAACCCACTGCCTGCCTCCAAGGGGCCTTGGGGCTGGGAGGCAGAGAGCACAGCCCTCCACCTGCAGCTCAACTCCAGCACCAACCCCAACATCACCACTGTGAAAAACGCCAATCACCTGTTTTTAAAAGCTTAACACTTTTATGGTTATAAAAATAGTAATATAGTTAGAGTAATAAAAATTTGGACAATTAGGATTAAGACAATATGAGACAATAAAAACAAAGAGTTACAGACAGTCTGGGTACCTCTTTCTGGGCAAAATAAGCCCGAAAAAGGAAACACAGAGGATTAACCCTTAAAAGCAATAGCCTGTTGCACATTCATACATCTCATCCATGATGCATCAATTCCATTCAAACACAGGATTCTGTCTGGGCAGTGTCAGCTTCTTCCTCTGAATCCTGACAGCATCTTCAGGGCTGAGCAAGGCAGGAAGAACTCAATAAGAGAGCAACAAATTCTTTATCTCTGAAAGATTTAGGTGTCCTGGGGCTGCTATCTCAGTGGGAGCCCTCTCTTAAAGAAAGTATCTTACACAGCATAGTTTCTATTTTAACATTATGTTATAACCTAAAACTATATTTAACACACTACTTAAGAAAACTAACACAGCATAACTTTCTAACATAACACATTTAATATTAATTTCAATATTTGCCAAAAGCCAATCATAAAATACGCATTTTTCACAACCACCACAATGGTTTTAGTTACACAAAGCCCTGGCAAAGCTGAGTCTTTCTACTTTTCACACACAGAAGGTTGCAATCACATTTCCTGGCAAACCACTCCTATTCTCCCAAGCCCCAGACACAGCAGTTAATGTTCTCTAGTTCAATAAACCATCAACTGTACCACCACAGAGGAAAAAACTCTTTAAAAAATCCCCTCTTAACAACCTCACACAATAAAAAGCAAAAAAAACCAACAACAACAAAAACCCACTTACCCCTTCAGGCTTGCTCCCTGCAACATGGGTGAATTTCCAGGCTCTGCAGAGATGCCAAATGTCTCCCACCCAGGGAAAAACTGAAAAACTCACAGGTACCCCAACCTGAGGCCACTGCAGATTGGGCAATCCTAAATCCATTCCCACCACCAGCTTCCCCCTAGCTTGGGCCAGCTACTGAGTGATTCAGGATCCTCTCCTTTTCTTCCTCCTCCTCCTCCTCATCAGTTGGTGGGAGCAGACACTTGTGCAGCTCTGGGAGGCGCTGCCCCAAACCAGCCATTGCTTCTGGAAGCAGCAGGTGACCTCTTTAAGGATACCCACCTGTGCTGCCCCTTCAAGACACAGACTGAGCTTCCAAAAGAATCACTGAAAATGGAATTTGTGCCCTACTTAGAGCTGAGGAAAGGCAATTCCTAAGTCAAGCTGCTCGAGTTTCATCATCTCATGGAAACACAAGGCCCGCTGAATCATAATCCACGGGTTTTATCTTCTTGGGGCAGGAGACAAAGTTATATCGAAAATGTTGTTTACAGACATCTCTATTTGGAAACAAATGCTTAAGTTACTGCACTAAATTATGTCAGCTAAACGGGATGGAAATCAGATCATTTAAAAGCAGACAGCTCTCCTGTATTGTTTCAGCAAAATAATCTCTTTTGCATAGCCAGCCAAGGGGCTCATTTTTGAGGAAAACAAACACATCTTTTACGATTATGGCCATTCGAAGCTGTTTCTTGTGCTCTAAATTGACACACATGAAGGATCAATGGCGTTCTCAGATGATGATTTAATTAAAAACTCCTCCTTTCCTCAAGATGAGAGCTGCAAAACCTCTGTGAATGGCTGATGGATGATTTGCTATTACCTTGCCTGCTTTCTTTTTAATATTTTTTTTCAGAATTTTAATTGCTGCCATTTGAGGATTATTGATTACCTGTAATTGCTCCTTTTCTCAGGCATCTCCCTAGTTATCTGCAGCTAAGTGATCTCTGCAAAAGACAAAAGCAGAGTACTTCAGAACCTAATGGTTTTCATTAGCTGTTAATGAACACTGATAGGGTGACAGCTGGACGCTGCAGTGGCCTGAACTTTGAAAGTGGATGAGACTGAAAATTCCTTTTCCTTAAGAAAAAACACTAAAAGCACCAAATCTCGTCTTTATCCACCAGTCACATTAAACAGAAACTAGACCAATGAAGTCTTCACAGCACGGGACACTCCTGAGTGCAAAGAAAAATCCCCCTCTGCCTTCCAGAGCAGGCACTCCCTTCAGACCGATGTCATTCCCATAGAGAATGAGGGAATCCAAGGGACAGAGGGATCCAGGGACAGCCAGCAGATCCAGAGGAACTGGACTAAAGGGGATTCTATTTTTTAAGCTCCTAATTCTGTCTGCTCTGATCAGCCCATTAGACAAAGAGGTTTGCTCAATTTGCCAGCGCTCAGCTCACAAACTGCCGAGAGTTCAGACTTGGTTCTGGATTCTGCAGGAGCTGGAGATACAGAGTTGTTTCCCACACCTTTGTCTTATTTACAATCCAAACTCTATGGAAATATTTAAAACATGCAGCAGAACCACCCAGTGCAAAGCCCATTTTCCTCCTTAGGACTTTTTCTTGGCATTTCAAATACATTTAAAAGCTCAAACATTTCAAAATAACAGGGTCAAAAATGGTGTTACACAGGGAGCATCAAGTGCAACGAGCATGAAGCTGCCCTTTGCTGCAGGTTTAAGGTAATGCTTTCAGTTTAGTCTGAGAATTATGATCTCAAATTACAGCAAATGATCCTGTTAGAGTTGGTCTGATAATTCTGGTGTAACTTGGTAGCAGATAGCATGATTAAACAAAAAAACCCCACCCTGCATCATTAATTTCAGAGCGATTATTTTTAGAAACTGATCATCAGCTAAGTGGGAGCTCATTACCAGATTTTGTCTAGAAATAAGTTTTCAGTAGTGAGTGCCTGCCCACAAGACTTAAATAACAAAAAACTATGAAACGTGGTGGTAGAAATTTAAGAATTTTTTTCCTTAATTTTTTTTTTTCCCCAGTACTGACACTGACCTGCAGCCCAGTGGGGAAGACAACCCTACACCCAGCTCTGCCCTCGCCCCAGCACTGCAACCAGGTGCCCCTGTGCTGTGGGAAATCCCTCTCATCCACAGACTGCAGGAGCATCCCTGTGCCCTGGGAAAACAGGAGACAAGGAGCTGGAGCAGTTGGAGGTTGGAGAAGCTTTGGCCCTTGGTCATGGTTTGGCACTGGCCCAACGCCAGGCACCCACAAAAGCTGTTCACTCACCTTGCCCTGCCACAGCTGGGCAGTGGAGAGGGGAAAAAAATCAACAAAGGGTTCATGAGTTGAGATAAGCACCAGGAAAAAACACTTCAAGGGCAAAACAGGCTCAACTTAAGTTGCAAAGTGGATTTATTACTAACAGAATCAGAAGAGGATAATGAGAAGTAAAATAAGCCCTTTGAACACTTTCTCCCCTCCTTAGCCCCTCTTGCCTTCCCACTGACAGCACAGTGGAACAGGGCATGGGGATTTTGGCCAGTTCACCACTGAGATTTTCTTCCCCTGCTCTGGGAGAGGATTCCTTCCCCTGTAAGGCTGTGGGCTCCCTCCCACAGAAGACAGCTCTCTGTGACCTTCCCCAGTGTGGGCCCTCTCATGAGCAGCACCAAACCTCACCTGCTGCAATGTGAGTCCCTTCCATGGGCACACAATCCTCCCAAAACTGCTGCAATGTGAGTCCCTTCCATGGGCACACAGTCCCCCCAAAACTGCTGCAATGTGAGTCCCTTCCATGGGCACACAGTCCCCCCAAAACTGCTGCAATGTGAGTCCCTTCCTTGGGCACACAGTGCCCCCAAAACTGCTGCAATGTGAGTCCCTTCCATGGGCACACAGTGCCCCAAAATTGCTGCAATGTGAGTCCCTTCCATGGGCACACAGTGCCCCAAAACTGCTGCAATGTGAGTCCCTTCCATGGCCACAACCCTGCCAAAACTGCTGCAATGTGAGTCCCCTTCCATGGGCACACAGTCCCCCCAAATCAGCTGCAATGTGAGTCCCTTCCATGGGCACACAATCCTCCCAAAACTGCTGCAATGTGAGTCCCTTCCATGGGCACACAGTCCCCCCAAATCAGCTGCAATGTGAGTCCCTTCCATGGGCACACAATCCTCCCAAAACTGCTGCAATGTGAGTCCCTTCCATGGGCACACAGTCCCCCCAAATCAGCTGCAATGTGAGTCCCTTCCATGGGCACACAGTCCCCCCAAAACTGCTGCAATGTGAGTCCCTTCCATGGGCACACAGTCCCCCCAAAACTGCTGCAATGTGAGTCCCTTCCATGGGCACACAGTCCCCCCAAACTGCTGACACATGGGTCTCTTCCCATGGGGTGCAGTCCTCCAAGGACAGGCTGCTCCAGCCTGGAAGCTGGGCCCCCTCTCTCCCACTGGATCACAGCCTCCTCCAGGCACCCACCTGCTCTGGATTGGGTACCTCCTCCATGGGATGCAGGTGGGTCTCTGCAACCCCCATGGATCCTCACAGGCTGCAGGTGGATCTCTGCATTCCCCATGGATCCTCACAGGCTGTGGGTGGATCTCTGCATTCCCCATGGATCCTCACAGGCTGTGGGTGGATCTCTGCATCCCCCATGGATCCCCATGGGCTGCAGGGGCTCAGCTGCTTCACCATGGCCTTCACCACGCCTCACAATGCTTCACAACAGTCTCACCACCTCCTGCAGAAGAATCTCAGCTCTGGCACCTGGAGCCCCTCCTGCCCCTCCTTCTCCACTGACCTCAGTGTCTCCATGTTGTTTCCCTCACATATTCCATCTCCTCCTCTTTTGTGACTAGAAGAAAAACAGTGTGCCCTTTGTTTTGATTTTCTTCTCAAATATGTAATCACAGAGGCATTGCCAACCTCTCTACTTGGCCCAGGTTTGGCCAGCAGCCTGTCCATCTTCACAACTATCAGGGATTGGTGATGCTGGACAAAGCAGGAAGCCTCCAGCAGCTTCTCACAGGAGCCACCCTTGTGGCCCCCCCACTCCCAAAAACCAGGCCCTGCAAAACCAATGCACCCCTGCACCCTTGCAGTGGGCTTGCACGGGAAAAACGCCAATCACTTAAAAAAATTTTAAAAGTTTTATAGTAATAAAATTTAAAAGTTCTACAGTTATAAAAATAGTAATATAATTAGAGTAATAAAAAATTGGACAGTTAGGATTAGGACAATATGAGACAATAGAAACAAAGAGTTATGGACAGTCCCGGTGCCTCTTTCTGGGCAAAATAAGCCTGAAAAAGGACACACATTAACAGAGGATTAACCCAACAAGAGCCTGTTGCATATTCATACACCTCATCCATGATGCATAAATTCCATTCAAACACAGGATTCTGTCTGGTCAGTGTCAGCTTCTTCCCCTGAATCCTGACAGCGTCTTCATGGCTGAGCGAGGCAGGAAGAAGTTCATTTCTCCTGATAATGGAGAAATAAATTCTTTCTCTCTGAAAGATTTAGGTGTCCTGGGGCTGCTATCTGGTATGAGTACCTCATTCCTCTCTTTAAAAAGTATCTTAAACAGCATAGTTTCTATTTTAACATTATGTTATAACCTAAAACTATATTTAACACACTACTTAAGAAAAATAATACAGCATAACCTTCTAACATAACACATTTAATATTAATTTCAATATTTGCCAAAAGCCAATCATAAAATACGCATTTTTTCACATTGCAGATCCAGCAAACCTTCCCGTGGCACAACCACATGGCAGACCACTTGTAAAGGATATTGCTGGAAATGCAAAAGGAAGTGCAGCAGGCAGCAGAGGGACATATGAACGGAATCTTGGATATCTAATCCAGTTGGAAAGGACAGCTTGGGTTGGCAGCTAATTGGGAGCCATGGGAAAAGCTTTCCCAGCTGCAGGCAGCAAGCAGCTCAGGGAGAAAGGAGCTACAGGTTTTCTGCAAGAAAAAGCTGACTCTTAAATTGAGTATAGTACTGATGGTAAATGCATTTCATCACCAAATTATAGATCTATAAAAAAGTACAACAGAGAAAAAAAAAAAGAAAGTAAGTACGTGTCAAGCTTTCTGGGCCTTTTTTCACTTTTCTAGGGAAAATTTTATTCTGGTACATTGGCAGATAGAGCACAGGTGGGAATGTTTTCACCTAAATAATTGCCAGTAGGCTG
This sequence comes from Molothrus aeneus, assembly GCF_037042795.1. Lineage (NCBI taxonomy): Eukaryota > Metazoa > Chordata > Aves > Passeriformes > Icteridae > Molothrus > Molothrus aeneus. The sequence continues at coordinate 9,807,626 of NC_089648.1, forward strand.
AAGCAATTAATTATTTTTTTTTTTCAAATAAAAAAGATATTAAATACTGAGACTTATTTAGTAAAAATTATGGCCAGGACAATGGTTTTGTTTCGTAACAATGTGATTTTTTTTAATACTCATGAAAATAATTCTTATAGTTCTACATTCTGAAGAAGAGTTATTTATTCTGTAGAAAAAGATAAAGATTAACCATTAAATTTCTGGGGTGACCTTCATTATTAAATCTCTGCTCTGCAGAGAGCAGCAGACACTCTTAGGGCACGTGCTGGCAATTTCAGCTGCCTTTACTCTTCAGTGCTTCAGTCCCACAAAGCAAGACTGACATCAAAACCAGGGAAAAAAGATGATGAAAGGAATGAAGAGATTCTTCTGGGTACAGAAATCAACTTAAAAAGCTGGACCCTCCAGTCAGAGTGAGTTATGCATTTAACAACTGTGGTGACTTAAAGAATTAAGTGGGGACAGATTTTTTTCTTATTTTCACAAAAAATAAACATTTGGAAAGCAGAGGAAAATGTGGCATAGAAATAGAGAGGCAAAGAGCAGGATTGGAAGGAAGGAACAGAGGATTTCACAGTGGACCCCTTCTCAAAGGCTCACTATAAATATTATCCCTGTCCAGCTGGAGGAAGTTTCTTGCGGTCCTTTGGCAAATAATCTTTTTTTCTTCTTGTCATCAAAATATATTTTAAAGGACATTTTGTTCAGGTGATTCCAACTCAAAAATTTGGCTTGAACCCTCCTTCTTTGGAAGGCAATCAAATTGTTATTTTTGCCTTCAGTCAGGCCAGTGCTATGCTGATGGGGAAGTGGATGGACAGTGAGTAGGGGCATTGTGCACACCTGTGTATTGAAAGCAGAGAAGATGAAAGTCACTCCTGTGACTGCTGTTAGGGACTTAGGGAAACCTGAGATGGTCCCACAAGTCCGGACAGAGAGGAACTTCTTCACATTATCTCATGTGCCCAAATTAAGAGGAAGTCACAGAGTGGTTGTTGTGGGGGTCTTCTCCCAAGTGACAGGAAATGGCTTCAAGTTGCACCAGGGGATCTTTAGATTGGACGACAGGAAAAATTTCTTCACTGAAATGGTTGTTAAGCATTGGGAAGGAGTGGAGTCACCAGCCCTGGAGGTATTTAAAAGCCACTTAGACGTTGTGCCTGGGGCCATGAGTTAGTGGTTAGCTGGCCATGCTGGACTCCAAGATCTTGGGTTTCCAACCCAAACAATTCTGAGACTGTGTAAGTAAGAAGAGCAAGGCAGAGCACTTCCACTGGAAAGCTGGCTGTACGAGACAGGCATCTGTATTTGATTCATAAATTCAGATGATGTGAACATGAAACCTGTCCCTGGTGTAACACAGTTAAGGCAAGGACGCAAGTTTGACGACCTGACCAAGCAATGTGGAAGCACATTCACTGCTAACTGAAGGAATACATCAAGCCTTGGATGCTTCACCAATATCCTGGAAGAAAATCACCTTGTGGGATGGGAGAGCAGCCACTAGGTGGAATAACAGCCTAGCAGGGAGATGCATGCACGCAGCCTTGGGCCAACATCACTCACAGGATTCCCACAAATAAAAGCCCTGAGCTCTGTGTCAAACCTGCCTCGGCCAGGGAGCAGCTTTAGGAGACCTCAACATGTCTTGCAATATTCATATATGTCCTCTGTTCCTGCTCTGTTCACATGCAAACGTTTTTATAGCTGTACTATTGCATAGTCCTATAATTGAACTTGCCACATTTTCAAACACCCTAGCAGGGCTCAAGTTTCAGAGCTCAAGAAGAAACTCTAATACTATAGTAAAAGAAATGGACAAAGCTCTTGAAATCAAACAATCTGGCCTCATTTGCATCAGAACAAATCTGACCTGTAGATTTTTCTCCTATGTTTTATGGAGTAAGAAAAAAAAAAAGTGATAGTCTCGTTTTGATATTTACAACACTCCTTTTATGCATCCTTAATGGCATTGTTTATAAAAAATGCATTAACTGTTCTGTTTTGCTTCAGGCAGGGGGGATCCTTTACAGGATAGGCAGCTTAATTTGGACCTTAACAATGACAATGTGCCACGAATAAATGTATCTGGGAGACAAACTCCCAAGCAAAGATGTAAGAGCAGGAGCTTGGCCTTTGCACATGAATATTCTTAAGGAGAAAGGAAGAGGGTTTTTTTCCTCCTTACAGTTTAAAGTAGATCAGAAACCTCCCAAAAGAGCAGGAGAGAAGCCAGCTGCTAAGTAGGGCATGTAGTGACAGGGCAAAAGGGAATGGCTTCAACTATCAGAGGGCAGGGTCAGATTAAATATTAGGAAGAAATTCTTCCCTCTGAAGGTGGTGACGCCCTGGCACAGGTTGTCCAGAGAAGCTGTGGCTGCCCCATCCCTGGAAATATTCAAGGCCAGGCTGGATGGGGCTTGGAGCAACCTGGTCTAGTGAAAGGTACCCCTGCTCATGGCAGGGGGGTAGGAACTGGATGGTCCTTAAGGTCCATTCCAAACCATTCTGTGATTCTGTGACATAGATAAAATAAGGCTTAATAAAAAAACACCATCTTACACAAGATGTATGTTTTGGGTTTTCCTTTCCCAGATTTTTATATATGGAATTGTTGCATTCCCCTTACTTCTCTTTGCTCAAGAAGGCTTTGTACAAGAGGACAGGGATTGGGGTGTCCCAAACCAACCTGCAGGCTAAATGATTGATTATCCTCACATCTACTCCCTCCCAGGAGTCTCTATGATACTGCAAACCTTGCTTCCATTGACAGGCTGCCATAATAAAAAAATATATATATAGAAAATAAAGTCCGTATAAGAAAAGGCCTTACACCAAGGCTTCCACCTGACTGCCAGGGGACAGAAAGTGATTTCTGCAGGTTAACAACTTAGTGATAAATTGGGCATATATGTATGTAATACATGGTTATGCATCCACAGTGCTTTGATAACAGTGAAGATACTCATTTGGCAGGAGGAGGCTGCAAATGCCTCCTACCTGAGTGAAGAATCAAGGGTCTCTAATCCTAAGGAAAATGCAGGAGTGAAATATTAATAAATCCCAGGCAAATCCCAAACAATACCAAGGCCTGCACATTTCTTTCAACTATAATCCTGTTCTGCAAAAGCAGGCTGAGGATATAGGGGTTGTTAAAGATGTCAGGGGGGTGTGAATAGATCACTCTGACAACTAAATTAAGGATGAAAAATATTTTTGGGCATCATAGCACTGATTTCCCTTCCAATGAGAGCCTCACCCGCCTCTGAATCTCTAATAGTAAAGATTATGGATCAGCATGGAAAGAATATTCTGGATGATCCAATGTACCTTTCAGTGTGCAGAAGAATGAATTTGATTTCGTAGCATTTTCAAAAGGATTTAGAATTACAAAACTAAATCAGTATTATTTTTGTGTATGAAGCAATAAAAATGAGAGATACCCTACTGAGCCTGGATTGCCAAGTCCTTGCTAGAAAACAACCATGTATTAACAATTTTCAAATACAGAACCACAACAAGATGTAAGTGTAGCAGGAAGGAATCATCATAACATTTCAGAAACTGCTGCTGTCACTCCTGCTGTAATTTCTCATATATAAGGGAACTTGTACTTTGGAAAGAACCAGCTCTGTCTTTTACACTGTGACAAGCCAGGCTCAGCTAAAAATAGCAACCAGCAAGGAAAAGAAAATAAACACCTCCCACACCACCCTTTGGAAAGTCCTTTGCTCCCCACTGATTTCAGCTGAAAATGCCCACAGAGCCATGCACACTACCTGCTGAATTTGCAGTCAGCCCCAACATGGGAAGAGATGAGAATCCTGACTCCATGTTTCAGAAGGCTGATTTATTATTTTATGAGATATATATATTATATTAAAAGAAAATGATATATTAAAACTATACTGAAAGAATAGAAGAAAGGATTTCATCAGAAGGCTAGCAAGGAATAGAAAAGAAATTAGGTAATTCTTAGTACCTAATAAAATCTTGTGGCTGCTCACAGCCTTGACACAGGTGGCTGTCATTGGTCATCAAGTAAAAACAGTTTCACATGCTGGGTAAACAATTCTCCAAATCACATTCCAAAGCAGCAAAAGCTGAAGCTTCTCAGCTTCTCAGAAAAGATCCTAATGAAAGGATTTTTCATAAAATATGTCCGTGACACACTGCTGGACACCACAAAGGGCTCCCATGTCTCCAAGCTCACCTGGGCTTGTAATTAAAAGAAAAGCTGCAGCTGTTGAGCAATGGACACAAACTCAGCCTCTCTGTGCCCCCTCCTCAGAACCACTTCTGCTCTTCCTTCCCCCTTACACCTCATTTTCTTACAAGATCAATTTGGGGCATGCAGCTTAAGAGCTCAGGAGCAAAGGCCTAGGAGCAAAGGCCCTTTGACAGGCTGAGAGGTGATGTGCAGGTGTCCCAGGAAACCAGCCTCTGATACAGACCTGAGCCCTGATGTGCTCACACCACCAGTGCATCTTTTATTCTCCCTCAGCCCTGAGAGAGATGTCAGTCACACTGCCAAAGGACACAGGAGAGCCACGGGGACGAGAACCTTCTACAGTGGCAAGGCTTCATGCTGTTCCTGTAATTTTTTTGTCTGGCAAGTGAAATGTATTTCACCAGAAGGTGGGAAAGGACTTGGAACAAAATTGATCTTGGCTGAGCAAACATTTGACAACGTTCTGTGGGAAACAACCATCTGTCTTGGGAGATATCAACTCCAAGAGATATTGATGGCACTAAAAATATCCGCCTTAGTCCACAGTCCCACGGCATTCAGCTTTCAAGTGTGGAAAGCTTCAATCCTTCAGCAGTAAACCTTTCTATTCATTTTTATTTTTGGAGTGTTGACTTACCAGGTGGTTAGTGAAAGGCTCTGGTTTGTTTGAGATGCAGCCACATGAGTTTCTGGTGCCTGGGATGAGTGGAAACTAGAGAGGAGCTGCAGAGAGGTAATTAATATGGATTAAATGGAAAAAGGGCTTTGTGCTCCGCTTCACAAGTACAGACCGTACACTGAGATGGATGTCTCTATCTCAGAAGAGCTTCCTGGAGCAGTTTGGCAGGCTGGTTTCTTCTGAGAAACATGAGAGGAAAGAAAAAAAAAAACATTACTCTTTGAAAGAAACTTTTAAAACATACCATGAATTCAAAACAGCTCTTCCCTCCTCACTGTCAAAGAGGCTAACAGATTTATTGAAGCTGACAAACAGTCCCCATCCCATGAATCATTAAGATTTAGACCATTTTACCTTCCATGTGTCACATCAAGATGATACAAAGTCTTCCAAGGAAAAAGGGAAGATGGGGCAGCTCAACTTCACCAATGGATGTTTTGCACAGAAGGTGTCACATCCATTTTTGTATCTGTGATTTGCCAGTCTCCTGCTCCCCAGGCAGGTGCCTTTTCCATGGGCCTGTGAAGTAATAGTTATTTTTACCACAAACTGGAGATCTTTTTCCAGGGCACATTTCATTTTGGAAAAGGCAGTCTCTTGGCCATCAGGGGTCTCTGTAGGGAATATTAGAGATGAGAGGATTACAGGCAAAAGCCTTGAGTTGTTCTTCCATACCTGCTCCAGTGTCTCTTGCTCTCTCCACCTGCGATTTGTGCAAACTCCCCACCACAGCCACACCAACACCCACATTCCCTCACAAGGAGTCCCAACGGCAGCAAGAACAAGATCCTCATTCCACAGGGACAACCTGCATTTTACTCTTTAAATCCCTCCTCCCATCATATATCCTGGGATAATTTTTTAGGGTTGGTTGTTTTGGTTTGTTTGTTTGGTTTTTTTTCATTTTCTGGTGGTTTTCTCCTTCTGGGAGGGTGTCAATAACAAGGGAGAGCCAATAACCAGTGCTGTGCAGCCAAGAGGAAGCACAAATGATCCTTCCTACTGACACCCCCTGCCTCCAGGGACTGCCCACCACGAACCCCAGAGCTGGATCCACCTTCTCCACCTTTAGTGTCTGCCAAAGAGGATCTCTGTTCTGTGGCCAACATGGCAATCCCATGGGAATCCTTGCAAAATGCCTTTCAGAAGGATGACTGTTCAGTACACTCAAAGAAACAATGCTGAGTTCAGTCAGACACTGCAGAGATGGAGGTAGAAAATGCAATGACTGCTTCATGCAGACAGACTCAGGTGGGTAAAGGAAAGGGGGTGCCCCAGTACAGGGACTGAAAAGGAGAATTCCCACTTCTGGAGTAGTTTAGGGGAAAAACCCACAATAAAACACTTAAGGAAACAGTAACTTCATGGAATAGTGACTACTACATGTCAGGGAAAAGGGAGTCAGGGTTTGTTTCCTGGGCAACTGGGGAACCATAAAGATACTGGATCACAGTTAGGAAAGAAGTGGAAACATCTGAAATACAAGGCAGGAAGGAGAAGGGATTTCTTCCTGCAGATACAGCATGAGAAGGAGAAAAAAGGTTGACAGAATGCATGCTTTTTTATGATTTTTTTTTTTTAAGTTGAGTTTATTTGCATGACAGTTCTGAAATAAGACAAGGTAAAGAGAAGGGCAATGCTGCATAATGTGAATGAGGAAAGGGAACTATTTGGCTTTTTCATTTAAATGCATGAAGATCTCTGTGAGGTCTGTGTGTGTTGAGAGGATGGGTATGAATTTAGAAGAATTATGCTAAAGTAAACGGTGACTCCAGTGAGAGAACAAACTCAAGCTGAAGGCTCATAAGCACAGCTGAAATTAGGAACTGTGCTAATAGTCCCAAGCTGTGTTTCAGGTTGAGGCTGAGTGAGGCACTGACTCAACAAACACGTCAGCAAGACAGAATTTAACACCAGAAAATCCTCTGCAGTTCTTTGGAAATGAAATGTGAGGCTGCAGTCAGAGGGACCTGGCTGCAGGGACGGGATGGATGCAATTGCTGTGGGATGCACCTGCCCATCCACAGGGATCTCCTGGCCCCACTGAGGTGGGTGTCCAAGGGTAGTAGGATGCCAAACTGTCCCTGAGAGCCACATCCTGCTGATCCTCTCTGCCACCCCCATCCCACTCTTTTTCCCTGGTAGCAGCACTGCCCTGCAAGGGGAGGAGGCAAACTGGCAAAGTGACTGACTGTGGAAAGAGCAGAGGGATGGAAAACCAACAGATTCCGGCCTGGACATACCCATGCTGGGGACAGGCACACCAGAGGGAAAGGGCTTGGAGGTTTGGGGGTGGGAGAGAAGAGCACATGCTTGGCTTCCTGCTTAGTGGTGACACAGAGCCCTCAATCTGTCCCCAGCCACCAGGGCTGGCTGCCACAGGAGCTCTGGCTGCTTTCCTCCGTCCTTTGAGGGTGACACATGGAAAACAGTTGGGAGACACTGGATTGCTGCTCAAGAGCAGAAGATAATCAATGGTGCCTTACCAACAGGAGATGTTGCTGGCTTTGCATCATCTTCCCCAGATGTCACAAACAGGTTTCCTTTGGGCAAGGAAAGAGGGAAGATCATTAAAACTCACAAAGCACAGGCTGGTCTGAAAATGAAATTAAAATAATAGAATCATAGTCTATTATTGGTCTGAGTTAGAAGGGATCCTAAAGATTACCTCATTCCATTCCCTTTGCTATGGACAAGGACATCTTCCACTAAACCAGGTTGCTCAGAGCTCCATTCAACCTGGCCTTGAACACTTCCACAGACAGGGCATTCACAACTTCTCTGGGCAACTGTTTCAGTGCTTCACCACCCTCACAGTGAATTTCTTCCTAATATCTAGTCCTTAGATAACGCCTTATTCCCAAATCTCCAAAAACCAAATCTAGACTAAGACAATTAATATAAGGAACCACATATGGTCACCAATAATACTTGGATTTCACTTGTCCTGGTCAAACCAAAGTATTTTTGCCACATCATCAAATACATCCTATCTGTGCATTCTTTATTCAGTAATGATTTGTTTATACATGACTGTGGTGCACCATGAAACATGCAGCTAATTAACTAATTAACAGCCACCTGGGATGGCAATTAGCACAACAAAACCTGGAGCAAATCCATAAGACCGATCATGGGTTGAACATGCATGAATCACTGAAAACAGGCAGCCTTGATGGTTTTTTAAGGAGAAAACATGCATTTCAAGGTGAGTGAAGGGAGGCTGTCCAGGACTGACACATGTCAGAAATCAGGCTCTGGTTGTGCAGGGGGAGCTGCAGGCTCAAGGTCCCCAGCCTTCAAGTTGGTTGAGTGGCAGCACAAGGATCTGCCTTTCAATATCACATCAAAGAGCTGGGACTCCTTTATCCCATGGAAGATTGGCTTCCCAGAGCTGTCCCTCAAAGTTATCCTGCCAACAGACCACAGACCGGAGGTCGGTCTTGTGATGAAGAACTACTGATCTGCCTGGGACCATTAAACCAAAGCAAAGACAAGCAAAATTTGGGTGAAAGACTCCACACTATGTGCACATGCGGAAGGGCTGCTAAGTTGATACAAAGCTTTCTGATATGGTATGTTGGGAAGGATGAAAGTTTGACAAGAAAGTCTCACAGATATGTAAGCTTAGCAGAAAGATTTTCAAATGTAGAATCTGAAGAAGGAATAGAGATGGAAGCAATTTTTGATATAGAAGAATAATATATGTGTAAATTGACAATTGCTGAGCCAGTCTTACTGGATAACCAAGGAGGCAAAGGATGTGTTAGTTAGAAGGGGGTTTTATGGCTTAGAGCAAAGGATAAACCCACCTCAAACAAGAAAATATTTTTACCAAGCAGAAAGAGAGCACAGGCAAACAAGTCAGCAAATGCTGCAAGTAGAAAAAAGGTCTCAGAATTTTCCACTGCAAGAAAACTGAAAAACAACTTCTAGCTTAAACTGCAATGTGCTAACTTTTAGTGATTGGAGAATAGTAACATGAATATGGTAATTACAGTAGTTATGATAGGCTATAGATAAAAGTTAAGGTACAGATTGGTTCTACTGTATTAAGATGCTCAGCAAAGAAAAGTCTATAATGCATTGTAACCTCAACTCAGGGTCTGCAGGCCTGCCTGCAGCTGGAGCTGACAGCTGTAGGCACAGGCTCTGTCACCCACCACCCTGGGCTGCTGTAACTCTTGGTGTAATAAACTGCATTTTAAAGAGCTGCCTGGAGTCCCACATCTCTCATTCAGGCTCTTACAATGGTACCTACTAGGTGTGAGGCTCTTGGGAGTTTAGTGCCTTCCCTCCTTTGCTTCCATGAGAAATTACAATGTCTGGGCACTGCTCATGCAGCTCCATGCTGTGCATGTGCTGCTGATGGGTGAATTGAATCCTGCTGGAAATGCAGAGGTGGGCTGCAAAGGATGAACTGTTTCCTGCCAGCATTTCAACTCCTTCGTGCCTGCTCAGGGGTTTTGCCTAAAATCAGTGACAACCTGCCCACTTCTGTACCTAATTGCCACAAACATGTGAAAACAGACCACAGCATAGTTAGCAATTCTCCCTTCATCATCCCAGTGTGCTTCTTGTAGCATCATTATGGTGAACAGACAAGTCATTCTCTTCTCACTGTTTTCATTTTACAAGTTTAGCTTCTTTTGCCACTGGTAAAGATTAAAAAAAGAAAAGATAGAAACCACATAAACCACCACCTTTTGAAGGCTGAGTCTGTCCATGCAGCAGTTAATGACAAACCCCTGACTGCAGAATCAGACTCTGCAGTAGCTAACACCAGCAGAAATAAAAAGCACACTGTTTGAAAGAAAATTTGGTGCCCATCACAGGCAGCTCAGAGTCTGCACATCATCAGCTCAGAGTCTGCACATCATCAAGGGCCAATTTTCACTAGGATTATTAGTTAACAAACCATTTCCTTCCTCACTGGCTTTTAACCATTTATTGTTTATAGAGCAGCCTGGGAAGCTCTGCAATAGACACTAAAGCATTTAGGAAGCAGCAGGAGTCACTCCACAGGAGTGAGTTAAAGCTCAGCATGTGCCTTTCAGCTGGAAACGATAAATCATCCCTGGAAACATATAGCTGACCCATGAGCTGGAAGACAGAAAACAAGAGGGCACCTCTCCTGCTCCCCATGGAGAGGAACTGTTGCCAACTGCCAACCATCACTCCTGGTGATGTAAATGCAGACATTTTTTGCTAATCTTATGCTAAGTTTGATTTCAGATTTTGCTTTTGCCTGCATGGCCTTTTATTCACTCCTCTCTCTCCTCCCTGTCTTTGAAGGTTGCCTGCCCTTGGGAGTCTCTTCCTCCTTTCTCTATCCAAAACCATTTGCATTCTTCCCCAAAATGTTGCTGACACAGTCTCCTATCCCATCATCCCCAGCTTGCCAGTCATTGCATGTTTTTTGAGAAATAAAAATAAAGTAAACTCAAGATGTTAATAAAACTTATGATCCACAGACAATATTTGCTTTGGATATTTTACAGAGAATTTAAGAAGCTGGGATCTCCCAGTTTTAGGAACTAAAGAGCTGTTTTACATATTACACTGCCTTTTTTATAGAACTGTTCAGAAAATGCTGGTCTGAGGTCTGGAGTATTTATTCCAGGACTAGTGAGTACCAGCAGCTGTGTGTGAGGTTTTGAAAAGGACAAAGGATGTTTGTAATTTGTCCAGTTTATTCTGTAAAGCAGCTTTGGATTTAGGAATGAGTCCAGATAAGTTTGTGCACTATGCCATTTTACAGGGCAGCAAAGCCAGTGGCTGACTGACACCTCTGAGGGCTGGAGCCCTGATTCCTGTGCCAGACTGGTGGAGGTGAGAATAACCACGGCTTCCTAGGCTTCCCATTCCCAGCCATTGGAGGCTGGGCCACCTCTCATGAGAACAAAGGCAAATACCCAACAGTGGTTTAGTATCAACTATCAAAACTCCTCTGTCCTTTGGCAAATTGGATTTTCAGGACAACTTAACTATTTGTGCCTCCATCTGGTCTGTTTGATGCTGTTACATTCCAGCTCTAAACGAGTTCTGTTTTGGAACAGCAGCACTGGCAATGGATACACAGATCCTGTAATGAGATCACCACAGTTAGCAATGCAGATGAAGTCCAGATCCTGAGACCTGAGCCAGCAGAAGGGTTGCACATCCGAGCTGGATTTCCAGGTTCTCTCAAAGCTGAAGTCATTCTAGCACAAGGATGAGCAGTCCCAGAATAGCCTCATGTTTGCCATCTCTCAACCAGAAAAATCTCACTTTGGACAACCTGTGAGTAAGTGTGAAGCCAAGCCCAAAGCTCTGACACCACAGTTTCCAGAAGTGACTCTTCTGCTCATACCCTGCCGTGGCCAGGGGTGCTCCTGCGTTCCGAGGGACAGTCCCGGACTCGAGCCTGGAATCCAGCCAGCTCCCACTCCATTTCCTGTGATCTAGCAATGAGCACAGTTGCCCTTTGCTCTCAGCTCTGCTTCTCTCCCATACAAAAAAATCCCAGTATGATCAGCCATTCTCCTAGCTCAGTGTGAGGGAGGTGAGCACCACCCACCCACACTGCACAAATATTCCTGCCTGCCGCTCCAAGAGCTCCGTGCGTTTCTTCCACCTTGCCTTTTCTCACTGGAGTTCAGAAAAATGCCTCTTGCTTAAAAAACCCAAACCAGTCTCATACAGAGAGAAACCTGACCAAAATTGGCCATGCCACTGCACTTGCCTTTTCCCCAGAGGGGAGGATGCAAAAGCAAACAAAACATGGCAGATGCTTGTCACGGTGTTTAACGTGCTGCTGGAAGGGGTTCAGATCCTGTTGTGGTGAGAGCTCAGAAATCTACAGTGCAGAAGCCAAACACTTCAAGATGAGCTTTTTGTTTTGAAATACTTCCAGATGATGTGTCACCAAACTAATTTAGGCAAGAACACATTTCCCTAAGCAAGACAATGACAGAACATTACATTTGGCAGTTACTCAGAAACCGCACTACCTGAGAAAGCAATTCTTCCCCTGAAACAGAGTATCAAAATAATTTGATTTTTTTATCAAAGCGCAGAAAAGATAAAGAATACTACAGCAAAATGCCTTCAGATGGACATCCAGGCTCTCCAGCCTATACAGATCTTTGGAAATTACAAGGGGTCTTCATATTTTCCAATAATTTTGAGTTAATACCTACCTACCTCAGCTTGTTTCTAAATTGCAGTGACACAATGGCTAAATTCTCAGCTGTATTAAAAATACTCTGAGTGAATGAAAAGAAAAAAAAAAACCTCACAGGTTTTACATGTTACGTTATATCATCATTTGACTTTAGAATGTTGGAATTTGTTTTATTACAATTTGACACTGTCTACTTGATTCAAACACACAAAAAATGTAATAAAACCACCAAAAATGTCATGCCAGTGAGCTTCAAAGCAGCACAAAGCTTGACTATTTTAACACCTTTTTTAATCTTACAGGAACTGCTCACCCATTGATTCAGCCTGTTCACCCAGGATCATTCTGTCACTGTTGCTTTGAGTTTTAATGCATTTCTCTCTAGGCAGTAATTGAAAAAAAAAAATAGACGTAACACAACATTTCGTGGCCTCTGCTTAAGGCTTCAGAGCTTCCTTGTGCTGGTTGTAGCGCATCTCTTTAAAAATGTATCATGCTAATGAGAAAGAGGCAGCCTGCTGGCCAGAACAGGTCTGCAAAGCTGTGAGCCAGTTCAATAAGGGAAAAATTCTCTCCTAAAGAAAGCATGGACAGAAACGTCTTCATACTTCTGGTCTCAAGGTTTTGATTCAAGCACAGTGTCACAAGCGGCGTACATCCAACTGCTCCTCCTGGTCAGGGCTCTTATGGCCCCAGGGAGGGAATTCTCACCCTGGGAGATGGGCAGCGGTTGCCTGGTGCCTCTTACACGGTGCCCCACTAGAAAAATACAACAAAACAAATTTCTTGGCAGATGTGGAGCCATGTCCAACCTGTCACGAGAACATCCTGGAACGGTGCCTAGGACAGTGGGGACATGGCTGGAGTGGGCACTCCTATAATTCTCTACAACAATGACACGCGCTGTGGGAAAATTTTCCCAGAGGAGAGGCAAATCCCATTCCTGTTGTAGCAACATTCCCCACAGCAAAGTGCAACTCCAGAATAGAAACCATTTCATTGCCGCAGCAACAAAACTCAACATATTGTGAAACAAGTCGCCATAAGCCCAAGATGCTACTTAAATACAGTAAGATTCTAAAAAATTTGCTCATTATGTGCCTTCTCTGAGGCCTTTAGCTTTTGAATGTTCCATTGAAGCAGTGCACTTCGATAAATCCCAGAGAGTGGCCTGTGCTTGTTAAAAGAGCTGACAGAGGAGGCGAGGGACAGGTCTTGGTTTGCAGATCCTAAAACCATTTATGGGCACGAAGAGAGTCCAGGATGGAAGACACAGCAGGAACAGGGCACAGGGTTAAATATGGGGGAAAAGGGGTGGATCTGAGGGTCAAGGACCAATGGGAACGGGAGAGTGGTACAGAGGAGGGGCAGCAAACTAGGAGAGCCAACGGGATAACAAGGGCGGAACACTGTGCCAAACTGGGGCCAATGGGGATCAGGAGAGGGGAGAACATTCTAGGGGAATACAAATATGGTAAAAGGCGGCTGAACAGGGGTCACATCCACTGAGTAAACCAATGAAACTTAAAACATTAACATGCACCCACAGAGGCCTATGGGAGGGAGGCTCTTCTCACCCTGACTGTGAAAAACACCAATCATTTGCTTTTAAATTTTTTAAAGTTGAATAGTAATGAAATGGTTATAAAAATAGTAATATAATTAGAGTAATAAAAATTTGGACAATTAGCATTAGGACAATATGGGACAATAGAAACAAAGAGTTATGGACAGTCCAGGTGCCTCTTTCTGGGCAAAATAAGCCTGAAGAAGGACACACATTAACAGAGGATTAACCCTTAAAAGCAACAGCCTGTTGCATATTCATACACCTCATCCATGATGCATAAATTCCATTCAAACACAGGATTCTGTCTGGGCAGTGTCAGCTTCTTCCTCTGAATCCTGACAGCATCTTCAGGGCTGAGCAAGGTGGGAAGAACTCGATAAGAGAGCAATAAATTCTCTTTCTCTGAAAGAATTAGGTGTCCTGGGGCTGCTATCTCAGTGTGAGTCCACTCTTTTAAAAAAGTATCTTACACAGCATAGTTTCTATTTTAACATTATGTTATAATCTAAAACTATATTTAACACACTACTTAAGAAAATTATTACAGCATAACTTTCTAACATAACACATTTAATATTCATTTTAATATTTGTGAAAAGCCAATCATAAAATACTCATTTTTCACACTTACCTCAGAGGGGTGTTTCTCCTTGCTTCTTTCTGTCCCTCCAGGGTTGAAATGTTGTAGCCACAGGGGCAGGCCTTTGAGCTGCCACATTCCATCTTTTCTCTGGGAAAAAGGAGGGAGAAAAGCTTGCAACTTTCTTCCGTTTTCTTTCCTGGAAGAAAACGTGCCTTCTCTCCAGGTCATATATTGCATAAGCTATTTTGGAAATTGTATAAGATGGTTTGGAAATCAGCAGGCAGATCTGCAGTAGCATTCAGATTCCTTCTTTATGTTGAATTTAGGATTACAGGGATCCAGGTATAATTTCATTTAAAAAAATTAAAAGGAGCAAAGATTAGCAGTCAAAATTAGTATGCAAAGTAGAAGCTGTATTTTTTTCTGTGCAAATATTAATTTTACAGAAAATAAGTAGAAGCAGTATTCTTAATAAAACAGTTTTTCCTTTTAACCAAAGACTATTAAAACAAAAAGCTCTTTGAAAAAAAAATCCCAAACAAATATATTTGACAAAATATCCAAGTCTTTCTTCTTTCATTGCTTCTTCCCCTTCCTCCACCCTGTTTTCTCTCCTTTAAGGGAATTGTTTTCTTTTCTATTCTTCTGTTGTCATATATGGGGGGGCCATTAGTGTTGTTTCCTTCAATATATTTTAGGCAACCTGGCAGAAGATGTATTGCAAAGCAAACTAAAATCCAGGAAAGCAAGATGAAAGGCTAAAACAAGTTACTGCAAATCCAGTAAGATTTGGGACAGAAACTGGAGTGAGAGCTGGTGCTTGGGGGCAGCTCTGTGGGTGCAGGGTCAGGTCTTTGCTGGTCCCCTACCTTACCTGGGGGCAGGTTCACCATCCCCTGTGTCACCAGGGGCTCTGTCCACCCACCCTGTCCCCCCACCAGGGCCTCCAGGCTCTGTTTGGAGCAAGAAGCAGCACACATCCCTATGCCCACTCAGCAAGAGCAGCTCCTTACAGTGAGGGTTGTTAAAACAAGCACTTATGTATCGGTTCTCTGCTTTTGACTCCAAATATAGTTTAGGAATACACACGGAGGACAGAATATCTGCAGGTGGGGGGAAGTGTCTGCATCAGCTTCTTGGTCAGCAATGCCCAGCCAACAGCCTGAGCTGCTCAGCAGGCTGGAGAGGATTAACACATCCAGGGCAAAATGTAGCAAAAAAGCTTTCATTTCCCTCCTGTCCGTGCTGCCTTCCTAAGCACCAGGAGAGTTAGGAACATGTTAAAGAGACTGCATTGTACCAATGTCACATTGCATCACTAAATTGCAGATGTGCCAGCAGATCATTTAGATAAAGACCAAGAGGCACATAGGAATTATCAGCCGTGACTCCAAGGATGACAGGTTGATTCCACAATTTCCTAAGAGGCTGCATCTGTGAACTCCAAACACCCTTTTTATTTTTTGCCCTCCCACTTGGCAACCTTCAGAAACTGGAGTTTAGGTCTCTTTTAAGTTGATGTGCTACAAAGGAACCAAAAGAAAGCCTCAAGGGGAAGATGCTGGCTTCAGCTATTTGATCTGGGTTTTTACGTTGCTATTCCAGGCCCAGTTCTGAGAAAAATAAATCCCTTTATCCTCCAATTCCCAAGCTAATCAAAACTAGGCCATTTTACCCAAATTGCCAAGCCATGTTGCTTAACACCAACACTGATTTCAGCCCCCTCGGAGTCAGGTCTGAGAGATTTTCCTTTAAAGGACTAGTCAGAACGGAGAGTAATTTGTAATTTGGCTGTTGCTGCTCCTATGAAGCTTTGTCTTGGTCACAAAATGTTACTCTTCCCATAAGGAAAGTGAGTGGCACAGCAGCATGAGCCCAGACAACATCCAGGAACCTTCAGGTCTGGAGCAGCCTCCCTTAAAGGAAAAATGGATTTGGTTGGTTTTGGTTGTTTTTGGCAGCATTAGCAATGTCTTTGTCAAACACTAGGCTAAAAATGTCATTCAGTACCTGCAACTTCTATTTCTCAAAGGCTTTTTTTCCCTAAGTGCATGCATAAGCGTAGGAAAGCAAAACCAACAGATGAAACAAGAGCATTACTGAAGATGATTGCACAGGAATCTTGGTTAATGAGCTTGTAGCACACCTTACTTTCTTGGCCTAGCATCTCATTGCTACATCAGATCCCTTTTGCTTTAAAACACCAATAATTTCTGAAATTCATGTGACCATCTCTTGTGCCTGAGCAGCAGAGTCTCCACTGTGGTTGCTGTGGCACACAAGCTGTTCTATCAGCCAGGAAAGGAAAGAGCTGTGTAAACACGGAGTAATTCCTCAGAGCACTAACAATGTTAGAGCAAGGTGAAAACCTGAAGTAGCTTTACCCAGTGACATGCAGCCAAACCCCATTTCTGCAGCTAATGGAGATCTGTGAGTGCAGCACGTTCAAATTTATTACTTTTCCCAGGACCTACTCTTTAGAGGTTAAAATGCAAATTTTACTTTCACTCACACTGGAGTGCAGGTCAAGAGAGGGGATTCTGCCCCTCTGGTGTGACCTCACCTGCAGGGCTGTGTCCAGATCTGGGGTCCAGCACAGGAAGGACATGGAGCTGGTGGAGAGAGGCCAGAGGAGGCCTCCAAGATGATCAGAAGGATGGAGCAGCTTTCCTTGAAGAAAGACTGAGAGATTTGGGATTCTTCAGCCTGGAGAAGAGAAGGCTCAGGGGTGACCTAACTGTGGCCTTCAGTACCTGAAGGCAGCCTACAAGAAAGATGGAGAAGGACTATTCACAAGGGTCTGGAGTGACAGAACAAGGGGGAATGGCTTCAAACTGAGAGAAATTAGGCTTATATGGGATATTAGGAATGAGTTCTTCCCTGTGAGAGTGCTTAGGCACTGGCACAGGTTGCCCAGAGAAATCAGATGCGCCTGGATCCCTGGAAGTGTTCAAGGCCTGGCTGGATGAGGCTCTGAGCAACCTGGTAGAGGGGAAGGTGTCCCTGCTCACTTTTGGGAGATTGGAACCAGGTGAGCTTTAATGTCCCTTCCAACCCAGGTCATTCTATGATTCTATGAAATAGAATCACTGGAGTGACTTCAATGACATTATCCTGACTTAACCTGGACTCATCTTTTTACCCCACTGCAACAAAGCCACTCCAGAATTTTCAAGGCACTCGGCTTTCCAGCCAACCTGTTGGATGCCCTTTCTGAATACTGAAATAGGTGACTCCTAACAGCATGGCATGTATGAGAACATTGGGTAGAATCAGGTTTTGGCTCGTTATTTGAGAGGGCTTTTCTTCATCACACCTTTTCTCACCTGTATGCCATGCAAAACCTCTGCCTGTGGGTTCACAGGGCAGAATAAAGCCAGTGTGCTACATTTCACAGCCAAAATAACTAAATGGTGACTGGTGAAATCCAAAATAACTAAATGGCGACTGGTGAAATCCTCATCCAAGAGACTATTTCTGACAGCTCCCCCAGGGCTGCATATTGGGTCCATGCTGCTCAGTATCACTGCCCATGATTTAGGGAGGAAAAAGAACAGATCCAAGTAACCACTAGTGATGTGTCACACATGATACATGACACACATACACGCAGTGGCACAGGAGTCAGTAGGAGAATAAATAACAACAATGCCTAGCCAAGCAAAGACAGAGAAAGGCAACTGCTACTGGAGACACCTTTTAAGTTGTTCTATTGAATTCACAGCTAAAGGGAGCTGCTGAGAATTTCCAGGCAGGTGGCTGAGAAAAGGTCCTGCTGCTTCTCCTTGTCAAAGAGGGGATCAGCTGTCCATGCTGTGCTGTGCTTAACTCCTAGCCCATGGCCTGGAGGCACCAAAAACAAAGGAGAACTTCAGAGCAGCCAACCAGGCAGAGGAGATCAAGTGAGGAGACTGGTGGGTGGTAGATAAAAGAGAAGAAATCCCAGGAAGAGAAGAGAGATTTTTCATAGCTCCATCAGGTGGTCAGAGGGGACACTGAAGCAAACGGTGTTACCAGATTAAGGTTTTTTAAAATTAGTATTCATAAACAAAACAAAGCAGAATTTTTCCCATCATTAAATTAAAAGTATGATTACTTTAATTTTTTTCTATTGCAGAGAAAATGTTTGCAATTAATTTCATTACCCCATTCCTGGTTGTCAGAAGCTCCTTCTGATGGCTGTGCCTGTTCAAAGGCTGCATCCAAGCATTACAATTCATAGTTTATTCCATGAAATCTTCCATATGAAGCTCCCAGTCTGCTGTGGACTATTGGACACGCTAAAACAAACTCTCACCCTTCATTCAGTGACAGGCTCATCCTCACTATAGTTACACAAAAAGTTACTTTTTGTCTTTCTAGTGGCTGTCGTTTCTGACTGCAGAATAAATGATGCCTCAGCTTCTTAAAAACCTAAATGTGTTTCTGATACTGTTCCCATAAACTTTAACCATTAACATTGGAAAGAATTTAACAAACCAAAGTTTCACAGTCTTGTAACCTCATTACAGTTGTTCCTCAGCACCACAGAGCTGCTAAGGCATTTCTCATCAGTACATAATTTTCAGGCTACTTCTCCCAGTTTCATAGATGACAAAGCAGAAAGCTGCACAGCTTATGTAAATCATTCTACACTTAATGTCCCACTAAAAGTCTGCTGCTGAATCACAAATCAAACACCAGCCCTGCCAAGCCTCACTCTCTCTCCCATCTTAATGTGTAGTGGGAAAACACAGAATCCCAGAGTCATTAGGTTTGGGAGGGACCTCTGGAGATCCTCCAGTCCAACCTCCTGCCAAGTCAGCATCACCTGGAGCAGGTGACACAGGAACACATCCAGGTGAGTTTGGGATGTCTCCAGAGAGGGAGACTCCGTGACCTTTCTTGGCAGCTTTCCCAGTGCTCTGCCACCTTCAACATAAAGCAGCTCTCCCTCATGGTGAGTGAAACTTCTTGTGGCTTAACTATGGCCACAAACTAATCATGCCATGAAGATATGTTCATCTGTCTGATCACAAACATTTATCCTCCTTCCCTTTTCTGAGCACACCAAACAGCCACAAATCAAAGGTCCCTTTATGGCCCATTTCTGGGGTCAGGAATGCAAAGTTCAGACCTTTCAAAGTTCAGAGAGAGAGAGAGAGAGCACACTCATGTACAAGCTGGCATGTACACATGTGCAGAGAGGATTTGCAATAATGCACATTGCATAGTGTGGTGTTGTGAGTCTCTAGGATGAGGTGACAGATGAGAATTTGACTTTATGTTTCTCAGAAAGCTGATTTATTATTTTATGATATTATATTAAAAGAAAATGCTATACTAAAACTATACTAAAGAAAGAGAAAGGATATATCAGAAGGCTGGATAAGAATGAATAATAAAAACTTGTGACAGACTCAAGAGTCCAACACAGCTGGCTGTGATTGGTCATTAATTAAAACCAATTCACATGTTTGGATAAACAATCTCTAGACTACATTCCAGAGGAGCAAAACATGGAGAAGCTGAGGCTTCTCATCTTCCCAGGAGAAGAAATCCTGGTGAAGGGATTTTTCAGAAAATATCACAGTGACAGCACAGATTCCCAGAAGCAGGGAATGCACATTGCACAGACTCCCAGAACCAGACAGAACCTCAGCATCCGCTAGCCACAACTTCAATTGTGTTCATCCTACCCTTATGATGTTTGTTCAGGGAAACAGAAGCTGTTTTGTGAAAGACAGAACACAGCTGAGAACCTCCAGGATGCCCTGAATGGTCTTTCCAGAGCTGGCAAGAGGTGGCCAGAGCATCAGAGTGGTGGGAACTTGTATGGCATGGCTTAGAAACATCCCATGTGAAACAAGAAGGGGCTGAGCCTGCACTCCCAAAGTAGCCTTGGTTTACCTCCTTTCTCCAACTGTTCCAGGGAGCACCATTCCCTGGAGTCCTCTGCCCTGCACAGCACACGACCCTTTCTGGCCTTACCAAAGGCCAATGCCAACCAAAGTCAGTCTGGCCAAATTAAAATGTCTTTGTTTTCTCATTGTAAAAGCACACTTTGAGCTTTCCACCCCGTTTTCCATGTACTCTCCTCTCCAGCTCTTTGAACTTTGCAGCTACAAGACTAAAACTTCCCAAACATTTCCTTGCATGTCTTTCCACTGGTCTGAAATGCTAATGTATTGTATAACTCTGCTGTTTGCCATGGGACCCTTTACATTATTTAAAGGCTGTCAGTCAGGTGTGAACCTTTCCATTGATTTACCATTCACTTCTCATCCTCTCCTGGATGCATTAGGCAGCTGCAGCCTGCCCCTGGTATTGAAGAATAACAATTCCATTTGTTTGAACCTGACTTAGAGGTTCGCTCGCTTTTGCAGCCCATATAATTCTCCTTACTGTGGTTTGTGTGACATTAATGACAAAATAAATAATTCAGCATGGTTTTCACCCAAATGTAGCTTTGTCAGAGACTAATATACAATCTTTGCTAGCTTATTTAACAAAACAAGCCCCTGAATGATGCTTTAAAAGGCTGAAAGTCTCATTTTAATGGAATTTGGTGGCAAAACTCCCCCAAGACCCAGCGGTAACAAACAGGCACAATCCTCCCACTCTTGTTCCTGCCAACCCACCCTGTCACTTAGTCCTGGTATTTATGCTCTGCACCCACCCAGCAGGTCTGTGCCTTCTTACCCTGCACATCTCAGGCTGCCTTTTTATGGAGCTGCACTTTACTTGCAGGGGCCATAAAATGAAGCTGAACAGCACCAGGGATGTCTGCACAGGGTAATCAGGAGAAAAGAGAACATTTAGCTCCTTAATGAGACCTGACAGTGAGGCTTCAGGAATGAAACCACTCCTGTTCTTCCTCTCAGGGTGGTGGGTTTAGTAACACACCAAGCCACTTTAAGCATTTCATGAGGGCTGCTTGGCTACAGGAGCTCTAGAACAGAATCACTGGATTAAGAAAAAAAAAAAAAAACACACTAATTTTTTGGACATTCATAACAAAATTTCTAGTACTTTCACTGAGACCAGGATATGCTTCTCAATACCCACTCCCTCAGTCCCTCTGCAGCATGCTTTTTCTCCATTTCTCAAATACTTATTCCTACTTATCCTGTGTTCATTAATGCTGTCCTTGAGCTGCTGTGCTAAAACTTGTATCAACAGCTGTAGAAGTTATGCATAAATGAACACTCCTACCAAGAAAAATCTTGCATCTTTCTCTTAAAAGTGTATTGTTTCCAAAATGATCTCAGGGTTGACTTGGGAGTAAGACCCTTAATTCCTCATGACTTTATGTTCACCTCCTTTATTTCTTTTTCCAGGAAAACCACTTAGTTTGTCTGTAAGCAACATATTCAGAGACAGCATATATATCATGCTAACTTATTCTCCCCTGGAGCAAGGTCAATTTGATATTCAGATTGGCTTCTCATTCATCCTGTGCTGCAAAGTGATTTGGTTTTCTTTCAGCTTCAATTTACCTAAACTATGGGTATCTGATTTTTGATTTTGCAGACTGGACTGCTATCCAGGGTGTTTTTTTCCTCATGTCCATGGAGTCTGTTTTTCCAGTTTGTGATTTCAAAATAATGAATTTCCCATTTCATTTAAAATAGGACAGTAATGAATAGGTGATACATTTCAAAGTATATTCTAAGGAAAATGGCTAATGGGTTTCCTTTGAGCTAGAAATTATGCTCCAGGAAAGGGATGCATCTGGCCCCAAAAGCAGCTGTGATGGTGAAGGAGTGAGAGACAAGCAGTGCATCCTTTTGGGTTTTCATCCCCAACTACAACACACTGACCACAAAGTTTCTGACCACCCAGGTCCCTTGGCAGCCCACACCTCCCTTGGGAATCCCTTCCCAGCCCTACTCCACCATGCTTGAGCCCCTTCCTTGTTCTCTCTGCATAAATCCTAACCCTAAAAATACCCATAACTCAACCATAACCATAAAGTAACTCCTGTATTGTCTTGCAAAGAGGAGTGTCCAAAAACCACTGGCTCCTTAACAGAAATAGGCTGGTTTAAAATCCTGATGGGCTAAACAGTGGTGTTAGTTCAGAGGCTATTGAGTTATTAAGCCACAAGCTAGAGTTTAACATGAAGAGTCATAGCTCTGAATGACATTGAGGTTACCTCTCTGATTTTATTCACATCAGAGACATCAGCACAACCAGGAATGGGCAAACAGAGGGGCCTAGAAAATTTCCTTAAAATCAAGGAAACTGACACAGTCAGGATATCAGCACTGGTCTCACAATGCATCTGATATAGAACCAAAAATCAAAGTGGCCTTTTTGTATAAATGATCCAAGAAAAAACAGTGCATCCAGCAGAGAACACCTGATGGCACAGTGGAGCTCTGGCAAAGGGTTTTGCTCCTGCCTAGACTCACAGTCTGCAGCTTGATTTGCTCAGTACCAGCTTTAGTTTAGCTGTTCATTTAATCTGAATTGCGTGCAATGTTTACAGAAGCATACATGGGATTGACACAAATACAAATGAATTACTCAGATTTGGAGTTATGACAATGACACCAGGAAATCAACTCTCGGGAGCTTTAAAAGAGGAGAAAGAAAAATCTAAAAATATAAATTTAAAAAAAATCATTGTTGCCTTTTTGAGTTCCTGTGATTTTCAGCTTCTAAAAACATTACCTCAGTTAACTCTCTGCACTGAACTTTTTTTATGGCAGGAATAAAAGTTCTTTTTTTTTTTTTTTTACAAATAAAAAAGTATTCATCCTGACATAGCAGCCCTACTATCATATTGAAGGTGTTGAAGGCACCTCCCAGGGTAGAGCTATTCCAGATTAGAGAGCATTTTGATTGGAACCAGAGGCTGGATTGCACTTTTCATTTCCATGCACCACAGCAGCCAGGAGCAGCTGGCTGGGACCCTTCAGGAGCAGTGCTGTGCTGGTAAGTGGATTGACTGCACTCAGCAATGCAGCAATTCCCAGGGATCCACACATGGCAGCCCAGCAAACAGTGACCAGTGCCTGATCTCATTTAGCTCACACTGCTGCCTTCCCCTCACTCCTTGGTCTCCCCAGGAAAGGGCCAAGACAAAGGGAGGGAGAGGTGGAGGAGATGGAGCTCACTGCAGGTGCTGGCTCCCTGCAGCAATGAAAATTCTGCTCCTCTAAAACAATCACTGGGGGATTCTGAAGGCTGAAATCTGCTGTGACTTAAGCCTGACAATGAGAAGCATTTTGCTGCTTTGCTCCCAGCTCTCCCACCCAGCTGGGACATCAGCACCCCAAATTTTCCTCTTCAAGCCTCAATTTCCCTTGCCCATCAGCTTTGGGGCTGGAGAGGATGGTGATGATGCTTTTCAAGCCCTTGTGCCAGCTTGATCACAAAGATCAGGGTGACTCAGTGACGGTGTGGAAAGGTTTGGCTCCTTTGAGAAGATGCTCTTTTAACCCAGTATCCTTGGCAGCAGCTGAGCAATGAAATGCTCACAGTGAAATGCTCACAGTGAAATGCTCGTGTCCCACAGTGCTGCTGTGGCAAATGGGGCACAATTTGCCCCACTCTCTCTCTCTCCAGCAGAGCCAGGAGTCTGTCCTGCTGCCAAACCCACTCACAGTCTCCTCCCACACCTCAGAGACACTTGGGGAGGCTTTGTCAGCACAGCACAGCAGCAGCATGAATACACACAGACAGTGTCAAGGACAGCAAAGAGCAACCAGCACAGCCAGCCCTGCTCTAAATGCTGCCAGAATATTTATAACCTGAGTGTTCTGCCCAGGGAGCTGCAGCCTAATTTAGGCTCCTTCTTTTCCTGCTTACTTTCCTCTCCTCAAACACATGATAGTTTTTTGTCATTAATCTTCATACTATCATACTTCCATTGTCCTGAACTTTTATTTCTCCTTATAGGCACAAGCTGTCCTCCTAGTGCATGGAGCAGGTGACCTGGTCACCTTTCCTGACAACACTCCCAGCCCCACAGGATGAGGCCCAGGACAAGGAATAAATCATTCCCAGGTGTCTGAGCACACACTTGAACAAGGTTTCAGAGAAGTGGTTTCGCACAAGAGGCTGCCCAGCCGCAGCTGTATCCTCCCATCTTGATTTCAGAGTGATATCCAGAATTATTCCCACTCTTTCAGTCATTTTCACCAGACCAGAAGTCAGTCTTGTTCCACACAAGTGATTGTGCTGCTCTTTTTATCCTCCCCAAGCTCAGCCAGTGCAGTTCTGTGCCCTGGCACAGACACCAAACCCAAGGGGATTTTAGGAAATTAACTGGCAGCCGTGAGGCAATGGGAAAGGACTTCTCAGCAAAATCAGCACCAGATCTGAAGCAACATTGAAGTCCTGACAGGAGCAGACACACTAAACAGAGATAAGAGGAATGCTGCAAGATGGCATTTTGTTAATAAAATAAAATTAAAAAAAAAAAAAAAGGCAGAGTTTACTGAATGAAACCACTGACCCTTGCTGGAACTGGAATGGGAAAAATTATCAAAATGTTTTCATTTTGTATTTCAAATTATAACTCAAGCCTAAGTAAAGGTATTAAAAAAACAGGTATTGAAAAGGCCTCAACACCACCAACAATACTCAAGGACTTTTAGTTTTGCTAGCTAACGAATAATTCAATTACTCACCCAGCACTAACGTGAGGGCAAAGAACCAGAGCATTCCCTGCCATTGGCACGGGGGAGATTTAGGTGGGTAATTCCATTAGCACTCTGGAAGTCCCTTCACATAAATCTTTGTGGCAGTAATGAGGAAATGAGGCATCAATAATATGAGAAATTTGGTTCCTTAGCTCCACTTGAGGATCTCAAGGAAGGACATCTCAGGTTTCCCACCTCTGCCAAGGAACAGCTTGGGCATCCCTAAATCTTCACATAGGGCTGCACTGCAGTGGTTTACAGGTCTCACAGTGGAAGAAAGGAAATGTAAACCCTCGCAAATAGCAAGAAACACAAGTGCCATTTCCTCAGCGTTCACGAATTCGGATGCTCTTACAAGCCGTGCGTGAAATGACGCAGTGAAAAGGAAGAGAAGGAGTTAAGCGCTCAGGAGCGAGCAGATCCGCTCCGTGCAGCGAAGGCACAGAAGCTTTTTGACTCTGCAACATCCTCACCCGAGTCATCCCGGTGTCGCAGCCATTGTTTCATCTCCTTATCGGCAGCGCACAGCGCCGGCGGCTCCGCGGCGCTTCCCGGGCAGGGATGGAGGGAGGCAGGGATGGAGGGAGGGATGCCCGGGATGCTCGGGATGCTCACACACACACACACAGAGCCTGGGCAGGATGAGAGCGCTCCCAGCCCCTGCCCATCTCCCTGCACGCTCTCCCTCTGCAGACCTGCACCATGAGGAGAAAAGGAACGGGTTTTGCTTTTAAGTTTGGAAAAGTAGTATGGCTGCTGGGGGGGGAAGAAAGGGAAAAAAGGCGGAAAAAAAGAAAAAAAAAAGGAAAAAAGGGGAAAAAAGGAGGGAAAATTGGGGGGGGACAAAAAGGGGGAGAAAGGGGGGGACAAAAAAAGCGGGGGGGACAGAAAAGGGGGGGGACAATGAAAAAATGGAAAAAAGGGGAAAAAAAACAGGGGGAAAAGGGGGGGGTAAGGGGGTTGAAAGGGGGGAAAAAAAGGGGGGAAAAAAGGGGGGGACAAAAAAAGGGGGGAGGGACAAAAAAAGGGGGGAGGGACAAAAAAAGGGGGGAGGGACAAAAAAAGGGGGGGAGGGACAAAATGGAAAAAAGGGGGAAAAAGAAGGGATTAAAGGGAGGGGGAAGGGGGTTGAAAGGAGGGGGGAAAATGGGTGGGAAAAAAAACAAAAAGGAAGAAGGGGGGAAGAAAGTGGGGGGGGGGGAAGAAAAAAAGGAAAAGTAAAAAAAGGAAAAAAGCTGGGCGCTGTTGCTGTGGTGGGTCTTCCCAGGAAAGCTTGGTCTTTTGGCCTGCTAGACCTACAGAGAGATAGGACCTGCCAGATAAAATACTTCATGTTTCCCAGCATCTGCTGCTACATAAGCACACCAAGCTTGTTTACAACTGAAATCACAAATTGTTTCAAATATTGGTCTTAGTTACAAAACACGACCTCTCTCTGGTGCTTCAAAGGGTGAATAAAATAGCAACTACCAGAATGACAGACAACTACTTTTCTACTTTCCTGCAATTTCTGTGTGCAAGGCCACAAGGTCCACCTCCCACGGGAAGGCAGGAGTTCAACTGAAGGAAAAGGACAGCAGACAGCCAGGGCTCATGGGAGGGGACCACAGAACCCTTCTCTTCTTCAGTACCTGGAAGGATTTTTTTTTCCCCTAATTGTGAAGGGAAAGGAGTGTTGTGGTGGCTAGATGAGTTTTTGGCTCTACAATGCACTCTCTTTTTTTTTTTTTAAGATAGTGAGGGTGAAAACAGACCAATTCAGCAAGTTTAGTTCTTGATGTCTCTTCCTTCCGACCTATCAATGCTCCTCACTTATGACTTCCACAATTTCAAATGAACTTCTGATCGTGCTTCAAGCCCTCAGGAGAACATTAAGGGAAGACAGACCTGGACACTGGATCACAGATCCAGCACTGTTCTGCTGGCCTGCCCACTTTAAACTTTGATCCTCTTCTCAGTGTGAGATGCAAAAGCAGTTAACAAAGGAAAATTCCTCTCTCCTCCCAGCCAAATCCTCAGCTCTTTCCTGCTAGCTGGATATGAGTCCACATCTCAACCTGGCAGGCACAACTTCCCCCATGTTGTGCTACCATCACTGCACTAAGCCAAGCAACTGGAAGAAAAATTTGCATCATGCACTCCCTTTCCATTCAGCTAAGTCTGGGGGGTTGAGACATATTATGAGTGTTTATTTTTGCCTTCCCAGTGCTACTACTGCTCAGGAAGAAAAGCTTTGGAATTAGCTCAACCTTTGCAAGAGGCCCAGAAGATGCAACTGAAACTTTCATGGTCCATCTTTCCAACTCCTGGCCAGACATGGATTAACACAAGTCCAGCAGCAATTACAGGCCCTTGCCTTCACACAGGAGACATGCAAGAGCTGGGGCTGCAGCTGCCCTGGCCCCAGCTTGGCTAAAGGCTTGGCTGGATCTGGTTTGAGCAGTGCTGTGCCTCTCACCAAACACCCAAAGTGTTGTGTTTGCTGGGAAATGCCTGACGAAGGCAGGAATGATGAATCTGTCTCCATGTTCTCAGAAGGCTAATTTATTATTTTATGATACTGTATTCTATTAAAGAATACCATACTAAACTATACTAAAGAATAGAGAAAGGATACTTACAGAATGCTACAAAGATAATAATGAAAACTCATGACTCTCTCCAGAGTCTCTCTCTGATTGGCCAATGAATCAAAACAACTCACACCAGAATCCAATGGAACAATCACCTGTGGGTAAACAATCTCCAAACACATTCCACATGAGCAAAACACAGGAGAAGCAAATGAGATAAGAATTGTTTTCCTTTTTCTGAGGCTTCTCAGCTTCCTAGGAGAAAATCCTGGGCGAAGGGATTTTTCAGAAAATGTGAATGCCACAACCAGAGCTCTGCTAGAGCAGGAGTTGGAACAGCTCAGCCTCCTCGACCAACATGTTTGTCACTTGGGGCTTTATAAACCGTTTTTGCAACTATGTTGGCAGCTCCAGAATTTAATTGTGTGTCTCATGATATTGGGTGGTGGTTTTAATGAAAGCTGCTGCTCCCGGGGAATGAAGGGATCCCAGTGTTCATACAAAATCAATTAAGTCTTCTAATTGAAGCTGCAACCTGAGAACACCCAGCAAGAAAATCCTCAAGGATGGAAATCTGAAGGTAAATAAAAAGACCCCTCTTCCTTCCCTGTGCAATTTTTGTGTAAGAAAATGCTCTCAGGGTTTTTAAACTAATGACATGGGAGGCCTGAGTCATACGTACAAGGCTTCAGTTTAGAAACACTAATATGAATGTAGAACTGGCTGGCAGAGAGAGAAGATAACAATGGCTTTAAGCATTAATAATGGCTTATTTTTCTACTAATACTAAGATTAAAGCACTTGGGAGCAGGTAAAACACATACCTTGTCAGCAGCCATTGGAATCAGGGTGACATGAAGCAGTTTAACAGCCAGGCAGAATTACCAGTTGCATCCCTTTGACATTGCTACATTGCCAGGGTGAGAATTCAGTAGGATTTGGGGATTACAGGGCAGCTCTGGAGTATCTGCAGTAGAAGTAAAACACACCTGAAGTTTAAATGACAAGCAGAGCACTGTGAGTTATATCAAGTTTAGCTCTGGAAATTAATATCCTACCCCTTCCTAGACCTTGGAGCCTAGGAGTCAGTAAGGAATAAAACCTGCGGTATTTATGATTTAATGGGAAAGGGTTTGTCTTCACAATTCCAGCTGGCTTGGAGAGGAAGGGAATAAGGATGGCCAGAGTCTCATATTCTAACTGTGAATGATGATTCCTTTCCCTCATTGTTTTCTGTTTATTAAATTCAAGTTGAAAAGGCAGTTTTCCTTATATTTACACACCCACACAGTTAATTGGAAGTAAAAGATGTCTGTTTATGGCCAGGAGTGCTACCCTCATTTGGGAGAAACTGGTTATTGTGCAAAATTCATGTAATTGGCTTCCATAGCCCAAAGCATATCAGGAATAATTTCTTATAGCAGAGGAGCAGATTTATGCTGAAGTGTCCCTTGAAATTTCTCATTCAAAGGCTGATGGCTCTAATGACTGCCTTCAAATTGCTATCAGTAAAAGTCTATTCAAAAATGAAATTCAGCGTGCAATTTGGCAAACAGCTGTATGCTCCCAGCCTTCAGCCCTTAATCTAATCTGGGCTCTAATTTCTCTTTGTGTAGATTTGCAATGTACACTGGCTTGATCTTAATAAGGCCATTAGCACAAGGAGATTTGCTCAGGCCCATGAGTGCCTGCAGAGGGAGATCCTGGGTGCTGTTGGCTGGCACTGGCCCAGCCCCATCCCTCACCAGTGTCATTCAGCTGTGTCATATTTTCTGAAAAATCCCCTTGCCCAGGATTTTCTCCTGGGAAGCTGAGAAGCCTCAGAGAAAAAGGAAAACAATATTATCTCATTTGCTCCTCCCGTGTTTTGCTGCTTTGGAATGTGGTTTGGAGATTGTTTATCCAACAGGTGAATTGTTTTGACTCAATGGCCAATCATGGTCAGGCTGTGTTGGGACTCTGGAGGCAGTCATGAGTTTTTCATTATTATCTTTTAGCCTTCTGTCTGTATCCTTGCTCTATTCTTTAGTATAGTTTCAGTACAGCATAATATAATATCATATTGTGTATCATATCATAAAATCATAAACTAGGCTTCTAAGAACATGCAGTCAGATTCATCATTCCCTCCCTTTGATGGGGCTCTCAGAAAATACTACACAGGTATGAAGGGATACTTGGATTTTCCCTCTTCCCAGCAGGTCTCTGGCTGACTCCAGCACACAAAGCTCAGTCCCAGCTCAGCCCAGCCTGTGTCTGGCATGCTGAGCCAGAATGGGGAGCTGCTCCCAAGGGCTAGGAGAGCCTCTGTCTCCCCAGGCAGTCAGCATTTCTCCTGATGCATTCCCTGCTAACCCAGAGCCACCCTGACAGCAGTGCAGGAGTCAGTGAATTCCCTGCTCTTCCATACCCCCTTCCCTTGGGAACCAGCCACCCTCATTCTGCACAAGGAGCTGCCTCTGATGAAATTGAATCAAATGTCTGTGTTTACGAGACATTTTGACCGACAAATCATTTTCCCTGTCAGGCTGAGATATGACAATGATGGTAACTCAAATTTCTCTGGTCAAATGATTCTGGAAAGCTTTTCTGCCATTACAGTCCGTGAATGTCAATGGGTTTATCTAAGTGCAGGCAAAGACTGATGGCAGCACTTTCTGCATCTCCTTTTCCCACCAGTGAGCTCTCTGTAATGCTGCCTGGCAGGTCTGCCCCAAGAAAAGAGGAAGGAAGACACTGGATATTATTCTTATGATTTTCACTATATTGAATTTATCTTTGTTTTGCCCATTAAAAACAGGTTGCAGAAGATGCCCCTATGAGTTAAACACTGAAATAATTTCCTTCTGTAAAGAGAGATGTCCCTGGAATACTGAGGTGTCTAAGCAACTGAAGTATACTTCCAGAGTAAGTAATGACACTACTATTAAAAGAAAATTCAAAACAACATCATTAGAAAACATAAAACCCTGCAACAGAATTACAACTCATTGAAGTAAATGAGCGAATGCAAATCCTGACTTTGAGTCTTGTTTATCTGCCAGCTGTTTCTGGGACAGGAGCCCCAAAATTCCTCTGGTACCCTTGTGGGAAAGTCCAGGAGCTTGCCACTGCTGCCACATTTAGCCTGCACCATCCAGAGACAGCTTTGAGCTACATTTTGAAGCCTTGCTTCGCAAACATAAAAGATTGAACTGGATGTTTTTGCTGTTTGAACTGTTTCACCTATCTTGAAAATGGAGAGAATGTGGCAGTTCTGCTTAGCATAGAGCAACAAAACAGGTGAGGAGAGCTCAGACATTATGTTGAACTACCATCCATCACTCCATATCTTTGCCTTCCTGTTTTCTAAGTATGGCTGCACTGCCTCCTTCCGTGGCTCCTTCTCTGCTTATTTTCTTTCCAGGGAGATATCACAAGGAAATGAGGAAAGCAGAAAGGGAGAACAAAAAAAGGCACAGCACAGAGCATTCCTCTGCATGGAAGGAGGAGGAAGGGGGAGAAAGAGGAGGAAAACCTGGGAAAGGGTACAAGGTTGAATAATGCAGTGGGAAAAAGAAATGCAACAGCTGGATTTGCTGGGTGAGAAAGGAATATACCAGCAAACTGCAAACTAGCCCCATTCCTGGAGGAATTAAGTGGAAATATGAACAAACTAAATATTGGTAAGAATACAGTGTAAGTAAAGCAACAGGGTAAACAGGCAGAGCTACAGTTAAAGAACACAGATAATTCTCCTCATTAAAAAGACAACATTTTTGTTGGAGGAAAGTAGCAAAGACTACTGACAAAGCAATTTCAACTAGAAGTCACTGAAACCACTGGAAGCTTTTGCAGTGTCTTATACAATGTTAGAGACCTTCAGCCCTTCTTGAGCAAATAATTGTGGGATGAACCAGGTGTGCAAACAGCCATGGGCTGCTCTTATGTTATCTTCAACAATGCAAAAGTTATCCACGATGTAGAATTTAAGATTCCTCACTCATGCCTAGTAATCACCATGTTTATCTGTGTGAAGAAAACTGGCCCAAATTTACTTTGTAGGCAGGAAACTCAGAGTTGGGACCAATGCTTATCCAAGCAGCAAGACTTGTTGCAAAGATGGAAAACCTTAGAGGAGTTCAGGTATGTGGATCTCTGCAGTACAGAGGTGTCAGGGGAGTCACTTTGCTTTCACTCCCTCTCCAGCACACATCTGTGCAGAACAGGCACCCAAAAGAGGAGTTCCTTGGCAGGAGGGTCAGGGACAATTGATCAAATTCTAGACTTCGGGCAGGTGAAGGTAGCAAGCTGTGTTGGTCAGGGCTGGAAATGTGCTGCTCTTTGGTAGCCAACAGTTAGCAAAACATCGCTGCTTTGGTCTAAGTGTGTGCAAACAAAACCCTTCAGATGAGTCACCTTCCTCAGGCACCTTCTGTCTGTAGTCAGCAGGAGCTTTCACCCACCACAGCACCTGCCATTATCTGCTGCAAGAAAGGCCTGACACAAGGGGCCTTGCTAAACAAAAAGTTTAGCGAGGGAGAAACTTAATTATTCCTACTGCAGACTAAAGAGGGTGAAAGGATTTTCTACACCTGGGGAATTCAGCACTGTACCCTGCTGTTGCAGTTTTGCCCCTTCTAATAATAATTTGTTATCTCAGAGGAACTACCACCATTGCTACAGTCTTACTTTTTAAAAAGAATTTTTAAAAAATCTTCTCTGATGTCACCCTGGTTTTTTAAGATTTTCTAAGCCTTCTGATGTTGACATTCTTGTAGCGAACTTTCTCACACACTTTCTGTAAATAACTCATTGTTTTGCATTCCTTTATGGAGGAGGAGAGAGTGGATAGACTGTTGGTCTGTCCAGTGTCATTGGAGAGGTGGCACTGTCACCCTCCAATCCACTGGCACTCTTGGAAAACTATAAATGTTAGAAAATAAACTTCCCTTTTTTCTTCACCTTGAGAACAGCGGTGTGCGCTTGTGTTCTTTTGTGTCCTATAGAAACACTCTGCAGTAATATTTCAAAAACAACAAATGCCTTTATGATGATACAGTAAGAAAACTCTCCAAGTGCTTCCAGAGCCAGAGAGATTGATAGACCTTGCCATAGTCTGTGGGAACTTAGCCTTCATTAGGTCAAGCTAAATTACCTTACAAATAACTTAGCCTCTACCCACAGCTCCTTGATTCTGAACTGATAGATTATGCAGCCATTAATCAGCTCCAGGTCTGGCCTTTGCTTTTGACTTCCAGAAGGTAAACTTATTCCATGCTGTTCCTCTTACTGAGTTTCTCAGATACATTCATACTCATAAAATAAAAAGTAAAAAGGAAAACACATCTCATTCCCTACTAAGCACTGATGATTTCTCATGCTTCATGAAAGACTGAAGACACCTTTTAATAAATTTGTTTGTAACACACCAATTTCATTTTGCCTCCTCTCAAGAAAGCAGATTTCAGTTTGAGGAGCTGGAAGACATGAGAGATTATTTATGGCTTTTTGTCTGGCTCTGTAGTCAGCTGCAGAGCCGTAAATTTGGAAGACAGCACAGTAACTGATCTTCAGTTAATTTCCTGGAAAGTCTGAAAACTTTGTTCTGGGTGATCGCTGACAAAGAGATAATAACAATAAAATGACCCGAGATGGCCAAACCCAATTGGTTAGTTTTGATAAAGATCATTTTTATCAGAGCTCTGTAGGACTTCATTTACTGATCCAACTGCATTGCCTACATATAACCAGTGAAAATTCACTTTCATACATACCCTGATCAGATTTGTTTGGCCGGGACTCCTGTAGCTGTGTTTAGCTCTCAGGTGCATGTCTTTAATAAGAAATACCTTCAAATCCAAGTGCTGAATTTCACCCAGAGAGGTTGTTCAATGAGGTTTCATTTTGAGAGATCATCAAAGGTCATGGCCTTATGACTCAGTTCTGCTCCAGCTCCCCACAGATGGTGGGTACACACTTGAAATAAAGTTCTGACTTTCCATTACTGTCATAAAATGAGTTGTAGAACCACCCTTTCTTCATTTGTCTTACTTAAAAATATATCTTCTGGCTCATGGGAAAAAAAAAAAAAGGAAAACTCCCATCCATAGGTGATTAATGAACCTGCAGATTTAGTCAATAGCCTTCCAGGGGCCTTTCTAACCAAAGTCCTGCTTCATTTGCTGCCCTTTGTATTAACAAATTTTGTGATTTCTACATTAAGCCTAAAGTATCTGGCACAGATCCAGAAAGAGAATTTAGGTATTTTCTAAAGGACCAGCTTTCTACAGGACATATGGAAAAACATTTTAGGGATATTTCTCATAATGGATTAAAGATTTTTGCATGAAAACCTCAAAAAATAGTATTTCAATTTCTCATTTCTTAGCAAATGCTTCTTGTTCTATTTGACTTCAAAAAATCAAAATGCAAGTGAGACAATATTAATTCCAGCTGTTTCCTCTTCCTATTCATGGATAATTTTCATAATAATAAGTGAAACATTATCATTTGGTTCTTGCCCTTCCCCAATTAGTCTTTTCTTTATTAGACCCAGCTCTAGCCTCATGAGATCCTTATTGTTTTCTAAAAATACATCTTACCCAATTCACAGTGGGGGAAACTTCAAGCTTTTAAAGCTAAAACCAGAAGACAAAGGACAACACCAAAAACAGGAGCAAGAAGGATAAAGGCTTGCTATTCTGTTTTTTCTGCTTGTTTGGGTTTGTTGTGGGTTTTTTTGCTTGTTTTTAAATGCCACCCTTGTAATTCCTGGGGAGAAGCAGAGGACAGTGCCTGTTTTATGGCTGGAAACTGTTGTACAGCACTGACTTTCATCCAATCTTACATGACTTGAGTGCTCAGCAGCTTGAAAACAGCTCAAGCAGCCCTAGAGCTGTGGATGTGCACTACAGATCTGTACCTCTGTGTCTGCACACATCTCCAAGTGTCTCCTACCTATCTGCAAAGCAGAAATAGGTTTTCAAAACCTTAGCAGGCAGCGTGAGGGACGCGTTTCCAGAGGAGGTCTGCTCCATTTGGAGAAACTCCATAACCAATAGAATTTTTTATTTTTTTTCCACACTCAGCTGCACTTTCTGGGCTATCTCTGGCCAGGCTGTCAAAGCTGTTTAGCACCCAAAAGAGTCAGCTGGCCTAGAAGCTCCACTGCTAATTTTAGTGGCTAAATGAGAGCCGACCTCAATCATGCGAGCGAGCTCTTTGGGAAAGTCTGGCCACAAAGCTTTCATCTCAACTGACTGCTCCTCAAGCAAGCAGCAAATGCCTTCTGACATTGTCCTCCTACTTCTGTGCCCTCACACATGCACTTTGCTTATTTATAGAACGTGTGAGCTTCACATACGTCAGGCCAAGTTTGTCGGGACCAAGGGCGCGCTTGGTTTTGCGCAGTGCGGCCGATGGTTCTCCGGGGCTCCGAGAGCAAAGGCTTGCTCTGCCCTCCTGCTCTGCAGCTCCCACTTAACCCAGATCCAGCAATATTTCTGGAAACAGCAAGACCTAACAAGAGTAGGAGGGAAGAAGCTGATGAGCTGGTGTGTTCTGCCATGCAGGAAGGGGAGCAAAAGGGGAAATCCCGCTGTGTCTGCTGCAGAAAATGTGCTCCAGCCACCTGCAAGGACTGTGGAATTTGGAAAGGTCTGCAATGCATCCCTGCCTTGCTTGAGGGCTGGGAGATGCCAGGGCAGAACAGCAGAGCCTGTCTCCAAAGTACAGGAGATTTAGTGTGCGAAACACAGCCTTAACTCCTACCTCAAATAAAATTCCACTTATGCTCCTATAGTAAAATGCAACAAACAGCAAATGAAAACCACACCTACATAACAAAACAATTTTGCCCAGTTGATTTAGTGGAAGTAACCAACAGCAGAAATTCAAGTGGAACTAAACAGCAGAAATTCAGCAGAAATTTGAGTTTACTATTTACCTACAAACCTGTGTTTACTAAATGTATTACAAACCCAAGTTTACTATTAGAGATTAGTGGGAAGAAAAAGAAAAGTTTCTACTTTTTAGAGATACTTGTAATTTTTTTTTTTGCATTCTATGCAGTAACATAAATTAGCATAGACAAACCCCATGTGACAATGCACCAGCCTCCATGCAAGGATGGGCACGCTACTTTTTGCAGGTGCAAACAACTGAACAGAGAAAAGAAGCCATCATCATGCAGGTATCCCTCTTCATCAGATGTAGGCAGGCAAGAAAAATCCCTTTGTCTAAAGCCACAGTGCGTTTTGATGGGCACTGAGCTCTCAAGCAGCTCAATCATCACCTAAATAAGCCCTAATTGTCATTCCCAAATGCTTTGAAATTGTATTGCCTGCTGCTGGCACTCCAAAAGTTTTGCCTCTGGAGATATCAGGGAAAAGAAACCGTACAAGATCATTTGCAATTAAACGCAACAACCCCGTGCCCAACTGGGGTAAACTGGTGCCAGGGGTAAAAATAGCATCAGCCCAAATGGTAAATGCCTTTAGGTTTGTCAGGAATTGAATGTGCAGCAGCAAGCCAGTAGTTATTAGAGGCTCTGATCAGCAAAGCAGGCAATCATTTGCCTTGTTACCGTGCTGCCTGCCCATGTGAGCAGCATCAAACAAGCATTAAAAGACACCCTGCTTGCCCCTGAAGGGAACACGGGTGGGGAGTATCTGAAAACCTCCTTGTTAACAAGCTAACCTTTGAGTCTGGTGAGGAGGCAAGGAAGCATTTACCAGGCACTCTATCAATAATTATGGAAGGGAAAATCGTAGCTCATTGTCTGTCCCAGTGTGGGGAGATAAACAAGGCAGGCCTGGGGTGAGCAGCTCTCCCATAGGCAACAGCTGCCAAAAAGGCAATTATCCATGGAGCTGCTCAATCCATGGATGATGTACGTTTGGAAACCACCCCAAAGTCCTTCTGCTGGTAATAAGAGTCTCTGTGGCACATCCCCCTCAGGGACCCTGAAATACCCTGGTAAACAGCAACCTGAAATGGGTGGGCAGTGGCATTGTATACTAGGGCTGAAGTCCCAAACACCATAATTTTTGTTCCCTGGAGCTGTGATGTTTCCCCAAGGCCCTTTGAACACACAGGGATGGGGACCTACTTTTAAGCAGAAGGTAGTAACTCAATTTCCTGTTTTTCATATTTCTCCCTCCTGTGTCACCCAGGAGGACTTAAAAAACTAATTATGCTTCAGCAGTGGATGCAGCCACCCACTTTTGTTACAAGCCTAAATCCTGTTCCCATTTATAGCCTAACTCCATTTTGTCTCCAGCCTCATTGCAAGGAAGGAGGGAGAGCTCACCTGAGCCTGCACCAGACTCCCTGGGGGTTGCTACCCTACTCCAGCTCAGCCTTTGCATCAAACCACCAGTTATCTTTTCAATTAATTGTGGGTATCATCGTGGTTGACAGAACAACCTTACTACCAAGGGATAATTTAATATGACTAGACCATAATCAAAGTGTTAATAGCCTCAAAATTTAATCTGTGCAGAAGTAGGATTTATAAAATGGAAAGGATAACCAGGGCCCAGATGAATAATGTTAGTTGTAACATTACAGCTAGTTGTAATAGAATAATTAGTTGTGATATCCAGAAATAAAAATTACACTGCTTTGAGTTCCAGGACGTGTGCCAAAAAGGGGCTGTTAGTCACAGTGATGAAGAACAGTTATGCACTCCATTATCTCATGAACTGCAGCAAGGCCCAGAAATGAATCCTGCATGTCACAGGAAAATTGAGACTCTGCATTTTCAGCAATACACAGCTTTTTAGTTTAGCCCTTAAACCAGATCCTTTCTCACTGTTGGAATGATGTGCTTTCCCATTCAGAGAAAGGTGTCCTCAGAAGGCCTCCTCGCTGAGCTTCACTTTCCCTTTGGGCATGGTCCCAGCTTTTCCCTCCTGTGGCAGATGAAGCTCACCCCTGGCATCCCCACCTGCTCCCTTCCTCCATCCTCACCAGTCTTGTGGAGAAAAAAAAAAAAAAAAAAAGCTCAAACTACATTAAATCCCAAAAAAAAATCCCTTTTCTGGTTTTTCCCTGTAGGGCCAGGATGCTGGGTGCTGGTTTGGCTGCCTCCATCAACAGGTGCTGCATCCTCATGGGGTTAGGCAGCCCCTGCTGCTCCCTGGCTCAGTGTTCAGGGCCAAATGCCTCAATCATAGAATGACAGAGTTTGTCAGGCTGGAAGGAAGCTTAAAGCTCATCTTGTTCCAACCTCCCTGCCAGGGGCAGGGACACCTTCCACCAGATCAGGTTGCTCAGAGCCCCAGCCAGTCTAATCCCCTGTAATGTAGCAGCACACTTCTAAACCCCAAGTGCACAAGGCAGCAATAAGCTGGTGTTCAACATCACAGCGAGAAAGCAAGAGGCTGTACAGAAGCAAAAAGTGATGTGACCAGTTTTTTTTTTTTTAATTATGAAGTCAGCCAGTTTTTACCATCCCATTTTTACTCATTCACTTGCATGACAGACACAGAAACAATTGCTTGACCTGATAGGTGTTTAAAAAAATTACTTTGAATAACTCCTATATCATAAAAGTTATTTTAAAACCATTTTCTGGTTTTTAGGAAGTGATAAAAAATTAAATGCTTTTCCAAGTTGTGCTTATCCATTTCTCCTTCATTTCCTCTGGCATACTTTCTTTTCTTCCTCTTCTTACAGTACCAAAAAGAAAAAAGGAAGGAGGAGGAAAACTGGTGAAGAAAAGATAACTCTCTCTAGG
Organism: Molothrus aeneus; assembly: GCF_037042795.1. NCBI lineage: Eukaryota > Metazoa > Chordata > Aves > Passeriformes > Icteridae > Molothrus > Molothrus aeneus. Next base: position 9,845,787 of record NC_089648.1, read on the forward strand.
GAAAACAAGCAGGAAAAAAAGAATAGAAGTTGTGCTTTTTTTTTTTTTAAGATAAATCACCTGGGATTTAAACAACTGAAACTTTTGTCTCCTTCTCACACACACACACACACATCCCTTCACCCCTTTTTCTTCCTGTTGCTGGCTGACTTGCACCTTCTGGCAGGCACATGGGTGTAAACCAGCTTGTTTTGCTGTTGGAGTCACCAGAAATGCTGTTCCCAGGAGATGTTTTGTGTAGGGATAACATGAGAAGCAAAGCTGTGCTCTGCTGGCCCTTTCCTTACCCACAGAAATGTGTGCTGCAGTCCTGCTCCACCTTCCCTGTGTTGCACATGGGGAAAGTCACCACTAAACACCCCTGGGGAACCAGAGCCTGGCTCAGAGGCAGTGAAACACTGCAGGCTGCACTTGCTCACACAGCAAGCTTTTGTGGCTGCCACTAACCAAAGCTGCACTGAGCCAACAAATCTTACAATGACCTCATTTTTCCAGCAGTGATGCCTCAGGTGAGGCCTCTGTGGCCCAGAAGGGAAAAAGGTTAACTTTTCCTGGAATTCCCTGAACCTGCTTATCTGTTTTTTCTCTCTAGCCATCTGCCAGTTTCAGACACCTGCTATAATATATCAGTTTGTCTTGCAGTGGTTCCTGGAGTCTGTCAGCAACCTGAGCAATTAGTAATGTCAGCAAATCATTCATTAATAGAACTATTCAGTTTCAGCTAACTTCAAACTAATTGTGTATTTAATTCCTATGTAGCAAGATCAAATCAATCAAGTAAAAAACAGGACCAAGGGTAAATATCAAAGATCAATAGGTAACAAATGAAACCCTTAATTAAAGTCTTATCTGAATGCTAACAAAAAACCCCCAAGTAAAACAGAGGAGATTATTTCATATCAGGTCATTCTGATTATCCTCCTGCTGTCTCCCTGGTTCAACCCTGGCATTACTCAAGGCTGGAGTACATTTTTGGCATCATGAGAAAACCTCTCTCCCTCCCCAGCTGGCAGAGACCCCATGCAGGCAGGTCAATGCCACTTCCAGGGTAAAGGGTGACCTCACAAAAATGGTATTTTCTTACACACTTTTCCCTGGGAATTGGGAGCTGCAGCTACTGACCTTCCTGGCAAGGAGACAATTTTACTGCTGGTTGCTGCTGTTTGTGCAGAAGCATTGAGCTATTAAAGAGGAAGCAGGAGATTGTTCCCTCTTGTGTGTCATCAGCAGAGGTAAATAAAATCTCTGCACAGGCCTTTGTGTTGATGAGCTGATTACCTGTTCCTGCCCTTGAAGGTTCAAGCCCTGCGTTGTCCCCAGTCCCTGAGATGGCTTTGGCACTGTCAGGAGCATGAGAACGTGAGACAAGGGAAGGAAAAGCACTACAGCTGATTTTAAACTGTGCTCAGGTACACAACCTTCAACAAAAGCAAGCAAAAACAGATACATCAATAAGTTAAACTGTTGAGGTCAAAAAAGAAAAAGAAAAAAACCCCAAACCAATAAATCAGTCTTACCAGATCAATACAGGTGATCTTGGTGAGATCCACAGGCCGTGTTTTGTTGGCAGGGAAGATCATGGGCTCAGCCTGGAGAAGGTGGCAAACACCACCAACCTCAGAATGCTGCCAGGAAAGCTGAAAGAGCAGAACCACCTCCCCAACAAATGGCAGCCAGGCACTGCTGCCCTGCTCACAGGCACCAAGGTAACACACCTGGAACAGGAGGGGACCTTGGTGGGGAGCACAGGCAGGAATGGGATGGACATGGGAGCTCCCTGCTAACTTTCCTACCCTCCTGCTCCCTTTCCCTACACCCTATTTATGCCATCACCTGCCAGTCACTTCCCTCTGGCTGTTCCTCTCACCTGAGGGCTCCTATCCCCACCTGAATGCTGTTGTCTGCATTAGCTCCTTCCTACATTATTCACCACCAAAGTGCCTTGGTGCAGTGCTGAGTCTGCATAGAGTAGATGGCAACCCTAAACAGAAGTATCTCTAAACTGAAGAAGCATCTTTACATCCAAATACTGAGCTGGACCCCTCATAACACACGTGCATTGATGGGATGTGCTGCCCTGTGCTCTTCAATCACTGCAAACAAATATCAGCTTGGTTACAGCAACTGGGTTTCTCAAAAAATAAACCAACCCAAGGCAATTTACTGTAATAGCTTCTGGTTTAGTACAAAGCTCTAAGTCAGCAGCTTGTTTTTTAGGAAAAAATAAAAATAAGTGACCTACCTACAAGTATGGTACAATGAGGGCTTTCACATGCTGGAGTGTGCATTCTTGAAATGTGCTTTCCTATTGATGCCATTTTCCTCCCAGAGCCAGGGAGGACACCCAGGAGTCTCTCTGATTGTGAGGCCAGAAGTGGCTGGCACCTGCACAGAAGGTTGCAGAGCCTCTGAACCTTCATCACCAAGCACAGTGTACAAGGGCCATGGCTTGATTCAGACCAAGACTGTCAGACAGCAGCTTTGGCTCCAGGCACCCTTCTGTTGCTCTGTTCCTGCTGTTGTGCAGTGGCAATTGTTACAGAACTGCCTTTTACACTGAGCTGTGCAGGACATGGGAGCTGCTGCAGCCTCTGGATTGCAAAGTGGCTTATGGGCACCCCTGTGTGCTGCCTGTGTCCTGACCTCATCCTTTGCTCTTGGGACTAAGGATCAGACAACCAGTTTTATTTCATGCGTGTGCATGAGATATCCCAGCTCTTTGAGCATCCCCTGCACTCTCCCCCTCCAGATCCTGCTGCTACTCACTGAGCCAGCCTGCAGACAGACAGGAGGCAGTCCTGTGCAGGCCTCTCCTTTTTTATGCTGCTTCCCACTGCACTGGGCTGGAAGCTGCCAGCAGAGCAAAGGAAGGAGGGCAGAGGCACCAGCATCTCCTGCACATCTGTCCCACTGCCCAGCTCAGCCCCAGGTGAGGCTGAAGCCAAAAGACCTAATGAAGCAGAGGAGAACAGCTACACTCCTGACATAAAAGGCATGCCAAGCTTTCATCTTCTGAGAGGTTAAAAATAAACAGTTTAGCTTTCAGCAAAGTGGCCTGATTAAAGGCAAAGAAAGCTACGCTGATTTCCATGGAAATGGAATATTTTGTTGCTGCTACTTGATCTTGTTGAAACGTATTAAGAACACAAAAGAGTGCAATTTCAATATCTGGAGAGTGGTAGTATACTTTAAGAAATTTAAATTAAATTGATTTCTTTTAAAAGAAAGCTGGCTGATTTTAGTTTCTTAATTAGTTCATTATCACTGCAAATGGATCATGTTCTTAGAAACTTATAGAAGGATATTACAGAAACAGCTGCAACCCACAACAGAAGAGATACAGACATAACCAATATCTGTACATAAAAATCAGAGACTTAAACATCCTCTTAGGTTCTCTATCTCCTCTCTAAAACCAGCAAAGAATTCTTCTTAAACTTGTAAGTCATTCTAATTTTAAACCCATTACAAAACAGATCCTAGTTTCTATGGAAAACTGATCAATCCCTAAATTTTGTTTGCTTTTTTTAACGTGTAAAAACACTTGCTAAGAATGAGACCTGCCTACACATGCTCTGGAAGCAAAATAACACAATTAGCTTGAGTTCTCATCTCATTACTGTGGTAGGTATCTCCGTAGGGAGGTTTCCTCAGAATGAGCTGTGCCCTATTTCAGTTTAACCCAGATAGTAACAAAATAATCACTCAAAATGGGCCAGCACTGCCATGACCTTCCCTGTGATAAATACTAAATACAGGTGTGAAGGAAAGGATGCTTCACTGACACAGTTGTTCTCTTTGTAGATGTGCCCCAGAGTACAACAAACTCCAACATTTCCACACACACCCCTGGGACGTTGCCACAGCATGGCCCAACAGAAATTTTCTATCAGACAAATGTTAAAAATATCTAAAATCTTTAAATGTTAAAAATATCTAAAAAAACACATTGCGATGGCAACAAGAACAAAAGAATTCCTTTTCTTCTTCCATTTCCTCAAAGTGAAATTTCAACAGAAACAATAAACCCCTTAGGTTTTTACTTTCACAGTATGATATTTTCTCGACATAAATTTTATATTATTGGGATTTCAGACAGACCAACTTGAGCTTCTAACCAAAAGGCTGCTGTATTGTTATCTGTGTGCTGTGTTTACCCACATGCTTGCAGCTGGCATGTGCTCTCCTTCCAGTAGTGATGAAAGAAAGCAGAGCCAGGAAAGATTTGCCCACAAACCAGCAGAGCCCTGATTGAGGAACAGATTTCCACAGCTGACGAGTCACTTTAGATATTGGTCAGTATAAATAGCTAAATATCTTTGATTCTGTTGCTCAAGGGGACCTTGCCTTGCCTTTTCTTTTTTTCTTTTCCTCATGAAATCAGTCCTGCAGTTTTCCTTGCATTAGGCTGAAGACTCAGTTTGGCTAAGGCTTCCTATCCATTTAATATGAAAGATTGTCCATGGATACATTTAGGAGTGGATCCTTAGAGAGGCAGCTGCTGAAATGCCTCATTTCCAGTGCCTGCTAATTTTCATAGCCCTGATGAAGGTGTTGGAGCTCTTTGTTGAATGCACAGGGAAAACCACAGAAGGCAGCAGCAATGGCAGCTACTAATAAGAACCACTGATGAGAAGAGTGGGATTAAGTCCCATTCCTGGATGTAATTAGGTGCCTGTGGCTCATGAGAAATCAGAGCCTATTAACAGAGGAGCCTGGTGAGTACAGGTGATGGGGGAATTGTTGGCAAACAATGACCTGGGTAAGGGTGTAGGTATCCCATTATGGCCATTACACAATTCTTCCCTTTTTTTGCTATTTCTCTTCTGCTTACAGACACCTTTTTCTTTGCCATTGCCTGATTCTCTCTTCTCAAATTGGTGAATACTGCAGCTTGATAGACTGGGTCAGCTAAAAGCTCCTCAGTGTTTGGCACCTGCAGCCACACAGATTCACTGTGCAGACTAAATTGTAGTAAGGACTGGCTTAAGAGCAGCACATCAATGCCCTGGAGAGTTGTTAGGGTGAAATAAAGAGATCTCATCCATAGATAAAAGGAAGGACACCACCAATAATGACAGAAAAGGCACTCATCAGCTATATTTTCACTCATTGTGCTGAGCCCAAGGGGGAAAAAAGAAAAAAAAAGGGGTATTAAAGGTGTACTTAGTTCCTCACTTTAGTAATTTTGCTTTTAACAATATCTGACTTTGTATTCAATCAGCAGACCCTATTACGTGAAGCATTTGTTCGGACACTCAGTGCATGCACAGCCTTCTGTTCCTGGCCAAATCCATTTCTACTTCACTGCCTGCAGGCAGATCACCTGAGGAGAGGAGAGCAGAGCCTGCCAGCCCCACATTTCCCCAAACAAAGCATTAGCCATGCATCAGCAACTTTTATATACAGGTTTTCTTCCCAGGTCACTTTCCCCTCTGTATCACTTGCACAGACACGCTGCATTTCACCTGCCTGGTCTGGCACTGCCCACCTTGTGCAGCTCAGAGTGTTGGTGGCTCCTGTGCAGCTTTTACATTCCACAGTTCCTATCCCTGCCTTTTGGATGGTGCTAAACAGGATCCTCCTTGCAAATTTAAACAGAGAGTGGGGAAAATTGCAGTGAGGTTCTTAGGCTTAACCCCCAGCTCACACGGAAAGATTAAACAGCAAAACACTTCTTTGTTATGTTGTTTTTTTTTAAAAGCTAAAAACCCTTTTGAAATAAGCCTGTGCTTATTTCTTCCAGAGTAATGATAATTGATTCACACCTTCCTGAAATGAATTTGAGGTAAATAAATGTTGTGGCTTAGGGAAGAGCTGCACTCACTGTGCAGAGGAATCCAGCTGGCTTAGGAGCCTGTGAAAGCTGTGCCTCTGCAGGTGGGAGGTTAATTTCCAGCAGCCTGATTCAGCAATAAAGCAATAAATACAAAATCCTCCTCAGACCTTTCAGACACCAACACTTGAGAAGCCCTGAGCACAGATAAGCACCCTGCTTTGAACAGAAATCTCAAATCCCACTGCTTTGCCCAAATCAGTCTCAGGATTTGACTACAGTTGTGCAGGACAGGGCTGTTGATATATTCATTTAGTGTAGCTGGGGGCCAGCAGGCTGTGGTTAAAAGTGGGGCACAGGTTTTGGGGGTGTTCCTTCAGGGTCCCTCAGTGGGTGCCAGTTTGCAGCTGCCCTGCTCTCTCCTGGCCCTGAGGCAGGAGGGGGATGAGCAGTGGATGATTCTCCTGGGACACTCTTTCCCTGCCTCTTCTCCAAGGATTAGGGAGGCAGGAGGAAAAGGAGAACAGTGTGTGTCCCTTTAGCTGACTCTCTCAAAAAAAAACAGGAGCAAACTTGGCTTCCTATTTCTAACCACTCTCATAGAAGGCAGACTACAAATAAGTAGTATTTAGGTCAGCAGAATCACATTTATAAGCCATAAATCAAATCCAGCAGACCTTGAACACTTATTTGGGGTTTATAGACCACAACTTTGAGTGTCCTGATGGTGAGCTGCTGGATTTTGTTTCCACAGCATTAAGGAGGCAAATCAACAAACTCCAGCATCCCCAGAGGGCTCTGTCATCTGCCACAGGGACATGCAGCGTGCTGACACATTCAACAGCAAAGAGCACATGCAGCATTTTGTTCACAAATCCCAGCTTTTTGTCAAATAAAAAGCAGATTAAGCATGTTAAGCAGATGATAGCACCAAGTTGCTGCTGTATTCTCTGTGTGCAGGAGTCCTGGTCTTCTGCACATAAGACTGGCCTTGTGTCTTACATCCCTGAGTTTTCTCCTGATGAGACACAGGCACTTTATTGTCTGTACTGCCCTTCCCTTGGAGTCCCTCAGTTCTCTTACATGATGCTTTGTGCCACTCATGGAATCCGATGAGTATCTTTTCAGTTAGGGCAAAGAATTCCCCTTCTTGCACCTCATGAAGTTCTCAAAATAGAATGAAAATGAGTTTCTACATGACTACAAAGTAGTCCCCATATGTGGGAAATAGTAATTCCCATGAAATAAAGAATAAGAAACTGGTCATGTTCCCTTAAAATGTTTGTCCTCTGGCTGACAGAGGAGGAGATGTGTTTGAAACACATTGCTGGTGTATCCACTAAAATAAACTTTCCAAAGGAGTCCAGCAATATACAAATGCTTACATTCAGGAACAAATATTGCTCCAAAATGGCACTGTGCTCACATCCATCACATTTGGCAGAGGCAACTGCTCCCATTTGAAGGCAGATATGACTTGTAGATCTTCCCTGTTGCTCTGATTTTTTTAAAGTTTTTCTAAGCCTTCTGATGTTTACGTTCTTGTAACAAACTTTCTCACACACTTTATGTAAATAACTTATTGTTTTGCATTCTTTTATGGAAGAAGAGAAATTTGATGGACTGTTGGTTTGTCCAGTGTCATTGGAGAGGTGGCACTTTCACCCTCCAATCCACTGGCACTTTTGGAAATCTATAAATGTTGGAGTCAGAAATTGAAAATTCTCTTTTTACCTTGAGAGAGCTGTGTGTCCATGTCATGTTAATTCATGTCTTATGGTGACACTTCCCCTTTCACGTTGTTTCCTCCTGTGCACAGGACTGTTTATGTCTGGGCTCCTCTCAGGGCAGGCTCTTGGCAGTTTGAAGAGAACAGTAATTGCTACTTCAGTGATAGAGGGGGAAATAAAGGGGCACCCTGGCTCTTGTTTGCACAATTCTCTCCCTTTAAATGGAACAATGAGATTGGATGAATTTCTGCCTTTGAAGGACAGGAGCTGTGAGCCTCTTCTGATGCAGTGAAGCTGTGCTGACGTGCCTGTGTGAGCCACATCCAGCCCTCCTTCCCTGCTGCTTTTACATGGATCATGTCACTGCTGTGATGGATGTGAGCACAGTGCCATTTTGGAGCAATATTTGTTCCTGAATGTAAGCATTTGTATATTGCTGGACTCCTTTGGAAAGTTTATTTTAGTGGATACACCAGCAATGTGTTTCAAACACATCTCCTCCTCTGTCAGCCAGAGGACAAACATTTTAAGGGAATATGACCAGTTCCTCATTCTTTCTGAGGACAAACATTTTAAGGGAACATTACCAGTTTCTCATTCTTTCTTTCAAGGGAATTGATATTTCCCACACATGAGGACTGCTTTGTAGTCATGTAGAAAGCAACACAGCTCTGGGTGCAGGCAGGTAGGGCTGGGATTCCCTTTGTCACTGCAGCAGCAACTCCTTCATTTCCCAACTGTTTGTTCACTGTTACAGGGAAGGACAGGGCTGACTCTCAAACCATCTCACAGGAGAGCTTTGCTGTGTCTGCCTGATGCTCAAAAGAGGGATTTGTAGCTGCCTGGGGTTCCTGAGGATCCTGGGCTGTGGGGACAAGCACCCTGCCTGAGACACAGATAAGAGAAATGTGCTTGTTTGGCCACCTGTGACTGGAAAGCACTCAGCCTGTTGAGAAAGGGCAAGGGCACATGCAGCACTCCTCCAGGCAGGGGCAAGATCCACTCCAGAAGCACATGGGAAAGAGGGAAATTTTGTTCTTGGGAGGTAACTGGAAATGGTACAAAGCTTCCCTGCTCTATACTCCCTAAAATATTCGCGAGACACGTGGAGATCAAGTAACAGAGACACAATGAGATGGAGAGACACAAAGTTCACAGGTGATACCCCAAAGTCAGACAGGGCAGGCAGAGGAAAAAACATGGAGAAATCCACATCCTCTCCAAATGAAAACGTGTGGAAAATGTGCAGTCCTTGCAGCCACTTCTATGCTGAAATGCACCAGAGTGGGGTCAAAAAGTATCAGTCTGTCCAGGTACCCTTTCCCCCATGTTGCAGTGTTGTGAGGGTCCCTAGGATGAGGTGAGAGATGGGAACTGACTCCAAGCTCTCAGAAGGCTGATTTATTATTTTTTGATATTATATTAAAAGAAAATTATATACTAAAACTACACTAAAGAAAGAGAAAGGAGACATCAGAAGGCTTAACAAGAATGAATAATAAAAACCTGTAACGGAGCAGAGAGTCTGACACAGCTGGACTGGGATTGGTCATTCAGTACAAACAATTCACATGGAACCAATCAAAGATCCACCTGTTGGTAAACAATCTCCAGACCACATTCCAATCAGATAATTATTGTTTACATTTCTTTTCTGAGGCTTCTCAGCCTCTCAGGAGAAAAATCCTGGTGAAGGGATTTCTCAGAAAATATCATGGTGACACCCCCATACCCACGTCACCAGCACCTTTAAAAGAATGGAGAAAAAGAAAGCAAACAAACAAAAAAAAACCCATAAAAAGCCCTGCTATGCTCTGTGGAGTAACACCCAGGATAACAGTAAAATGGCCCAACTGCAGATGGTAATGACAGGAAAGGACAATATCCCCTCCCTCCTTCTCCTGTAAGCCTGCTCCAGCTGGGGAGCTGCAGAGGTTTGGGAAGGCAGAAAGTGATCCCCCATGAAGTCACTGCACCTGCCTTCTTGGAAGAGAAGAGTGGATTTTTATCACACAGAGATACAGGTAATTTTCCCTTCATGTGGAATGTAGGTTCTTGCCTTAATAAATTACTGCTGTTCCTGATAACGAGTCCAATGGAAGTTACACTGGATCTTTCACTGACAGTTTCAGGTCAAAGTTGTCTCACCAAGTTTCTGCTCTGGAAAATCTGTTATCAGCAAAGACACTCACCTCTGAAAGGAAGGTTCTTGGGAATCCTACATCCCCTACAGGGCAGCTGGAAATGGGGCTTGGCAAAGCTGTGTTTTTAGGCATTGCAGATAATCCTGCTGAGCTGTGGTGAGGCTGCAGTTAAGGGGGGCTGGTGGAATGTGAATGAAGGTTGTGGGGCACACACTGAAACAGCAACTCTGCTGCTTGTAATTGCATAAATAGCTTCTCAAAAGGATGGGGAGACATAGCCCAGGAAGTTTGCTATCTGAGGTTATGGAGATAGTAGGTATTTTCAGAAATCAGCACCACTGCCAGAAAATAGGGTGGAAAAACCTCCCCCATGAAGCTAGAGGAGGCAAAGTCAGGAATGCTGGGACAGGGAGAAAATAGAGTGATGAGAAAGATGGATAAATAGTAGGGGAAGGCTCCTTTCATAAAACAATCTGTTGTGGGGAATGTGAAAATTAAGTTGGCTCTTAGAAACGAGGAATCCCACCCAAAGCTGCTTTTCCAGGGAACAGGATTATCTTGGCTTTGGTTCCCTACCATTTTTAAACACACACTCAATTTAATTAAGCATTGCTACTTTCCTAATTGCTGAGGCTGTTCTCAGAGGCTCCCAAGACTTCCCAGGCTCTGCAGTGTTGGTCTGGAGTAGGAATTGCTCAATTAGCAGCAAGTTATGGCAAGCAGTGAGATCTGGGACTCAGGTCAAGTAGGAATTCTCTCAGTTTATGAAACACTGACATAATTCTGCTGAGACAGAGCCAAAAAAGGGATTTATTTTGCCTGTTCTGTTCCTGCAGATTCACCTGGATTTTTCCAGAGGATATGAACACAGTCTTTGCTTGCTCTGTGCCACAAACCTTCCTGCAGTGCTGCTCTGTGCTCTGCTCTGCAGGGACCACATTTCACAGGCTATGTGAAATTACATCTCAACCTTGAAGTTGGAGGGTGCATTCAGCCAGCTCATAGCTCAACAACTTTCAGCTCCTCTGATGGAAGAAGCCCCTGTACCAATAACTAGGCCTGGCCCCATCTGTAGGGTTACAGTCTGTTCAGAATCCCAAAAACTTGTGTTTAGGGAACCACTAGTCTCTTCCTGGGGACTTACAGTTGTACATCTCAAAACACAAAAGGCATCTGAATTTTCACAGGTATGACTTCAAACTGTAAAAGATAAAGCTGAGAGTAAGGGCTCAGGGCTCCCAGGGCTTGTTAAAACAGTCCAGCTTTGAAAATACATAAAGAAGGGGAAACAAAAACCAATTAAAACCTCTTTAGGTTCATTGTAAGCTGTTGGATTTTCCTACTCAGAAGTTCAGTCAAGCGAGCAGCGCAAAGCAACCCCAGATCTGAGATGAGCAAATAATGCAACATTCCTGTGGTAAGATGCAAACTTTACCCTCCCTCCTCTCTCCCCAGCTTTGACTACCCTTCTGACTATTTTTCAGCAGAATATTTAACTTCTGGACTCCAGATAGGAAACAGAACATTCATGTCAGGGATTTCATTGCATCTGCTGCCTTCTGCCACAGCACTGACTCTCCTTGGGCAGTGCATGGGCCCAAGGGACAAGGCTAAGCAGGGAAATATCCTGCCACACAACCAGGGGGGTTAAGCAGGTTGTGTGCATGCCCAGACAGCAATGTCACCCTGCCTGGAGGGGGCTGGTACCCACACCATGGCAGAGCAGTCAGTGCACAGTGCCTGCACTGAGGCTCAGAGCAGAGGAGTATAGGATTTGCAGGGCCCCTGTGGCAGGGAGGAATGATGAGGAGGACTCCATTGATATCAGAAGGCTAATTAATTACTTTATCATACTATATTATTCTATATTATATTACATTACATCTAAACTGAATCTGCCAAGCACTCAACTCTGCTCACACTGCACAGCATGACTTGTGACAGTCACCCAACAGTCCTGACACACACACACTTGGCCCTGACAGGCCAAGGAAACAAACACCATCACTCTGGGTAAACAATCTCCATATTGCATTCTACTTTGGCACAACACAGGCACAGCAAATAAAGTAAGAGTTGTTTTTCCTTTCTCTGAGGTTCAGAGAATGTGAATCTCAGAAATATTCTTGGGAAGAATTGTGCCTTGCTTTTTCTCTCCTCTGGCATCAGAGAAGAGGTGCTTGGGGTTTGTCTGCCAGCTGATGCTCATGTCTCACACCTGTTTCAGAGGTGTGTGCCTCAGCCAAGCAGGGCTGCTATCAATTTCTCCATTTCTGGGCCTCAGGCTGGGCCCTCCCAGGGGAGGGAGGAGATTTTCAGAGTGTGATATTTTCTCTGGGGGAGACCCTCCTAGAGCAGTCAGGAAAGAGAGATGCACTGGATTTTTTTTTGTCTTCAGGTCTTATTGTTATCTTATCTAAAGTTTTGCACGCTGTCCACACCAGGCTCAGCACTCTGGAAAAGCACCACAAAAATGGCCAACAATCTCTTGTTACAAGGTCTGTTAAGACTAAACTATCCAATAAAGAACTGACACCTAAATTATTTTCCCTTTTAACCCAATAACTGATCCCTAAAAGTCTGCAATGCGGGTTTTTCTGCCCAATTACAAAATGCCACCCAAACCCATGAAGAAGAAGGAAGAAGAAGCATGAAGAAACAACTCAGGACAGCACCCTCTGCCCTCCATCTTGCTTCCATCCACAACATACTCAAAATCCCAAAACCTGAATTTCCCACCAAGTGATACACCTACACTGCTCTCTATAATCTATTTCACACTTTTGTGGATTCTGGTCTATTCTGGAGTTTAGGAAACTTTCTCTATGAGTGAGGGTCAAAGTCAGTGCTGCCCTGGGAGTCAGGGCACCCCAGAGCAGACAGAGAAATATTCCCAGTGCCCTGGGTTTCCACAGGCTGGGGGATGACACAAGACTGTTTCTGGATGCCTCACCCTGCAGAAACACCAACACTGCCCACCAGGTCAGTGCCAGGACTCTGACTTTCATACACCCTCACCAGTGGGGATCTTTGTTTTTGTGAGCCACCAGACTACCCTTGCTGAGCCCCTCTCCACCTCCTCACACCTCCAAAATGACCCAACAAACTGAAGCAACCATTTGGAATTGAAATTTCTGCTGGAAGAGTAGACTTGTTACAAGATGAATGCTAAGGGATGGAGAGATTAGACAGGTACAGGTGTCACTGCAAGATCTTCTGATAACAACAGATTCAGACCAGTGCATCGTGTCCTGCACACGTGTCTATATTAATAGCTTGGATCTCCTTCTGGGAGTTGGCAGAGATCTAAAGTTGTATCAATGTCTTTTTCTTGCCTCCTCAATAAAAAAAACACCCTTTACCTTTGAAGTGAGGTCCTAAGCTGTCATGAATTCTTACTAGACATGCTGTAATTGCTATTCCAAAAGGAGCAAAGTGCAGAGGCAACAACTGCAGAAATAGAAAAATGAAGCTGTTTTGGAGATTTAAAGCAACCAATACCTGTGTTATGTTCTCTCCCTTCCAGATGGCTTGTGTCTGAACGGCTTTCTGCTACCATTTTCTTTTAATTTTTTTCTTTTCTGATCCAAGTAACTTAATGATTTTTTTATGGCATGACGTGATGAAATCTGAACTGACATTACATTTCACTAATGTACAGCTCCCTTGAGCCAATATCAATTTTGTCTATGATGGCTTTGCAAGGGCAGAGGTCAGCTGAGGGGCTCTCCCCTTAACTCTGTCACCACCTCTGGAGTTTCCAGGACACTTATAAATAAATCAGACACTCACATTTCAAGCAGGGAATCGGATTCTGAAGAGCATCTCCTGACCCATGAAAAGCAATTTTTACTTGAATGGTACTTCAATCAAAACTGATCAAGGATGACCTGACCTGGTCCTTGAATGTGAGTGGATATAAAATCTGTCGAGGGTGCAGTGGCTGTTTCTCAGAGTCTGAGCTCACTGCAGTCTGTACATGTGCAACTCCTGACCACAGGCACACAGAAACCTCTTCCAGCACAGTCACCTGCCATAAAGACACTGCTCAAGGGACACCAGATCCCACTGGGTGTCTCTCAGCTGCTGACCCTCCTTCTCTGCTCCCTGGGGTCACACTGGCTAACCTGCACAATTAGGGTCTTCCTTCCCTGCTGGACTCCTCCTCCCATTTTGGGACTACAACTTGGCACCTCTTGGGAGAGAGATGTCAGCCCAGGACCAAAACCCATAAATAAATTTCTGTAAGTTGTTTGGATGAATACAACCCATCAGTGTCTTCAGCAGTGTGAATTTGGAATTGTTTGACTGTTGTAGTAGGTAGAAAAACCTCCTGTTTTACAAATACAGGACAGACTAATCTGTGAAAATCCCTTCTCCTTCTTCTTCTCTTTCTTCTTCCTTCCTCCTCCTTCTTCTTCTGTTTCTTCTTCCTTCCTCCTCCTTCTTCTTCTCTTTCTTCTTCCTTCCTCCTCCTTCTTCTTCTCTTTCTTCTTCCTTCCTCCTCCTTCTTCTTCTACTTCTTCTGTTTTACTGAGTATGCCTGGGTTTCCACACTTCCGCACACCCTTAGCTGAACCCACCCAAATTCTGTTATCTTGAGGTGGTTTTCCTATAGAGCACCTTCTAGTTCATCCCTAAGAATGCACAAGCTTGACAGCCATTTCTCCTTTTCATTTTTTTCTGGCTGAAGCCTTCTTGCTTCTGCCTGTGGTGAAGCAAAAATCATCCTCTGGAGGCAGGGTTTAGAAAGGGTTCTATGTCAGAGCAGGGGAAAATTTAGATTTCAGTGCCACCATGCCCCCAAATCCCCGTCACTCTGTATTTGAGTTGGGTTAAATCAGCGTGCACACAAAGCACATCAAGGACTTGCAAGCAGTTACAGATGCAAAATCCTGCATTTCACACCCAGAGTGACCCAGGGAGGCCCCAGCAGAGCCAACCTGGGGTTACATTTGCACTGGGGCAGGCTGGGGAAGTCATCCTATCCTGCTTCCTGCCCCAAAACAATGAGGCTGGAACCTTCTGCTAATCAACACATTGTTCACCACAACCAGGAGGTCCACAAGGGGCTGCTGGCCCTTGGGAGTAGGGAGAAACAATAAAGTCTGCCTTTTCCTGGTTTCTGTTCTCCTCCTCTGTAATTACTCAGCTCTAAAATGCCATGTTTCCAAAGCCATGCTTCCTAGGTAATACTTCAGCTTCAAATGCCTTATCTCACAAAGAAGGATGGAGCAGTGGGGCTGACCTTGACCTTAAGCTTAAACCATCCTAAATTTAAATTCCAGATCTCTAAGAGGCCCAAACCACATCACTCAGGCTCTGGGAAGTTAAAAGGAAAACCCAGTAATTTTCTATTTCTCTTAAAAACTGTGAGGATTAAGATACTGTGGATTATGAGTTTCTTAGTTCTTCAGTAATTGTCTTCCTTCATCAGCTAGATCTAGCAAGATTCGGTGGTTAATTTAGTTGCTGATGTGAGAAATGTTCGAGTTCTGAGGATTTTTCTTGTCCTTACCTGAACTCTCCCTGAAGAGAAATTTTTCAACTGAGTAGCAATTCACTCCATTCCAAGTTACAGGTCTCAAGGGAAGGATATTTAGAGTTTTAATTCTCAACAGTAACATCTAATTCCTCAGTGAAAGATGCTATGACACCACAAAAATGAAATGGGTTACTTCGATGGAAAACAAGCTTAAAATCTGCCATAAAGAACAAGCTAAAAAAAGGTGGTTAAAGGGCCAACATAAAAGAAAAATAAAGTAGACACATAAAGTAGAAGCACAACCAGCAGCTGAGAAAAGGGAAGCGAAAAAACCCCATAAAGTCACAGATCTGTGGGATTCATTTCTCTGATAGATTTTCCATTTAATTTTGGGTCAGATGGCTTGAATCTGGCTTGTTTCTCCTGATCCCTGAGGGTCTTGAGTTATAAGGCTGGGTAACAATCTCCAGCCCTTGAGAGGCTCCAGCACAGCCCCAAGATCCCTCCTTGGGAAAGCACCGTGGCTCCCATCACCAGTGGGACTGGTCCCAGTCTGCAGAGCTCACATAAAACCAGAGACCTGGAACACCTCCAGGAGTTCCTGACAGCCTCTTCCAACCTCCAGCATTGTTCAGCTTGAGGACACTATCTTTATGGGATTTTTTTAAAAATGGAATTTCTCTTGGAAAGTCTAATTGCAGGTAACATCCTGAAAGCCATGGAGGAAATTTGAAACCACAAAAAAAAAAAATCTTTCTCCCATTCCATGATTGAGCATCTGCACTGAACAGGAAACTAATGGTCCTTCTCAAGTAATAGCCTCTCTGGAGGGGCAGTAATTAGCCATACTCTCTGATATTGCAAATGTAATAACTTTGATGAGAAACTCAGTATAGAAATACTGCTCCAGAGCAGTTCCTTATAATATCCCAAGATACTGGACTGGACCTGGGTGTTTCTTAGCTGGGTGTATAAAGGAGGAACCACCTGCAAATACCACCAAGCAGGCAGCAGCTACTTGCCTGTATGGCTGAGAGTACTCTGAGAGACACTGAGGCACCTGGCAGAGGTGTCCACTTTCCCTGTGCACCATGTCCCTGCTGCTGCTCCCTTCTCCAGCATCATCCACAACATCTCTTCCAAGCACGTTCCTGGAAAACACCTCCAAATTAATTTTACCCAGTGAAATTTCTGGAAGTACCTCCGTGATGCTGGGAGGCCAGCACTAAGTTTCAAAACAGATTTGGGCTGGCATCCAAGGGCATGTTTGGTTGCCAAACACCCATTTGGTGGAAGTATCTCAGTGCCTGTTGCATTTATGGGGTGCCTCGTGACAGTAAGGAATGATGAATCTGACTCCATGTTCTCAGAAGGCTAATTTATTATTTTATGATACTATATTATATTAAAGAATACTAAACTACACTATATTAAAAATACAGAAAGGATACTTACAGAATGCTAAAAAGATAATAATGAAGACTTGTGACTCTCTCCAGAGTCAGACACAGCTTGGCCCTGATTGGCCAAAGAGTCAAAACAATTCACATGAAACCAATGAAACAATCACCAGTTGGATAAACAATCTCCAAACTCATTCCACATGTGAGCACAACACAGGAGAAGCAAATGAGATAAGAATTGTTTCCCTTTTCTCTGAGGCTTCTCAGCTTCCCAGGAGAAAAATCCTGGGCGGAGGGAGTTTTTCAGAAAATGTGAATATGACAAGTGCCTGAAGCTGTGAGCACAGGGATAGCCCCAGGTGCTCCCAAGGCTCCAGATGTGGGCCCACTGTCCCTGTGGAGCTCTCAGTGAGCGCAGTGACACAGCTGGGTGGGTGAGCTGCTCTCATCAGAAACCCTGGGCCCCTTGCATTATTCCTCTCTGAGTAAAACTCCCACCCAATCCTAAATTGCCACTCTGCAAGGATGAATCACGCTGCCATTCCTTCTCTATTGTTGCCAGAGCTCATTTTCCCTATTGTTCTTCTGTGGATTAGGGTAATTCATTCAGAAATGAAATTCAGCCCTATACAATGGCCTTGGCAAAACTAAATGTTGGAGAGAGCATGGGACATGACAATCCTTCTAAAAAGAGGGAATTTCACTGTAATTTCCTTTGGCCAAATTTCATAAATCATTTTCAAGGGAGCTATTTAGAAACACAGTCTCTGTGCTTTACTCCACCTTAATAATAAAAAAAATACACAAACCTTTTTATTTATTACCTCCTTTCCCATGCTTATATTTCTCCAATTGTTAATAATTTTAATTAACACCAGGATTCCTCAGCAGCACGTCATCTCCCTTTTCATTACAAGTGTTAATTGCAGACTCAAACAAAAGGTGAAGAAGAAATTGAGGTAAACATCAAAAGAAGCTCAACGCTGTTGGATGTGCAGAAGAACAATTACTTGCACAGTTGTTTTATTAGGGCTTTAGCTGATTAGTAGGAAAGCTTTAAACCCACTTTTGTATATCCTTCTACCTCTATGTATTTTTTTCAAAACAATATATCCACATCAAGCTCTTTTCTCCTTTGCCAAAGAAATACTTTTTACTCAAATACATCTTGTTCAGCGCAGCTCACAGAGCTGAAGCAAACTCAGAACCTAAGCTCTGGGCTACATGTTTATTTCCAGTTCTTATTTTGAAAGATTTAATCAGTAAGTGGTGCTACTCATACCAAATATTGAGGGCTTCTAAAGTGTTGACCTAACGAGGGTCATTTATCTCCCTGTGTAGGTACATACACATTGCACATACATATGGGCACAGCAACATTTCCCACAAAAACAAAGAGCACATTGGAGAAGAAAAGGAGTCGGGGGGAGCCTCTAAAGGCCAGCTGTAGCATCCAATCCTATTTCCCAGCAATTTAGAATCAAAGGCTGGTTTGTGTTGGGAGAGACCTCAAAGATAACAGGTTCACCCCCCTGGCATGGGCAGGGACACCTCCTGCTAGGTCAGGTTGCTCAGAGCCCTGGTCAGCCTGGCCTTTCATACCACTTAGCCAGAGGCCAATAGAAGCAGGCAAGGAACTTGGCAAAACAAAAATCCCTGAGGCTTTCCCAGGACACAGGGAGGTTGTAGGTAGGAGTTTCACAACAAAGAGCACTCACCTTGTGACCGTGGTCACAGGGGGCTTAGGATAAGGGAAGAGACATAGATCTGACTCCATACTTCAGAAGGCTTGATTTATTATTTTATGGTATATATTACATTAAAACTATGCTAAAAGAACAGAAGAAAAGGTTTCATCTCAGAAGGCTGGCTAAGCTAAGAATAGAATGGAATGAATAACAAAGGTTTGTGGCTCGGACAGAGAGTCTGAGCCAGCTGAGCTGTGATTGGCCATTAATTCCAAACATCCACATGAGACCAATCACAGACCCACCTGTTGCATTCCACAGCAGCAAATAATAACCATTGTTTACATTTTGTTCCTGAGGCCTCACAGCTTCTCAGGAGGAAACAGTCCTAAGGAAAGGATTTTCACAAAAAGATGTCTGCGACACTCACCTGAGCACTGGATGCAGGGGAGAGGTGCTCCCCAGGGCTAAGGAGAAGGGGCAAGGACAGCACCAGAGCTGTGTTCTGCCCAGGGATTGAGCAGCTGCACTCCCTGAAAGCTTCACCAGCAAGGGGGAGCAGGAGGTTGCCCCTCATTGCCAGTAGAAGCCACAATATCTGCAGGTGAATCTGCAGGTGGGTGTAGAGGCACGGCTGAGCCCTCCCAGCTCAGCCCTGTGCATGGACACAGAGCAGCCAGAGTGACAGAAAAGTGGAGCTGGCAGCTGGGGATGGACATCTCTGATTCTCCCAGCTCCACCTGCCAGAGCTCATGAGTCAGAACGTCCCAGCCTTATCCTCAAGTTATGCCAAAAACTATGGGTGCTACAACGGGTGGGAAGAATGATGTGCAGAACTCCATGATATCAGAGAGCTAATTAATGACTTCATTATACTGCATTATACTGTAACTATGTTACAGAATGTTACACTAACAAGAACTATCACTAACTCACGATTGTCCACAGACCTACAGTACACACAGCTTGGACCTGCTAGGCTAATTAACATAATATCCACCAGAATCCAATTACCAAATTCCTTCAGGTAAACAGCCAAATTCCTTCGGGTAAACAACAAATTCCTTCAGGTAAACAACAAATTCCTTCTGGTAAACAACCTTCCCAGCACATTCCACGTGTGCCAACACCAGGAGCAGCAAATGAGATAAGGACTGTTTTGATCATTCTTTTCTCTGCTTCTCTCACAGCTTCTCTCTGTTCAGAGGCCATGTGAACACCCCAAAAAGCAGCACCACAGAGAAGTGTGGCTGCTGGTCTGATCTGCCTTCGTGGTGCAGAGAATTCCTGATGTCAGCCTTCCTTACTTCCCCCCAGAGCTCCAAGCTCTCTTGCTGCATTCCAGGCAAGGGAGGCACTCCTGGGCAAGCACAAGCACCTCTCTGCCCCAGCAGGGCTGCTCAGGGTCCATTTAACATGTGCTGCTTGAGCCCTTGGTGCCCTGTTGGATTCACATGGGATTTGTCCGGCCCTGGGGATACCCATCCTTTAACACCCAGAATTTTCCTGCATTGTAGATTCAGGCTTAGGGTACAGAGAAAGGACATGCCACTCTAGGTGCCTTTTAATCACTGAATCTCCCCTAAAAAAATTAATCCCTTCCCATTTTCCATATTAAACTTCTTAATAATTTGTATATATTCTCTGTTCCTTCTGTGGTTTTTTAGTACATCCTGATTTGTGTTATCCAACATCAATATCAAGTTGGTTTTTAAGAAGTTTTTGCCTCATTAATGAAGGTTTTCCATTAAAAAAAAAAAAGTGGACTGAAGGCTACTGTTATCCTGCCCTACTTCCCAGTCCAGCTCAACTCTCCATCCCAAAAAGAAACTGGGGAATCCCTCAGGAAAGCTTCCCTTGATTGAACCACAATATTTCCCAAGCATTTCCAATGTAAGCCCTCAGAAGGAGCCTCAGGAGGGATACTGCAGCCCCAACACTTCATTTTCCTGGAGCCCTCCCTGCCCATTGGAGTTCACCTCATGTTGGCTTGGTCCCTGATTGCCCCTCACAGTCACAGCTGCTCCCTTCCCTGCTCAGTCCATGAACCACAGCAGCTGGATCACAACCCCCAGCCCCTTCCCCATCACCTTCAACCAGTAAAGACAAAGAACAAAAGCAGATTGTTGGATTTTTTTCTGAATGGGCACAGAGGGTCTGTACAGGATCAGGTGTTTGAGACAAATCCCAGCATCTCCAACAGGCACTCAGAGCATGATGATGAAATTCCCTGTTTCGCTCACCCTTGTTTCACTCTGCACTTTGACTCTTCAAGTTTTCTATTTTGTTGCTTCCCCTATCTCCCTGCCAGCCTTCCTCAGCTCCCAGCACTTGCTCTCTCTTTCAACTCTTGTGCACTCCCCTGTGAAATGCTTCTCTCCTCTCTTGTGGATTTTCTTCTTCTTCAGGGGTTCCTTTTCTTTTTTTTTTCCCTCTAATTTCCATTTTTCCTGTTCTGCTTTAATTACTGCTCCAGTTAGCATCCTCCAGCCTTCTACCAACCCCTTTCATTTTCACTGCTTCCTCCCAGTGGACCTGGCCCACTCATTTTCATAATTCCCTAAAATTTACTTTCCTAAATGTAGTTCTCTGTGCATAATTCATCCATAAATTTGATTTGTTTCCCACTGGGATAATCAAACAATCTTCCGTAGCATTTTTTTCCCCACACCTGTTGTTATTCTTTCCTTCCAGGTAATTATACACAAAAAGTTACATATTTGGGGCAGGTAAGCAGGAAAAAGCAGATCATGCTTCAAACTCCACGTTTCCCTCTCCTCACTGAGACTTTGCCTTCTTGCCATAACCAAATCCATTCATTTAATTCAACAGGGCTGGCATTTCTAAGGAAAATGAAGTAGACATTGCTGTATGGCAAAATGTGAGGTAAGCAGAGCCAGATTTGAGCTGATGTAAATCACAACAGACCTATTGTCTTCAGAGAAAGTGCATCATTTTCTAGGGGAAAAAACCCCAGATTTTAAAAGGACCACTGGAGCTGTGCAGACATAGCACATAGCTGAGAATCAGGACTACCTTTAAATCTGCTGGGTTTTTTTAATTGTTTTTATTTCCCTTAAAATTGCAAGCAGACTGACTTAGCACATTATTTTTTGAGCACATTCTTTTTTGAGCCATTAATAGCATGGAGTCTAATTTGGAGGCAAAGCTAGCACCCAGGGAAACCAAGCAGCACAGATGACAAAATTATCACACCTTCCCTGGCATTGGCAAGAGGAATGAGGGCTGAAGGCTTGCACATGTGGCTGACTCGCATTAGTGTGAAAACCAGTGTGCTTTGGGGGGGAAAAAAATGCACTTCATTCTTCAAATCTGATTCCTTTTTCATATCAATTTATGACATGACATCCATTTTTGTGAGCCTTTCCTGTCAGGAGGGAAACATGCTCACACTATCTTCAATATGGGTTTATTTGTCAAATTACCACAGGACAAACTGTGACAAATAGCATCCATACAAATGTGCTGCCTTTGTATGTGCTTACTTCACAGTAAGTGAGAACAGAGAGGAAAGCAACCCAAACAGACAGAAAACACACAGAGCATGACTATTTGTAACATATATGCAAAGAGTTTCACACAGCAGAGACGTATATCCCTGGGCTCCTTGCTGCTCCTATAATACAAATAAGAAATTTATAAAATACCTCATAAACCAGCTTGTTGGATTTTATTGCAAGGAACCCATCAGCCATCATATTACCATGCAAATCCTCTTATTGCATTGTCTGACAACAGCAATTCAAATTTAAAAAAAAATATATTAAAAAACCCCCTTAACAACCTGGGAATAAATTCTCTCTTTCATGCATGCCAGCAGCTCCCATTAACAGTAGTAGGAGTTTCTCTGCAGGGGCTTGTCAAGGTGAGAATAGACTGCCCACCCTTCTCCCCTCTTCAGAGACTGAGTGCTGAATTGCTGCATATATATATATTTTTTTTTTTTTTCATGGAGAGATCAAATAAGAAAGCCAGGAATAAAAGCTATTAAAAAAAATTTAAAAAACCAACAAAACCAAACAACCCCAAACAACCCAAGAATAAAGACAGCTCCAAAGAGGAAAGGTACAGTGTTACATATCTTATTGCTCTTTGACATCCTACAGGATAAGTGAGATAACCCCACACACACTTTTCTATGCCCTGCAGCTCTCAGAACGTGCCCATCTGTCCACATCTGGGCAGCAGGCCAGAGTTGCATCTTGTGGGTGGAATAATATAAATTAGAAATAGAAAATATTACAAAACTATATCCATTCTTCTTCACAGAAAATGTAATTTCCTCCGTAATGTAATTTCTGGATGAAAAATTGCAAACATTTTCCTCCTACAAACTTTCCTCCTACAAAAATGGCAAATATTTTCCTCCAGAACAAACTTTCATGAAACAGATTCCTTCCAAATTCAGTATTTAAATAAGAATCAGTCAACACCAAATAGTTTCAGAGGTAAAGGCTGGTTGTAGTCTTTCCTCCCTCTTTTAGCCAGAAGTCTTCATAGGAGCAAAGAATACCTGTCAGCTTTAAACTCCATCACTTAAATATCAGAGGAATCCCCAATTCTAGAGGTCCTCTGACTTTATTAAAAAAAAAAAAAGGATAAATTCTTTTTCACATTTTTTCTGCTACTGCTTGAGAGACCTGAAAGGATATGGATGAATTTCAGCCTAAAGAAAGCAGTGAATTAATTCCACTTAATCTCATTTTCCAAGGTGATGCAAAGAGTCAATCCTATATTACTTCCCCTTTTCCATACCATAAAAGCAGCTAAAAAGTGGGGCTGCTTTCCAGAAATACAGCTTCTGGTGCTGACCAAAGGGAAACAGTGGAGGAAAAACCCCTTGCTGTCCCCCTGGAGTGCTCATGGAGCCAGAGACAGTGCAGGGAGGCTTGGCTGTCAAGTGCAATGCAGAGCTGCATTTAGGATTCATCCTTTCAGCAGTGGTGAGAAGATAAAAGGCAAGGTTAAAGTGTCACAGAAGAGATAAGGAAGTTAAATGGTGCATAAACAAATCTGATGCTGTGTTTGACCTGTGGGGGAAGGGAAGAGCTGGGTACACTGCATGCTGTTCATTTTCTAGGAGACAAATGGATGGATGATTGGAAACTTGTTCCTATACTTCATAGGCTTCTGTCATTCACTAAATGTGAGGTAATAAACCTTATTGGATTTCATACTTTGTGGGAAATGACTTTTTCATAGTTTTGTCCCCTTAATGGATACTCATTTAGGAAAGTACCATATAGGTTTTATTGCATCAAAAGGAATAAAAAGTTTTAAATGAATCCCAATGCTCTCTCAAAGTGCTGCAGTTGGGAACTTCAAGCTAAATTCACAGTTAGAAGCACAGTCCTAAGCTTTTTAATGTACAGAAAGAAAACTTTGGGGATCGAAGTATTTTATTTAACAAGCCTTAAGTCCCATCTCTCCTTTGATTTTTACAGGTAGCCTCCTTCATCTCTCCTCAGTTTTCCTCATCTTTAAGTGTCTCTTCAACCTCCTTACTATTCTTCTCCTTTTCCCCCACTCCTCTTCTCTTCTGGGCAAAACACCTGTTCCCACAAAAGAACAGGTTTTCTTCTCCACCTAATTCAGAGCTGCCTCCTAGAGCTTTCTGCTTTTCTGTATTTTTATGCACTGTTTCCCCCCCACTGGCTTTTTATTGACACATCTGGGAATCATAAAATAAGACAGTCTCATTTTCTGGCATTATTGCTCCTGAGCAATGGAAATGCCTTGAAGGCAAGGAAAACCTTGCTTCCCTGCTTTCTGAGACTCCTGACTAGCTGCTACCCTGGAGCAACTCAATCTCACAGAGGCTTCCCACAGATCTGAAGGCATGAGCTGCTCTCACACTGCTGGCTGCAAAGGCACTGCTGGCACCCTGCATTTATTTGCTTGTTTGTTGCAACCTCACTTTTCATGTCTGTTTTACTACTTTATTCACATCCATCCCCACTACACCTGGGACCAGGGAAAACCCAGGCATCAACACACATGCACCCATTCCAGATGGTGCCTGCTCCTCTTGACTGACTTCTTTCCTGTTTCTAACCTGATGCTATTTGGAATTCATTCCCCATTTCTTCTGCAAGTTTTGCTGCAGAAAATTCAGTCATGATGACAAGAGCTCCACCTCCCTCATGTGCTGTGGTGGTTTTTGCATGGGAGCTTCTATATGTGGTGGCCTAAAACCACTACATATGCACACCCCTAACCTCTGGAAGGAGGCCATGGAAGAAGGAACAGCCAGTACTTCTGAGATGCACTGTCTAGGATGATGCACAGCTGTGGAGAGAACAATCTTTCCATTAATTCCAATTTCTCAGGCCTGGGGTGTAATAGTATGACATGAATTCATCACATGTGAGCATGCCCAGCTCCTTGTAGGACTGGGACTGGCTGTAGAAAAATCTCTGAACATGCACAGCATCCCTGTGGTTTAATCACACAAAATGGCATTTTTCTGTGTTGAGGCAGGGGAAACCACCAGTCACCACGTGTTAGATGAGCCCTGTCTGCAGCTGATCTGCTCTTTGAGTTCACTCTGGAATAAAACAACTTGGTTTAAACCACTGTCAAACACAAGTTCCTAGCACACACCTCTTCCTGCATACCTGAACTTCACAGCTGAGCTGGTTTCAGTGGCTCACATAGGCAGTGAGCAATCAGCCTCCAACTCGTGATGGAACTGCCAATTTCTGTTCTTATTCAAATCTTTTAATTCCAATTCTGCAATAAACTTCCCTTTCAATGACTCAAGGAATGATTTGCTTTGTCTCACATATCTCAGCATCTAAAGAAGCTTTGACAGGAGCATTCCTAGGGCTTCTGAGATAAATATATAATAAATCTAATGTTGTCAAGCATGGTGGCATTTTTATTTTATTTTCAAAGAGAATTTAATCTAACTTCCCAGGGGATTCTTCTCTTGTGTCATAACAAAGTCTGGCTTGTAATAGATTTCCCATTTTTCTTTCTATCTTGTATAATGACAAAATTGCTGCAAAGAGAAGCAGTGTTCTATAATATGTCACAAAACATAAGTGGGAAGTGACAGTCATCTTCAAAAGGTTGGGCTCAGCCCAAGCCCTGATTTCTGGAATCACAGGCACTAAATTATTTCCTATGGCCCCACAATCAGTTTCCAGCCAGGCTTGAAATACAGGGGAAGTCCATATGTAACATGAACTCCCC
Organism: Molothrus aeneus; assembly: GCF_037042795.1. Lineage (NCBI taxonomy): Eukaryota > Metazoa > Chordata > Aves > Passeriformes > Icteridae > Molothrus > Molothrus aeneus. Next base: position 9,871,231 of record NC_089648.1, read on the forward strand.
CTCTCCCCAAAAAAAACAGACAATGAGGGGGGAATAATAAAAAAAACACAGATCAATGAATAGCACTTAAGAGCCAAACTTTCAACTGATGGAATATTGATATAAAACAATATAAATATAAATAACAGTAAAATAACATGAATTTAATATTAACCAATCAAGAATCTGGTTCATACATATCCATCTCTACATGTCATCCTAAATCAAAAACTTTTAATATTAAATTTATGGCTAGTAATAGGATGTAATGGAATTCATATATCCTTGGGGGAAAAATGCCTCTATTACATTGCATTATAAATCCTTATGTATCAAAGGAATAAAAGCCACTACTCTCTTCAAGGCCATAATTTTCTTCAACAAATTCTAGAATCCTTTCATTGTTATTGAGCATCCTCATAAAAGACCAATATTTTCAACTGTGCTTTGGATGAATCTCTTTTGCTTGCTTGAAAATTGCATTGCTGGCAGAAAGCAGAGCTGGTGCTCAGTGCACAGAGTCACATTTGCCACTTAAAAAGAGGATTAAAGGCATTTTTTTCTGGGATGCTTTACATTGCAGACCTCAGGCAAGGCGTTCAGAGCACAGCAATTAGCAGGTGAGCAACCTTGAGCTCACAGGTAGCTCGTGTTCTGGAACATTCATTGGAGCGCTGAGTCACCCGGGGGCAATTGTGCTGCTCACATTTCACTACACAATTACACAAATGCTAATTAGCTGTGTTGGACCCTTAACAACGCAGAGTTTTTATTTAGGAGAGGCCATTCCCTATCAAGACCTGAGGTCCCTCACATGTCACACCCAGAGGCTGCTGTCCTTTCTCCCCTCTTCGTGCTGATCCTACCTGCTGTTTTTTCCCCAGCTGATGCCAAAGCACTCTCCCCAAGCTGGAGGCTGGGATCATTATTTCTTTTTGACACCTGGAGAGGCTGAGCCAGAAGCAGTTGACTGCCCAAACTGTGCCACGAGCTGATGACTTAGGAACAGGAGAACTCAAGTCCCTCAAAGACTCAGACATCTGCCCCAACAGACAGAGACTTTCTCCAAAGGCTTTGGCCACCATGCCTCAAGCATCTTGCCTTAAAAATTTCTAGCCCATGGATCCCATTAATCACCTCTTACCCCTTCCTTGGCTTTACTGTGGCTTCCACTGCACAGCTTCCCTCCCCTCTGCAGGTTTCAGTCCTTCCAGCCTGGTACAGAAGCTCGGGGACACTCCAGCTCTGCAGGCTGGCAGGACAGAGGCTCTCACAAGACACCCACCATGAGGTGGATGCTGCTGAGGCTCATCAGCTTCATGACCTATTGCAGGGAGAGCAGGAGAGGGACTTGTGTGATTGTTCTGAAAGCCTGCCAAGCAGCTCATTAACAGAATTAAGCAGCCTGTAGTATAATTAACACTTGGAAAACTGTATGGCCTTTTGTTACTTGCCACACAAAGTAGCTCATTTCCTTGTCCTAACATGACAGGAGGAATGGGATCACAAGTACAGGTCACTGACCAAATGCACTGGACCTCTGCTTTGCTCCATGGCTCCAGCTGTTCAGGAGTGTTTGTGTTGCTTGTAGAGATGCCCAAAGTCTGGGCAGATAACTCATGGGGCTCTGAAATGAAAGGAGGGCCCTAAGGTTGCAAAGCTGGCCACTGCAAAACACAGCTTCAACACAACTTGGTGCCATCATCCTGCTCCAAGAGCCCAGCCTCCCTTTTACCGTGCCTTCCAAGATCTTCCCTTCTCAAGCACCACTTGAGCCATCAATAACAACAGCCCTGGGCCAGGTTCAGAAGCTTTCAGGTTTCAGTGTCTCCATCTGGGATGTTTGTGGCAGATTCTTGTTCTGTCCCAAAGAGCATCCAAAGAGTCCTATTGAAAATCAACCATCCCAATGGCTTCTCATTTCCAGCTGTTACAAGATGTGATATAAAAGGTAAAAGGGACGTTTCCACAACCCTTGGTGAGTTCTGGGCCAGTCCCTGAGCTCCTCCACACCCACCACTCCTCTTCAGAGAAGATCTGTCAAAAGGAGGAGAGGGGAAGCTGGTGTTCCAGAAAAGGCCTCCCACCCATGTGTTTGTGCTCCACAACAATGCTGCAAACAGAAGCGTTTCTCGCTGTAAAACCTCACATTCACCATGACACAGGCTTTTTCCTGCTTCTTCCTGCTGCTACTCTTGTATGTCCTTGTTAATTGCTCATCTCCCTTTGCTGGGCAGCCAGGAAGGAAGAAGCTCCTCTTGCCAGGAGCTGCTGGAAGATGTTGCACGAGGGATTTCAAGCCCCCCTCCTCCCATCTCTCCCCACCCCCACACACCACTTTCTCTTTTTATTTTTGAGAGGCTGGAGTATCACAGGATAAAGAGACTGCAGCTGTGTTGGGGGAAAAAAGCCCAGTCACGCCTTAGCAATTTATGGACAATTTCCCATTAATAAGAGATAATGGAGTGCAGCTCAATAGATTTGCAGTTGTACACTCGCTCTTTGAGAATATGGAGGGGAATCTGACAGCAGTTTGTTCCTCTCAGCAATGGCATTACCATGATTTTGTATCTCCCATTGTACACAGGGGGATCTGGACGGTTTGAAAGGGTTTAACAGCCTGTTAGGGAAAGCATGGGTGTGTCAAGCTATTGAAATGACCTCAGATACTGTCACTGCAAGGGACAAGTAGATAGAAATTAACCTTGGGCTCCCACCTGCATGTGCTCAGTGGGCAGGAGTGAGGCTGTTGGGTTGTGAGAATGAGAGACCCCGTTCAATTCTCCTTGCACAGGGGACTGGGAAAACCCATGTTGGGATGCCGCAGAGCACATTTGCATGTGTGTTTCCTAGCAGATCAGCTCTCTTGAGTCCCACACATCCCCCACAAGCTACAGCCATCACAGGCTCTCACTGCACTGTCCCCATGCTGGTCTGAAGTTACACAGCTACTGCACACTGCAAACAATGCAGGAACAATGAGACAGCTCCTGCAGGGACAGAGAGCCCCTTGGGGTGAGAAACATGGGTGTACAGAACCCAAACTAATCAGTTTGTACAGGAGTTTTCTCCTGTGCGCTGTCACCAAGTGCCTGAGTCACTGTGTGCAGCCCTGTAGAGCCAGGGACCAAAGCTGCCAGATCAATCTGCTCACCTAGGGAAGAGCTCATTCCTCTCCAGAGTTTCTCTGCACTTGCATATTCAGTCCTGGAGAGTCACATTGGTTAATGGTGCAGACAGTTCCTCTCAATTTCAATTTGCTGTCCTCCAGTATAATTGACTCCCTCTTAATACCTTATGAGCAAGGGCAGCCAGAAGTGCACCTTCTCCACTACTCATATTCCTGCCCACTCCCTGACACAGCTCCAGCTTTGAAGTGACTTTTCCATCACTAAGGCTAAAGACAAGCAGAAAATTTCCATTTAAAATTCACATCTCCAGACCCTCTCTCATTCTGTAGCACTGTGCTGTTTTGGAGATAATAGAGCTTGGGTTCCCAATGAAGACATATCACCAGTTATTTTACAAGGGTGTGATTATACTTTGTTTGCTGCAGCTACATGATTGCTAAAGCATTTCAAGCATCACTCTGAAGTGACAGCACTGAAGTGCAAGACCTACACACTGGGTTTTTTGGCTACATACTGATAGAGCACTTGCTTACAGAGACAAGGGTGCATCACAGAGAATGCTACTGTCCGAAAGAAATGAGCTCCTGCTTTCCCCCCAGCCTGGACTAATTGCATTGACAGATTCCACCTCACCCATTACACTTTTAATGAACTATAAAAAATGAGTTTCAAGTCGCAAGATTCCATAGTGAATCTACAGTTTGGCCAGAGTTTTTGCCAAATTCTTTACAGTCAGCTACTAATTTCTAGCTTTATATATAGGTAGGTATGTGTATATATATCTATACATACACATGAGGGGAAAGAAAGCTTGGGTGCACCAGTACTGAAGAAATGCAGCAACTCCCTAAAGGATTTCCATAAGAAATAAATCACAGACAACCAAAGCAGCACCTTTCCAGATCCAGGTATAAGCAGAAGCCCATGAATTCAGCACACGTGGATGCAAAACTTAAATTTGAAATCTTTTCTCAAAGCTCAGGACAGATTCTCTTCACAACTTCCCAAGATGATCCAAGTTGACAGCAGAGGCTAGATCAGTCACACTCCTTGTGGTTTCCAGTTTAAGTACAGGTCTTTCACAGTGACAGGCTCTTCCAAAGGATGCAGATTTTGGGCTGTACCACAAACACCCAACGTGCACCTCCTGTGACATCTGATCCTGAAAAGTGAAAAGCCAACACTTTCCTAGGCAGAAACATTACTGTCTTCCACTGGAGAAGTAAATGGCCATCAGTATGTCCATTTTCTCCAAATGGACAAGTTCCTCTCCTTCCTACTCCTGCCTCTAGAGACCACTGCTCAGCCAGAGTGGGAAGCAGATTGAATCTTCCAAAGTTTTCATTCTCAAAGGAGACAGACAAAGAACAACAGTATTATCTGCCATGGATTGAACAGAGCAGTTTAGTGATCCAGCCCAGGGCTCCTCCTTCACTTTGGAGAATGACCTCTGCCCTGGCCTTTCTCCCAGCCCATCCTTTCCTCATGGAGAAGGGACGTTTAAGAGTAGGCTGGGACACTAAGGCTCCCCAGTAATTCAGATGCAACAGTATTGCTTCCTTCCAATCTAAAATTACCTAGCATGCACCAGAGCACAAAATAAAACCCAGACAGGCTGAAGTTCACTGGGGGAAAAGATGTGTTTTGCATTCCATACCATACCCAATAACACCTCATCTAACTTAAAAATCACCAGAATTTCAGGAGGCCTAGTTCTGGATTTTTAAATAGCTCAGCTGAAAACGAATTCTCCTAATGAAAAACAATAGCAAATTACTTAGTTATTATTAATCTCATGCAAAGAAGTAATTATTTCCCAACTAAGACTTGTCTAAAGAATAGTCTTATAGATTATTTTGAAAAGATGACAAATCTCCTTCTCGGCTGCTGTGTTTAAATTTGCATAAACATGACATTAAAATCTGAAAAAATCGCTTTAAAAAACAATTACTCCATCAACAAAACCTGACAGTGCAGAACTCAATGGCAGCACTGAGATCATCTCAGTGAGAAAAGATAATCTTTCCCTTTTACTGACATTAAACCACCTCTTGCTTTAAACAAGACTGCAGTTCAGATTTAGGTTTTAGGACCCTTTAATAATTGAATGGGTGTAAATATCATTATTTTTTGGGTGCACTGCAGCAGGTCCCACACCAAGTGCCTTGACAGGAGGAAGGATTATACAAGATCTTGCCGTGTTGAGAAGACAAAAATGAGACACCTTCCTGTTATCATGCCATGCCTGTCTCTGGGAGCTTTTGTTCCATCAAAAACTTGTTAATTGCTGCCTTAGTACCAAAGGAACAACATGCTGTGGTGGGACCATTAGGAGCCTACAGGGATGGCTCACCCTTAGGAAGGCAGAGGGGTTTTTAATTGGGCTCAGTGTTCTTAGAAGATGCAATAAAGAGGGATAATCAATTGGTGCCAACATCTAATAATGGCGATTCTTTACAAAATGGAAGAGAAAATCCAAACCCTACTGAATTGAAAGCTATGGCATCTGGGGCTGCAAAAAAATGAGCTGGATGTAAAATTTATGAAGTATTTGTGCACAGCCAAGAAAAATTTGTTGAGAATTTTAAAAGGCCATCATCACTTCATCTCTCTGATGGAGCTATGGCTTCAGTTCTCCCGGAAGCAGGTCTGCAAACTCCCATGCAAACCAGTAAATTACAAGTCAGAAGACCCAATGATCATCTGGCTAATCAATAATTCCCTTACTCCAGCAGTGCAAGGACTGCAATGCTTCTTCAGTCCTTCCTGGCAAACCAGAAGTTTCCTGTGGAGCTCTTTTACCTCATGCAATGTATTCATGGAAATTCTCCAGAACTGCTATACTTGGTTCTCCCTTTGATCTCCTTAAGTATACAGCACACTCCAGAAGCTTCAGACCCAATAATTAGTTTTGTAGTGTGTGGTTTTATGAAAAGAAATTAAATGGATGCCCTGTATGGCCAGTTTGCATGAGAACTGAAGTCTCTAGAGGTTTCCTCATGAAAATTCAACTCTGATATCCCAACAGTATCAAGCAGTCCAAGTGGTGCATATCAAGGCTGGTTTCCTGTTTTCCATGAAAATACAGTGGGGGTATAATGGAAGGAATAAACTCATGTACATGAGACTAATAATAATTCATTTCAGTGTTTTTCTAAAAAGTATTTTTCTTTAAAGGCAACCAATCAGGTTTTCTCCAGGAGACAGCAGACAACAGGAACAGGTCTTGTGGCCTTTTCCCTACCCTCACAGTAAGCATCCTCAAACAGAGGGCTGTCAGAACTCAGAATTCATCCTCATCTTAAATAAACACCTTTTGTTTACTGACAAGTGGACTCTCTTTTGTCTGTGTGTACTCTCCAGTGTTTGGCACGAGGCAGAGAAGCAGAAAGGGGCAAAAGATGGCCACAAGGACCATTCTCTTCTTTTCCCAGAGCACAGGCCCTTTGTGCAGAGCAAATGCCAGCTGTGACAGCAGTTTGTGATCACAGCTTGCTTGTGACCCCCCCTTTTCCCCCCCAGACCTCTCAGGGTCCAAAGCCAGCTGCAAGAGAGGCATTTTCAGCTGGTGCTGTCCAGAGAGACTCCAGCAGGACCAAAGGTACCTGCTGTGAGAAGGAGTCCATGGCTTTGGTTGGAAGACAAGGGCAGGCTACAGATTCACCCTGTGGATCTCAGGCCTGGCACTTCCCACGCATCACTAAATGGAAGGAACATTTTCTGTTTGTGTCCTCATGTTAATTCAAATCAGTAATGAAGTTGGGAGCATCAAAAGGTTTTAGCAGTATACAGGATTAGACCAGGCTTAGATAACTGAATAAATGAACTGACTTAATTAGCTCTCCTGAAGCAAATTATTACACAGTGCTCATTTCCAACTCTCATACGAACCCCAAAGAGTTCTAGAAATGTATTAATTCCTTGAATAATAAATCTTCTATTTTTGCATACCTACTGCAATTATGATGGATAATGAGATTTTAATTAATCAGACCCAGATTTTTTAATGCTTTTGAAGAATGTAGATACATTAGGGACCTATTTATCGAGTAAATTTTGGAGGGAAAAAAAAAATCAAAGGAGCAGAAGTCAACAGGAATTGCAACAAAAAATTTTCTGTGTTAAACAAACTCATCTCTAACGGGCTTCTGAAGAACATCCATCCCACAAACACCCTGTCTTGAGTATGAACTCTGCAAACTCTAAATCCTGGTCAAAGTATTGACTTCAGTACCTCTCTAGAGGCAAAATACAATTATTGGCTATTATGCTGCACAGAATACATTCTTGGCTTTACTCAAATAAGGTTTTTTTCAACTGTATTTTAAATGCTCACTGTATGAAGATTATTTTCTTGCTCATATATTCTGTGCTTCCAGATACTTCTGAGTGAGAGCCACTTACTATTAACATGGCAAAGCAGCTATTAAATGTTAAACCTTTCTCTCATATTTTTCTTTTTTTTTCAACCTCTTTTGAGAAGGCAGCTAAAGATCTCTCTCATGGAAAGATGGTGGCTTTGCAGTTGTCATTAATTATAAATCAGTTTCTAATATGACTGAGAGCACAGAGATTGTAGGGGGTCTTGTTAACATGAGATTAAAATTCTCTTGAAGTGTAATTATTTTGCAAGAGGGTATTGGACTGGATTTGTGACAACCTATTGCATCTCTGTGCTTACTGCATTGACAGGAGAGATTTTGTTCATCACAGGGAGGGTATCAATGCTCACCGCTTCTCTTGGAGAAACCCTAGGAAAAAACCTGAAGAAGAAGAGACCTTATATCCTAATTACAGATTTCTAGCAAGTCCCCTTTCTTCTCAGATCTTTTTTTGATAAAAGTGAAGTTGTCGCTGGAGGGCACCAAGAAAGTCAAGAGTACAGCACCCAGCAGGGCAAGGTCAGCTCTCACACATGTTTGGAATGGGGGAAGAAGGCAGAGCTTCCAGTTTAAACCAAACTGAATTTTACGTCTTGTTGTGAAACTTTCAAATTTTTTTTGCCCTTCTTCAATGAACCTCACTGGCTTTAACATGGTAAATAGGTTTGGCTTTCTCTTCCTTTTCTGCCCCTCAAAAGAACTCAATAATTTCATCTGGAAAAGCCACTTTTCCTTGAAGAAATATGGTGAAAGAATTTTTTAATTAAACCAAGCAATTGGCAGCAGCATATTCAGGCTTCTTTTCCCTCTGTTTGAATTGCTAATCCTTGCACTAAAAAAATGTAACCCTTCCTGAGACACAGAGCAAGGAAGTGGAGCAGCAGACCCCTCTGCAGCTGCAGTAATCTGGTCTTAAAGTCAGAATTTACAGAAGCAGTTAGGTGCAGGTGTCCCTCTGGCTCGAGGAATTAGGAAACCAAGTACTTCAACCTTGAGAGGATTCTCCAACCTGTAAATTCGGGCTCGTGCATAACTTGGCAGATCTGGGCCCTGCGAGTGCCTCGTAGAAGACAGCCAGATGTGCCCTCCTTGGCATCTCTCTGGGGAGAGCTTAGAGAACAGATTTTCTTCTGTTCTTTATGTGCACAGAGCTTCTCATGAAGGAGCACCAGCTCCTTGCTGCATGGAGTGGGCCCCTGGTTTCAGGAGCAGCTCCCAAGCCCTGAGTCGCTGCCCCCTTCCCCAGCCTGACCCTCTGAGCTGCTCCTCCTCCTCAGCAGCCATTGCACCCCACACCCCAAGGCCCTTGTAACAGGGGGCCAAACCAACAGGGGCACAGAGGATGCTAAATTCCATCTGGCCCAGAAAAACCAAGGTCACAGTTGTGGCATTCACGTTCTCTGGAAAAATCCCTTCGCCCAGGATTTTTCTCCTGGGAAGCTGAGAGGCCTCAGAGAAAAGGGAAACAATTCTTATCTCATTTGCTTCTCCTGTGTTGTGCTCACATGTGGAATGTGTTTGGAGATTGTTTACCCACAGGTGATTTTTCCATTGGATTCTGGTGTGAGTTGTTTTGACTCTTTGGCCAATTGGGGCCAAGCCGTGTCTGACTCTGAAATGAGTCACAAGTTTTCATTATCATCTTTTTAGCATTCTGTAAGTATCCTTCTTGTATTTTTTTGTATAGTGCAGTTTAGTATTCTTTAATATAATATAGTATTATAAAATAATAAATTAACCTTCTGAGGACATGGAGACAGATTCATCCCTCCTTCCTCCATTGGGGCTCCCCACAAATACAATAACAGTGGTGAAATATTGCTAGGAAATTTTCATCTGTATCTACAGAAACAGGAAACTCCATACAAAAGGCACCTGGCCCAAGACAAAGTGTGTGTTTGCTCATGCCTTTATGGGAAGAAACTCACCATTTATAATCAGCATCAGTGCTGCTGCAATCCACCTTGCTAATGCTAAGATTCATTTAGAAGCTGCTTTGATATGTTGCACTCAGCTCTTTGAGCAATGAAACGCTTTTGTGTGTGGTTTTCCCCACCCCCTGAGTTTGGTTGCCCTCCCCACCACCAATCTAAATTTGCTTTTATGTGCTAGGAAAACAAAAAAAAAGTGTGAATTCACCACTTCTGAACATCTTGTCCTCCTAATTTGTACAGAGCTGGTTTGTTCAGCACAGAAACAGTACTAGGAGCAGAATAAATTTAGCTGGGATGCGGGGTGGGGGGAGGGAGGGGATGGCAGAGCCAGGGGGGGAGCAGAGAAGGGCTTTGCAATGGTGCTGCTCTTCTTGGGGTGTCCTGTGAGCAGGTCTCCTCATGCCCCTGCCCTCCTGCAACCTTGTTTCTGCCAGCTGCAGTCAGGATGGAAACGCCATCTCCATGCAAAGCCTCTCCATCATTTTATCTTCCTCCTTTCCTCACAAATTTGCCTTTCTTCAAATTAACTGTTTTAATCCCGGGGTTTTATTTTTTAAAATTTTTCCTCTCCTCCTTTCAGCTCTCAATTCCCTGGATACCCCATGCCCTCTCAGGGTCTCTCACCCTCCTTTGGCACCCTATATCCTCTTCCCAGCCCATCCTTTCCCTTCCTTTGCCTTGCTCCTCCTCAGGCACAGCTCCTTTGCTCCCCAGCTTTCTGTCACTTTCTCCCAGACTCTTCCCTTCCCAGTTCTACCAGCTCTATCCCAGTTGCATCCCCAGAGTCCCCAACTTCTCCCTTGCTACAGCAAATACACAAGGACACAGCCAAGGATGTCACTGACCAGCATTATTGAGAATATGCAATAAAAGATATGCCAGAGCCACTCAGGAAAAAAGCTGGAGACTGAGGAGAAATGGAAAATCAACTAAAAGTGGAGAGCAAATACCTTTGGGCATCTGGGCCTAAAAACTATGTGGGAGAGCCCTGGCAAGCTGTGCCATAGACAGGCAGCTTGGAGAAAATCCACAGCAGCAAATCCTCAAGTTAACCCAGGCACTGCTTCAACCTCCTGCCCATTCAATTTGAACCAATATTTTGGTTGGAATAAATAGCAGGTTTTCCTCTTTTGAAATAAAAAGGGCAAGTGGAATTCAGATTTTGTTATCTCAGAATATGAGCTGATGACCTTTGCAGAGAAGGGAGGGAATGGCCAACTTCATCTTTACAGCATTTATTTTATGTAACAGCTTTGTCAGCTGAGCTGAAGACAGAAATGGACAGAGCATTATTAGCCAAAGAGAGATGAGTCTCCTCACATTTCTGGAATAGAAATGGGCATGTAAACCATGATAAGTGGTTATCTTCAGCCAGCAATTTAACACCAGCCACAAAGAGAAAGCAGGCTAGAATCTGCACTGATAAAAGGCATCTTGTGCTATTTGATGTCCAGCACTATAATTTGGGGCACTTTCATCTTTTCTCTTGGAGCGAGAGCCTGCTTGTTCTTTGGGGTTTGAGGAAAGGTGAGGATTGTTACACTGGGACAGCAAGAAATGTGTTAGCTTGGCACCAGAGATTGCAGAGGGCAGATCCTCACCCCAACATGATGATGAATCCCCCTCCAGTGCTCCCAGGGGGGCAATGAGCAGGCTTGGCAGTCATTTGGAGTGGCCTGAGGGCTGCAGTAATTTGTGCCTCCCCCAGGAAGCCCCAAAATGGGGTTGGTCATGCCAGGAGGCCTCAGAGCCAGCCCAGGAGGCAATGGATGTGGGATGTATGGTGCCAGCAGAGCCTTGTGGCTGGGGCTCTCTCCAGGGGGTTCTTCCCTTACAGGAGAGCTGAGGGCTGTCAAAGGGAGAAGAATGCATGCAAACAAAGGAAAAGCTGCTCTCTGTAGCATAGCTGATGGCTGTCCAAAACAACCCCAAAATGGCCTACCCAGAAACACTGTATTTCCCTAGCACAACTATGGCCAAATAAATCAGAGCAATTACCTTGCACACATTATTTAAAACATTTTTTTATCTATCCAAAAATATACACATTGTCTCAGTTTGTGCCTGCAGAAACCAAAAGCAATTTTGTCATCAGGCTTCTCTCCATGCAGTGAATGGGCTGGAGACAAGTACATTTTCTTTTTATACTTCCATCATCTCCAGCACCTCTGTGAATAACAGAGCTCCTGGCTGTAATGTCACCACAACCATTCCTTGCTGCAGCCATTTCCTCAAGAGCTGCAAGAGTCCCTCCCTGAAACAAGCCCAGCCTGTGGGCAACAGGGTTTGACTGCCAAGTGCCACAAATATGTTCTGTCCAGATCCTGGCAAAATGTCTGTGCAGAGATCTCTGGCACAGCTTGGAGAGAACTTGGCTGTTCACATGGGGTCCCTGTTGGCTCTGACAGCCAGCTTTTGGTCATCTCTCTCTTCCCTCTGAGAGATGCATCCATGTCTCCTGGCCCTGTCTGTGTCATGAAACCTGCTCCAGAAATTTCCATGGTCAATCTCAGTGATACATGGTCTCCTCGAGCCAGGTCTCATAAGCTCTTGGAGATTTATGTCACACCCAAGATAGCTCAGCCACCTTAGATGGCAGAAAATCAGCAGGATGGCTTCTGTGGTGGTGTTGGAAACAGAAAAGTTTTAATAAAAGGCAAAATAACAAAGCTCTTTACAGAGAAAAACTGAGCCAGGTGCAAGAGGCTCTTGCTCCTGGTAAAACACCTCACAAAAGTGATTGGTTCCTTTGTTCTCTTCTTTTTCCAGTAAATTGCTTAGGCAGGACTTTTTGGCTCTTGTCCAGTTGGGTATCTTTAAGTTTGAGGTGAAGTCTCCCAAGTCCTATGAGGTGTCTTTTTACCTGATTGAGGAGAGAAACTTCTGGGCTTTTTTCCTTTTTTAGGAGACAAAGGATAGTTTTGTCACTCCATCAACAGGGGGCACATTCCCACATCCTAGTCCTTGTCAAGCCACATTCCCTCACACTTCTCCTGAGGATGGTACCTTGCCAACTACAAGGAAGCAGTGGTGGAACACAACTGTTACTGAATGAGCCCAGGTACAGGAGTTGTGGTCTACAGCAGACTGATGCCATGATTGCATTTATTTAATATTATGAATATAGAGAAATAAACATATGCACAGACCATGTTTATTTCACTCTATCAAATATAATTTTAACAAACATGGCAATTTTTACTGTGAAACAGAATGTCTCAACTATTATAAGTTTCAGTGCTTTGTAATTGTGCTTCAATAGGCACAAGAAGTATTTTACTGCACAGTGAATGCATTTCATTAAAGAGTATAAATTTACACTCTGTTGTAAATGAATGTTCTTTTTACACTGTATTTTTTTTCCCTGCAGAATGTTGCCATTTCAGTATTCACTGTAATCACTCCACTGTGTTGCAAGCAAATGTCATTTATATGATATGTAAAAATTCAGAGAATTCAATTTAAGGGATCTCAGTCTGAAGTATAAATACATGCAAGCCACGTAACACAAATAAACTTACTCCAGATGGTTGCAGATAAAATCAAATCCCACCATCATAAGAAATGAAATTCCCAGTACAAATACAGGCAATTCAGTACAGCTTCTGCTGACCAAACTGGGCAGAAAAATTAGCACCAATCCAAACATAATAAATTTAATGAAGTTTTTGCCACTAATTAGAGAGCAAGCATTATGTTTTCTAGGTGGTTAAACAGCTTTTCCCTCTGAATGTATTTGAGAATCTGCACGGATTCCCCCAGCTATCTGCCCCAGAAAGTACCACAGGTAAATATCTAGAAACAGAAAGCTATTGATACTATTAAATGAGCAATTCTAAAAGCAACAATGGTTTATTTGCCTCTCCACATTACAGCTGCCTGGAGTACTTACAGTACAGCCCAAGAGCATTAGCAAACAGCCAAGCTATTTCTTCTCTGTTGATAGCCACCTTATTGCTTTCAGCAGCTAGCAAATTAAACCTTCAAAATAATTCTCATGTGCACTGACTGTAAAGTGAATTTAAATTAAACTAATATATTACAAGAAAAGTGAGTACCTAGCCAGAGTTCTCAGCAGCCTCTCTCTTCTTTCCAAACCAGGCTGAGAGCACACAAATATAGTTACACACTTCACACCTGCCACCGTGCATCTGCCCAGCCATATGCTGCAGGACACACCTCATCCCAGCACTCACACACATTTGTATTTGCAAACACCTCCTGCCACTGGGAGATGGGGGAGTCCAGCCAACGCTACTAAAACCAAACAACAAAAGCCTCGCTGCCCATTCCTCCTCTGCCAGGCCCCTCATGTCCTCCCCAAAAACTCTAAAATGGCCATGGTCACCCCAGGCATGCTCAGCAAATGAAGGCCTCTGACTGCCCTTTTACAGCTGGACACGAAGCCAAAAAAAATGAAGTTACTGACTCAACACCACCACACCAGGACAAGTCTCAGGTTTCTGTGGCTGAGATGGCTCCCAAGGTATCAGAAAGTCTCTTTTTTCCCAGCCCTGTGACTGCAGAAGAAGTCGAGATTCTTCAGTTCTGCTTTTCAAGGTTGTTTATTTTTCCTTATCTATAACTATCTATTTCCTTATCTATTCCTGTCTATTCTTTCTCTGACCTGCTGAGATCTGTCTGGCAGGTTGGGTTGAGGCACACTGACCACCCCTGGGGTGGTGTTAGGTTTTTATACTAAAAACTTCGTGTAATTTATTTACAATAATTTTCCAATACCTATCACCTATGTTAGACAGTCTATCTCTACCCTAAACCAACCCAAAAGTGTCACCATCACAGCAGAAGATGGAGGACAAGAAGAAGGACAGGACACGCCCAGATTCCTCCATCTTACCTCTGGAACCCCCATTCTAAAGCCCCAAAATTCTACTTTTTCACCCTGTGACAAATTAACTATCATCCTACTCAAACTCTTGTGGCTTGTAGGTCTTCATACAAAGTCGGTAATTTTTTCCAAGGGCTAAAATCAAAGGCACAGGCGTCTCTGACTCTGTGCCAAGGTCTCTGAACCCCTTGCCAGGGTCTCGAGTCCTCCAGGGCAGTCAGAGGAATGTCCTGGGTTCCAACAGACCAGGAAATCTTGCATAGCCCTGCTGGTATCCTTCTCCTTCTATTTATCTATCATTCCCAAGCCATCACTGATAGATGAACTTGTATCATTCAAGTTCAGGCCTGGGAGCAGCCTGCAAAGCTGTCTCACACCTTGCACTTGCTGGCTTCAGTTGAGAGATAAACACTCTACTCTGAGAATGTTTCAATTGCTCTGAATTCCTGAGGTGGCACAAAAAGAGTGGCAGTGGACAGATGGATTTGAAGTGCTCTAAAACAGCCTCAAACACAGCTTCTTTGCTCTTAGGCTGCTGGACCAAGCCCTAAAAATATGAAAATCCTGATGTGATTGAGAATAATTATGTTTTGGAGAGGTAGTTACTCTTGGTACTTGATGAAATTCAACTTAGATGAAAAACAGGTAAGAAGTGGGTTCCCAAATTATTAAATAATAATTTATTAATAAACTATTTTATATCCTGTTCTTTTTGTTTCTGGGCACATATCAGTTTTGTCTTCTGCACCTCTAGCTTGAAGATTTTAGATTACACTCAAAACAATCTTAAAAATCTCTGCTTTTGCTCTAGGTCAAATTCAAGTTAGCCTCCTGCAAGTAATCCCCTGCAAGTGTCTCAGCAGGATATCATGGCAGAAATGGCTCTTTAAGTCTGGCACCAGGCACAGACAGGTTGGAAAATGGATATAATCAGATTTCAAGGCAGAAAATCTGACTGCATCAGCACTGTGAAACCCAGCAAGTGTTCAGTACACATAGCACAGAGTAGGGGAAAAAACAGAAAAATGAGAGCAGCCCTTCTCATGGTGTAGGTAATGCTTTTCCACAGGAATCATGGAATGCTTTGGGTTGGAAGGGACCTTAAAGATCATCTCATTCCAGCTCTCTGCCATGGGCAGGGACACCTTCCACCAGAGCAGGCTGCTCCAAGCCCTGTCCAACCTGAACTTGAACACTTCCAGGGATGGGGCATCCACAGCCTCTCTGGGCAACCTGTGCCAGGGGTTCATCTGCCTCTGAGTGAAAAATTTCTCCCCAGTGGATAATCTAAACCTGCCCTCTGTCTGCTTAAATACATTGTTCCTTGCCCTGACACTGTCTGCCCTTGTAAGAAGTCCCTCTCCCTCCTTTTTAGGTACTGGAAGACCACAGTGGGGTCTCACCACAGCCTTCTTTTCTCCAGGCTGAGGCCCAACTCTCTCAGCCTTTGTAGGAGAGGTGCTCCAGCCCTCTGATAATCTCCATGGCCTCCTGTGGAGGGTGGCTGGCTGCTCTGGGGGCTGCCCAGCCCCTGGCAGGGCAGGGCAAGCACCATCATGTTCTGCAGGGAGATATCATGGGGCACATCCCCCCAATATCAAATAAGGAATTCCTGCATCACGGCCAACCCTAGTCCTGAAGGCTCCTTTTCATCCAAAGTCATACATCACAGCTCTCCTTACCCCTTGCACTTACACATATGAAGCAGCCACACATTTTATTACTCTGTGGAGCCCAGCTTTGATTACAAAAACTGTTACACACATTCTTGAGACACGTCCAGTTACTGCTGGCATTACCACATAGTTCCTCCTGGATTATTCCTCAGCATTTTAAAGCTGCCCATGCTGCTGCTTGGTACAAGATTGGATTTACCAGCATTTCATTTCCTGATTCAACCTTCCTGGTTGGAAGTTTCCTGCTCCAGTCCCTTGGAAGCCTGTAACTTATGCAGGTCTAGCACCAGAGCAGTTTAGGTGCCCTTTCAGAGCAAGGGTAACATTGCTGGACAGGAGCTATGTTATCTGCACTGCAGGTCACAGAGTACTCTGTGATTCCTGCTAATTAAATTCACTGTGGGAAGCTCCTTTCATCTCCATGTGATGCCTAACTGCAGAGCTGGATGTTGCCCCTAATTGCTTTTTATAACAAGGTTATAAAAGTCACGCTGTTATGTCCAGCTATGTCAGGGCCCTGACAACTGTACAAGACCAGAAGTGACATTAATACCATACTGTATTGTACCAAAATTGGATATCAATGAGGAAATTTCAGTCCTTTTTCAGTAGGATCTTATTGTGATCAGTTAAGAGCTGTGTTTACACAGGAATGTTAAGGAACATTAAAATAAAACTCCAAGTAAAAATCTGGATATCGATGTAACCTAAATGATGTGTTAAGACACAAGATAATCTAATTGAGCAATACTATTAGCTGCCAGGTTAAAAATGTGTCTAACAGCATATTACAATTTGTTTTCTTCAGCCCAACACTGAAGTAAACTGAGGGAGTGAGTGAGATTTCTTGTGATGAGCAATTATGTTCCTTAGCAAGGAGCTGAGTGGTGAAAAGATCACTGAATGACCAGCTGCTTTTCCCCTGCTAACAAAGAACTTCTGCACAGTTCAACATTTGAGCTAAATGGACAAGAAGGACAAACCTGAGACTACCCAAACCCATCCCAGATGTCCCTGTTTCTGGATCTCAGTAATGAATGAACTTGGGAAAAAGCAAGTTAGCCCAGCCTGAAACAGCCTCTTGGCACTAGCGTTGTTGCTATTTCCACCTAAAGCCCACACTCCTTGGGACTCCTGTGGAAGTCTTCTCTGGGCACAATCTCCTGTGCTACAGGACAAAAGATTAATGCCATTAAATTAAGTCTCAGATTACTCACCCAGGCCAAGCAGGAGAGAAGGGGTCCTAGTGTTCGTATCCCCAGGGGGTACATCCTGCCCCTACTTGTACTCCTGTGTCACAGACATATTTTCTGAAAAATCCTTTTGCCAGGATTTTTTCTCCTGAGAAGCTGAGAAACCTCTGAGGAAAAGAAAAATAGTAATTATCTGCTGCTGTGGAATGCAACAGGTGCATCTTTGATTGGTCCATGTGAATTGTTTCTACTTGATAGCCAATCACAGGTCCAGCTGTGTCTGGGAGACTCTGGTCAGTCACAGGTTTTTATTATCATTTTTTCCTTGCTAGCCTTCTGATGAAATCCTTTCTTCTATTCTTTTAGTGTAGTTTTAGTATATCATTTTCTTTTAATATGATATATATTATAAAATAATAAATCAGCCTTCTGAAACACGGAGTCGGATTCTCATCTCTTCCCTCGTCCTGGGACCCCTATGAACACCACCACACTCCTGCACCCTCACCAGACATCAGAGGCAGAATTCATCCACACAGACTTTGAAGTCTGGGATGCCATTTTGGAGGGATAGGTGCCACTAGATCATGGGTATTTTTCTACAGTAATTGCCAAGTAATAAGCAAGGGAAACTGGTCCTTAGAAGTGCTTATTGCTCAGCAGCTCCTGGTTCAGATGGAGATACCTCCATGCAGTGGGTAAAAGTACTATGCTAAACCACTCCTGCAAACCAAACCCACAGGCTTGCCCAAAACCAATAGCAAGCAATTATTAGCTAATGAATCAGTTAATCACAGTCTGAAATGTGTTTGGCCTAGAAAATGCTCACTAGCCCTACGTATGCAACATGTTTACATTAACATTTTAGAAGGCTCAACAGCTTCCAAGTTCCTTTATGTCTGCACACAGCAGAGATCTCTAGGAAAATCTGATAGGAAAGCACAGTGTACACTGAATTATAATAACAGACACCCGAATGAAGGCCTTAAGGCAAGGCAGCTCCACTTGCTTTACATACAACTTGCTGCTTTCTCATTATATTCTTCATCTATTGCTGAGTCAAGAATAAAATCCAATTTTGTCAAATATTTTAAGCAAAATATAAAGGCCAGGGAAGAGTGCTTTTTCAAATTACTTTCTATTAGAAGAAAGCTTGCCTTATTCAGGAGCTCACACAATGTTCCATCGAGTTTTCCAGTTTACAGACAGAAGAAAAAGCTTGGGTTATCCTGTCCCTTTGCAGCTCTCCCAGCCCCTTACATCTCCACTAGGAATCCAGGTAGGACTTCAATGGCTTTGGTTTCTCTGGAGCATATTTTCAAAGCAGGCACTCGGTCTCAGTCTGATCACGAGAGCAAGGAAAAGAGGGGAACATTCATGCAACTCCCTGCAAGCTCCTGTTCTAAATGCACAGCAGAAACCTGTGAAACATCTCAGGCAGCAAAGAGAAAACCCTGGGGGATCAAGGCATTGTATGTTGTTCTGTGCCTGGAACACCCAAGAATTCCCTGAAATGGAAGAGGAGACCATAGGGAGCTGCAGATGTTCCCAGCAGCATCTCTCTGCAGCAGCAGCAGCACAGCCAGTCTGTGGTATTTTCGGGGTCCTCTGTCGTGGAGAGGAAAGATGAATCTGACTCCATGTTCTCAGAAGGCTAATTTATTATTTTATTATATTAAATAATAGAATACTAAACTATACTAAAGAATAAAGGATACAGACAGAAGGTTTAAGAAGATACTAATTAAAAACCTGTGACTCTCTCCAGAGTCCCGACACAGCCTGACTGTGATTGGCCATTAAGTCAAAACAATTCACAGGAAACCAATCAAACAAGCACCTGTTGGATAAACAATCTCCAAACCACATTCCAAAGCAGCAAAACACAGGAGAAGCACATGAGATAATATTGTTTTCCTTTTTCTCTGAGGCTTCTCAGCTTCCCAGGAGACGAAATCCTGGGCAAGGGGATTTTTCCAGAAAATATGACAGTGACACCAGTCCCTTCTGGCAGCTGTGCCACAGAAGCCTTGATGGCTCTAAAGCATTAAGATCCCAGTGGAGCTGCACTGGTGTTTGCAACAGATGAGAGGAAATATTCACATTTTTACAAGGCAGTTGTAAAATCACGAGGCACTTGACCACACCAGCAGCTCAGCACTGTTTCTCAGATCACTACTTGTTTCTTCACATAATATGAAAGATAATAACTGCTTGTAGTCAGGTACAACAGAGGTGCTCTGGTAGGGTGCTGCTGCAGTGCTCTGTCACCCTGGCTCCCTCATGAAGGGCTCTGTGCTGACAGAAATGTAGAGTGGCTCTGTTTCAAGAGGCTCTACGAGCCTAAAAGCACCTTACTGGAAATATAAAAAGCTCCCAAAAACTAAAACAGTGAGAAAGATTTCAGCATGTGCATTATGTGGAGTCATAGGAGAATGACATGAGGGGGCTGCAGAAAGCTCAACAGACCAGCACTGAGGATTGTGAGCTGGTTTCTGATTCTTATTTGCAATTCAAGAGGTCTGTGATTGATCAGACCATTGTTTCTTCTCCTCTAACTACAGTCCTTTCCACCCTCAGGGAAATACCAAAGAACAAGGAGTGAATAATGCTCTTAAGATATAAACCTTTGGCATTTGGTGGATATTTTAACCGATGCTGGCATTTCATTACTGATATCAAATAAAGAATTATACAGCCTCATTCAGCCTGATTTCCCTCAGACTATTCCAATCAGTAGCAATTGCAGCCTAAGTCTCGGGTTGAAGATTTCATTTGCAAATTAAATTTTGGGGGGGTGGGGGAGATAAATCTGTTAGTCTGTGGTTTGATCAAAAGTTTGAAAGCTAGTCTTACAACAAAAGAGTGAAATCTTGGCTGCAAAGTCAACATGGGGTTCACTCAAAATTTCCTCACCCAAAATTTCTCACAGCCCTTTTAATAGCATAAATGCTTCAAACTAATACATCTGGGTCTCTGAAACGGTGGCAGCAGTATTTCAAATATTCTCAAAGCCAGATACTTGGACGGGCTTGAACTGGTGACAATAATTGTCAAGATCAGCTTCTCAGGCCAAAGAGAAACACGCCAGGACCACGTAGGCGGGCTCAGCTGTCTCAGAGGAAACACTGGAGTGAAGCAGGATGCCAGGGCTTCAAAAAGGAAAAGCTGGAGGGCATAGCAGCACATGTGCTGAGTGGCAGAAAATTAACAATTTTGATACTGCAGCTACTCCAAAAGACACATTGCCAAATGCACCGAGGCAAAGAATAGAAGAGTAGAATTCAGTGAAAAATTAGAAAATACTTGGCGAGTTTGGGGCATCAAATAATCAATATTTGTTCCCCAAATTGAAACTGATGAACCAAAACTTCCTTTAGGGCACAGAAGGCACCTCAAGAGATGCATCAAGCAGCATTCAGCAAAGCAGCACATGCCAGAGCTTTGCCATCAACAGGATTCTCCACAAAGCATTTAAGGCAGGTCACAAACCAGCAAAACACCAGCTGCTTGCATTTACTTTTTTTTTTTTGTTACATTTCTAGAACAAACTTAAGACAAGTCTGACCGAGTTATGTACAATACTTTCTCTTGCTCCAACCATTTAAATAGATTTGATAAGCAAGCCAGATTGCATGCCAGTGCTTCCAACAATTAACTTGCAAGAAATCCTGTGATGAACCTTAGTCTCTTTTCACACTGACTTTATTATACTCACAAAACTTTACACTTGTTCATACACAATGTGAAAATAAAACACTGCCAGGCCAGCAGACAAATCAGTGGCCTAAATGTTCCAGAAAATGAAATTATATATGTCTTGGCTGTCCTGCAGGGCTTGCAGAAGCAGAAAGAAGTATCACCAAATAACTTGAATTCAATAATTCCCCAGAAGCACCAATTCCCATAACCTTAGGAAATTCTCATACAGTCAGCAGGAGAAAATACATCTCTCTGGCAGCTAACTACAAAAAGAGAAAGTGGGATGCTCAGGAAAAAGAAAACTAAAAAGAGAATTATATACTGGAAGATATATAGGAAGAGAAAGAACAGAAGATTTCTTCTCTGTCAAGCAGAGGGTTACAGATCCATCCTGTGTTAACACTTCCTTTCCAATTTGCTCACAAACACCTTTGTTTTTTTATTTATTTTAAACCCTGGCTTTGAAGCAGTGGGCTATGGGAATGAAACAAAAGGATGCATTACAAAACACCTCTCTATCAGCCATTTGGTCTGACCAGCTGAGCTTCTTTTAATGTTATGCAAAAGAAGCTGAACAGGCCCTCAAGCAGAGGATGCTCCTGGCCTTAACTGGAGCCTGATCAAATAATTGTCTTCCTATTAGAGGGTGCAGTCTTGCAGCCCTGCTGCTGAAATGGTGCTTTGATCATATCTTGTGGAAAACTGGCAAGAGCAACCATTTAATGTCACATTTCTGCTTTTACTCTACAGCTCTTATTACTTTATATGCATAAAAAATGCATGGCTACTTATAAATCTTTGATTATATTCCGGACTAGACCTGTTACATTTTTCACCTCCCCTCCAGGATAGAGTCTGGAAAATGCACACATTCTATACAGGGCATGGGATACTCTGCAAATTTGAGCACAGACATTCATTTAAAGGAGAGCAGCAGCTGTTCCAGGGGCAGTACCAAAACCAGGAATGTGGAATTTGTCCTTTTTTTGCAAATAAGTACATTGAAATTGTGAGAGGCAGCCTCAGTGTTAGAGTGCAGGGAGGTTGAGATTGTTGTCCCTCCTTTCATGTTCCTGCTGTGAGACAGAGCATGTTGCCAAAAACTCTTACCAGGTGAGCTGGTGATAATTATTGTTTTACAGCTCCATGCAAGAAAACTACCCTGGGAAAGGGACATAGCTGCCAGGACAGCCTAGATCCCTGAAAAAGTGAAACAGCAGCCCACAAACCTACCTAGTAATTGAGAGGGCTCACTCATGAAAGATTCATAGTGGCTATTGAGCCCATTCATTGGTCCAACCTCCTACTCTTGACAAAGAGACCAATGCTTTGCCCTTTTTCCAGGTATTCTCCACAATCAGTCACCCTTCAGCTCTACTTCTCCCATCTCCTGCTGCCTCAATTCCCAGAGGGACAGGCAGCCCATGTTAAACTGCAGGGATAAGAACATCCCTGGAGAAACCACTTCTACCTGGGCCCATGAAGCTCTGTAGGCTTTCTAAAATGCTCTGAAAAGCCAAAAAACAGGCACTTACCAGCAGGAATGCTAAGGAGATGAAAAAGAAAAACAAACATGGACACGCAAAACAAGGATTTTTGGATGTACACATCACACTGCCTGAAAGAGATCCCACTGTAAATCTTGCCATGCCATTGCCTTGAGACTTACCATAATCAAGTAGTTGTGCAGTCTTTCAGCTTAAAGATGATCTTTAAAGAACAGGTATTGCTCTGCTCATCCTCTTTCTTTCATTTTCCTCCCACAGAGGTATTTTGACTAGATTTTGGAGTCTGAAATCACAAGCCAAAAAGCCCCCATGAGTGAAGGAAAGGGTGGGGTTCTTTAATGTGTGGGATTCTTTAATCACACAGGTGATGGTGAAGGGAGATTTGCAGCTGGGCCAATTACCAATAATCTGCAGCAGCCCCTGGTAGAAATGCCCCACTTTCTTCTTAATCCTTTTGTAGTGCCAGCCCAGCTTGGTGCCACCTCTCCTCTCCTCTCTGACCACTTTCCTCCCCTAGCACGCACATGCTGCTGCATTTTATGTGTTGAAACAAACTCCTAGTGCTCAGGTATTGTGCAGATTACAGCCAGCAGGATCTCCTGTTTTCCAGCTTCCTTTTATTTCCCAGCCAGTAACTGCCTGTTCTATGCACCAGGAGATTAGGAAGAAAATGTGTTATTCCCATGAAGGCTGACACAGCCTTTTTCTCCATTTATACCTACTGATTTATATTTTTTTTCCCCACTGATGCATTATATGAGTTCCTCTCTGAGTTCCATTTTTTTGGACAGCAGTGTTTTAAAATCTTTTAGAAAATACATGTGCTGTTTAGCATACTATGGAGTGAGGATAGGCCAGGTGGGGATCATTTTACATTGCAGGGAAATGAGGCCTCTTTTCTCCATAATTACCAAATCTGCTTCTACAGAGAGCTTTTCTCTACTGCTAGGCTGCAGCCCTCAGTTACCTTATGCCACTTGGTAAATATTCAAAGGTCACCACAGCAGGATTTCCTCTGGAAGGCAGAATTCCCAGAAACACAGGGCT
Organism: Molothrus aeneus; assembly: GCF_037042795.1. Taxonomy (NCBI): domain Eukaryota; kingdom Metazoa; phylum Chordata; class Aves; order Passeriformes; family Icteridae; genus Molothrus; species Molothrus aeneus. Next base: position 9,894,632 of record NC_089648.1, read on the forward strand.
AGGGTAAGGAAAACAGTCCTGTGTGACTCCCTAACAGAGGATGAAGATTTCTCAGTAGTTAGTGCTGAATATTGAGAAAAGGAAAAGCTTTGCTTCTAGTTCGAACATTACCTGAGGAATATCAGTTATCAAAGAGGGAGAACACACAATTTTAACAGGAGTGATAATATGTTTAAAGTGCTATATACTCTTTTTTTTTTTTTTGGACTTGGTGGAACACAGCAGATGCAAAAACCATTGGAAAGGTGAAGGATGCTAAGCAAAGTTACCATGCAGGTAACTGTGCCTGTGTCAAATTCACCTTAGGTGACATTTCTTTTTCATTAAGTCATTGAAGCTTTCACCTAAAAACCTCTTTTACATGTTTTCCTTTCATCTTCTCCCCAATTAGCTTTTTCAGTAGAGTTAAACTGGAGGTTAATCCATTTAAGTTTAGTTTTGTCTACATGAGGGTACTTGAGATAAATCAGTTTTAACTAATGAAGAGTTCAAATTCAGGCCAGAGGAGTCAATCTGCATGAGTCCATCTTATGGACTCCTGTTCAAGGCAGCCTGGCCACAATTAAACAGAGTTTGTTTCCACAGTGGGCAATGTACAAGAGCATGTAGTGACAGAGCAAGGGGGGAGGGCTTAAAACTGGAAGAGAGTATGTTTAGATTGGATATTAGAAAAAATTGTTTATTCTGAGGGTGGTGAGGCACTGGCACAGGTTGTCCAGAGAAATTGTGGCTGCTCTATTGCTGGATCAGGCTCAATGGAGCTCTGAGCCTGATCTGGTGGAAGATATCTCTGCCAATGGCAGGGGATTGGAATTAGAAGATCTTTAAGGTCCCTTCCAAGCCAAACCTTCTATGATCCTGTGTAGGCTGTGTGTGCAGGATGCATCCAATTTGTCTGGGTGCATTACGTGTCAAACCCTCACAAAACCTGCAATCCCGGGTTTGCCCAGGACAGCCTCCCCATGACAGTGATGCCAGATCATTTTGATCTTTTTTTCCTTTCATATTCTCTCTGTATTTGTTACACATATATTTGGAGCTCTGGATTATTGCATTCATAGCTAGTTTTCCCTGCTCTGATAGGCAGAAAGACAAAACTCATTTATTGGTTTCTCTGTGTCTGGATTGAAGGCACTTGAGATGGTATTTCATGTTCTGACTCAGGTGTTTGTTATTTCTTATCTGTAAAACAGTCTCACAACCATGAGTTCAGCAGCAAGGCACAAAATGGCCAACAATCTCTTGTTCCAAGGTCTTTTAAGACTAAACTATCCAATTAAGAAAGGACACCTAGATTATTTTCCCTTTTAACCCAATAACCGATCCCAAAGAGCTGCAATGGGGACTTTTCCACCCAATTACAAAACACCACCCAAACCCACGAAGAAGGAGGAAGAAGCATGAAGAAGAAACCCAGGATGACACCCTGTGCCCTCCATCTTGCTTCCATCCACAACATACTCAAAATCCCAAAACCTAAATTTCTCACCAAGTGATTCACCTACACTGCTCTCTATAATCTATTTCACACTTTTGTGGATTCCAGTCTATCTTGAAGTCTAGGAAACTTTCTCCATGAGTGAGGGTCAAAGTCAGTGCTCCCCTGGGAGTCAGGGCACCCCAGAGCAGACAGAGAAATATTCCCAGTGCCCTGGGTTTCCACACTCATTCTAAAACCTCTATCCTATCTTGGGTCTTTCTGGGAACCAAGGCCAAAATCAGCTCTTTGGGACACATTTTCATCAACAAGTTTCCATCAGAGCGGGAAGGACTTAGAGAGGGGGAACTGTGGGAAATGAATTTGTGGAGAGTTCTCAGGGCCTGACAGAAAGCCCACACAGTGTGCATCCATATGCAGAGCTCGAGACAAGAAATGCTGACTTAGAAATGCCATGGGATGGGACAGATGTTGTTGAGAGAGAAATGGAGCTAGAAAAAAGTTTCAAAAGATGGCCTTGCAAATAAGACTAGATACTTTGGAGAAAAAGAACTATGAAAGATGCATTGTAGTGGGACCCATGAGGGGTAGTTTTAGATGATTGGCTTTCAGGCATCTACAGCATGGTGTGGCAAAAAGCTGATAGGCCAAGAAATGCTTATAATGTATTGGAATTAGGAAATAGTTGGCTTCTGATTGTGATGGTGTGAATTATAACATCTGTATTGTCTCACCCTTCTCATGAGACCAAAAATGGAATAAAAGTTTTTAAAATGCCTCTCAGTTGCCCCATCTCTGGGTCAGGAAAAGGGCATTGTCCGACAAGGGGGAAATAACCTCACCTCTTATGTCTCTAATTGGGGATTTTTGTTAAATATGCTAATTTGCTAAACCTAGAAAAACTGTATAAAAACCCATAGTCCTCTGTGGAAAGAACACTGACCACTAGTTGGAAAGCACTACCTTCTCTTTCAGCAGATTCAAATACTACATGGAATAAATTAGTGTTATAATAGGAAATAATAAAAATGCCAACAGCTGTTCACACACAACCTCCTCAAAGGAACCTTTGTGCTTTTAAGAATCAACAATCCAAAAATGAAGTGGGAGGTTTCATGTGGTCCCCTTGGTGCAGCTGAGTCTGCTGCATATGGGAGTGCTTTGTGCCAGGCTTTTGTGCTGGCACGGGCATATGGGATCAGACACAGAGGAGGAGTTCTGAACTTTGCTGCAGAAGGATGAATGAATTCAAGCTGAAGTAGCAGCACAGATCTTGCACTAGCCAGTCCAAAAATAGTAAAGAAATCCCTTTTCTACATTTAGCACTCTGTGGATGGGTTTCTGTGTTCATTGATGAGCTCCTAGGCCAGCTCAAGTTTTACAAGAGCTACAGCTCTTTATTTCTACAGTCAAAAGAGTGCAGGAGTTTTGAATATTAGCACAATATCATCTCCTTTTTTGCTTTCACTGCATTCAGCAGGGCTGGCTCCACTAAATAACAGATCAATCTTAACTGTCTGTTATACAAAGATTATTTTGAAAAAGGGTTTCTTGCCAGACTATTATCCATTTTGTACCACTTTTTCTTTCCTTGTTCTGACTTTTTTATTCTTCTATGAGAAAGAAAGATTTTTCCTCTCCTTTTTCTTTCTTTTTGTCCTGATCTAATTCTTGTGGCTGATATATAAGAGCACCAATTGATTGCAGTTTTTCATTTTGGCAGCTTTTTTTAAGCAAATTCCATAGCATGATCTGACCAGTGACAAATGACCCAGCACTTCCACTTGGAATACTAATGCTGAATTATCTGGCTTCCTGGGATCTGATGGAGATGCAGCAAGAATTAAAAAAATTACTGCACAGGAGCAGTGCTGACTGATGTAAGGCCTGCAAGCTGAGCTTTTGACCTCCACTGGTTCTACAGTAACTGTGCAATGCTTTGTGCTTTCTATTCTCAGGCTTGCCTTGGAAGCCAATTAAATTAAAAGGCTATTCATTTCATTCTGTTTGTCTCCAGGAGGCTCACATAGAAATGCAAACAATTCCTGTTCATAGTTCCCTGCATCAGAGAAACTGATACTGTGCTGCTAATTTGTGATAAGGCTATTAATCAATATGCAATCTGCCCTGATTTAAGAGATGTACATAATATGTTCTGTGAATTTACAAAACACTGATTAGGGAGATCATGGAATTCAATCTTCTGAAGGGCACATCTTCCAAACATTTAATGCAGCTCTTTTTCTTGGTTTAATCAGATAATTAATCATTACAACTCAGGCTTTCCAAGAGCCAGATTCATCAATACTAGGAAGCATGGATTTGTAATATTGAACATTTACAGTCTCAGGAAAGCTTGGTGAAAAGCAAAGCTGTAAAAGGTGGTTGGTAAGCATTTTGCTGCTTTAAAAAAAGCAGTGGAGGAACTGAGTGAATATTTCTTAGTAAAACCAAAGAGTCATTTGAGGACTGATCCACCAATTTGAACAACAGAGAAACATAGTCCCAAATACACTCTTCTCTTAGGGACTAGTCTTGTCTCCAGCTCAGTGAGAAATTAACATTTTTATTAAACTACAGAAAACAAATTGACACAAAACATTATTATTCTGTGTTTTTATTCTAAATTAACCTTGTGATACAGCTCCCCACGCAACTTTGAGCAAGTGTAATTTCAGGTTTGGAGGAATGACCTTCACATTGAAGTGAAGCAGGAGGACTTCAACACCATCCTGCAGGATATGAAATTACATCCTGCAACCTGCCATTTGTAGATCATTTTTGCAGGCTAGCAGCCACACATTGGAAGGTGCCTATCAACAATGGCAGGTCAAATGTTAAGGTTTTTCTAATGGCCATGCTGCTGAAGGTTTGTTGATAGAGAAGGTATGGGTTTGTTACAGAGGCAGCAGCCTCCACTGTGCTTTATCTGGAACAAGCTAAACGAGGCTGAAATGACAAAAATGTCTCCAGGCTCATGAAAACCTGGAACACTATTTCTGGGAAAAGCTGGCAGTTTAGTCAAAATTGCCAAACACTGGACTACCTTTGTCAGAGAGATGAAAGCATTCTGGCCCAGAACCACTCACCTGCAGGGGTAAAACCCATGGACCTTCCACCAGGGGTGGGCTTGAAGACACTTCTCTGGGTTGAGAAAATGAACTTGCTTCCCCCTGCTATGACTTCATTAGTTCTGTTTTCTTCCCTCCCTGACTCTCAGTAAAATTTCAATCAGTTACTGAAGTATTAGAAGACGAAAAATTTAAAGTGAAAAACTGATAAGTGAGGACAGGCTTCGTAATATAGCTTGGAAAAAGAAGCAAATATGAAAATTTCAAGCAGGTCACTTCAGCCTTCATCTACTATGCTTACTAGAAGGAAATCAATAAAATGAAGGATGAATGAATTAGAGGAGAAGTCCTTTTCAGCCTGAGGATTTTATGCCACAAAGTATCAAACAGCAGTTTAGCTGGCTTCCAAAAATCCAGCCAATGTAACATAAATGTAATGTAGTGCACACCAAAGCACCTGGAGGGGTTTGCACAGATTTGTATCCACCAGCACAGGGGGGACAGGAGAAAGCAAGATCTGCACAATAAGGACCAGGAACTCTGGGCTGGCACATTTCTCTATAAATTGCCCTGCTGTGAAGTTTCTGATCCATCTCCTGACCCAGCTGGAATGGGCCCTGCTAAAGAGAGGATGCTAAATGACAAAATCCATAGGTCTGTGGGACATGCAGCTTCAGGTCTTTCTGTGTCCTTTACTGCCTCATTTCCTGGCTTTGAGAAAGGAAATTTCCTTGCTAATTCTTTCCTAATTTCCTTGCTTTGAGACAGTTTTCCTTGTTATTGCAATTCCTCTGCAGAATATTAATCTTGAATTTGATGCAACAGTGATGGGGCAAAACTTCTACCTGCCTCAGTTTTGCAGCTTAGAGGATGAAGAGTCCAACAAGAAAACTCTGATAATTTTTGTTTGGTCTTCTAAGTATAGCAACCAGTTTCTAACAAAAACTCCCACAGCTTCTCAAAGCTTTTAGTTTTTCTATGACAATTTCCAAACTAAGGCTTTTCCTGAATGGGATTCTATTTGAAAAGAGAGTACAGAAGGGGACCAACACAGATTTTTCAATTCATTTTTCCTAAATGAAAAGAGATTTTTTAAAAGACTTATTTTTCTTTCTAAAAAGAAAGGTAACTTAGGTGTTTAGAAAGACCTGTAAATGGAACTCAAAGCTGCAAGGTAATTGTGACCAAAGACTCAGCTAGTTTTGAAGGAGAACTTGGTTTTATAGAACAACATTTAATTACAATAACTAATGATAAAAAAAAAATTATAATGGAAAGGAAAGAAAACTTGTTTCATGTAAGGACTTACCAATGCATTCTGGACAGGATCTGATGAAGACAGATTACCTTGGTTTTTTTGTTTGTTTGAGGTGTTCTTCACAATCACTTCAGGCATGGTGTCCTCGCCAGAGGTATGAGAACACCTGAGAGCTGGAAGTTTCTTCCTGTGAAAGTAACAGAGAAAATACAATTTTAAACATGGAGAACATCTGACTATGAATGGTTAGCAGATACTGTATCATGCATATACTCTGTTATGTTATTCTGCTTTTGTAGTTTTTTTAGAACAGAAAATTGAGTACTTCTTTGCATGATAGTGCTGAAAATAAATGGAAAAAACACCCCAAAAATAGCTTTGATTTTCTGTGTAAACTTGAGCATTTTTAAAATTTAGTTCTTTCCATAAATAAAACCCATTATCAAGGAAGAAAAAAGATGGTGAAGAATAAATCAATGGGAGTTTTTAATGACACACTCCTGTTATTCACTGAAGCATGGCACCTCAATTTGGGCACACATGCAACATGCACAAGATTGTGCTTCTAGGGAACACTTGTTTCTCATTAAGAGTAAATTCAGGCAGACTGTGCTGTCCAAAGCACCAATCTTGGTAACATACAAGTAGGACATCTCTAAAACGAAGCCTTTCTTATGGAAGATGAAAAAAAATCTGAGTCATATAATCAATAAAGGATTACTAAAGAAAAAAATCCTCTGAGACTTAAAAAACAAGCTTATAACTAGACACACACCCCCCCTCCGCCACCACCTCTTAATTAAATTTGTTGTTGTTTTCCACAGAAAGCTATTGAGGTAAAAGGGATATCGTATCACTATAGAAGAGATTATTTTCTTAGTTCATTTGTCTAATTAGAGGTTCAAGCCATAAGAACCAGCCACATTCTGGCTTGAAAAGTCAAATGTGAAGCTTACAAGTAATTAGATTTGAGAAATTAGGCCAAAAGAATTTGCAAAATTAGAGAGTGTTTTGATCAAAACTTTAAAGTATCTCTCAAATAAAGCAAAGTTAATTAAATAAAATGTTTCATGACTGATTAGAGTGTACATTTGACCACCAGTTTCATATCACATTCTCCTACCCACCAGCTGGAAAGCTGAAGGGACTTTTTATAACTTCATTAGGGCTACTTTGGGGAACAATTTAATTGTATAAAACCTTATAATGCAGATGCACAAGTACAACACTACCAGCTGCTGGCTTCTGCTCCTGTTGGGCCACTCTCTCCTTTACCTCTCCCCATGCCATCCACTATTGTATTCGCAGGGAATGCCCCAACAAAGGCAGGAATGATGAATCTGACTCCATGTTCTCAGAGGGCTAATTTATTATTTTATGATACTATATTCTATTAAAGAATGCTATACTAAATTTTACCAAAGACTACAGAAAGGATACTTACAGAATGCTAAAAAGATAATAATGAAAACTCGTGACTCTTTCCAGAGTCCTGACACAGCTTGGCCCTGATTGGCCAAAGAGTGAAAACAACTCACACCAGAATCCAATGGAACAATCACCTGTGGGTAACCAATCTCCAAACACATTCCACATGAGCACAACACAGGAGAAACAAATGAGATAAGAATTGTTTTCCTTTTCTCTGAGGCTTCTCAGCTTCCCAGGTGAAAAATCCTGGGTGAAGGGGCTTTTCCAGCGAATGTGAATGCCACAATCCACACTCCCCCACTGCCTGGGGACTGCCTCTGCAGGAGGCTTAGCTGCAAGAGCAAGTGGATTTTCCTGCCTAACATCCAATTTGCAGAGTTCCTGAAGGAGAAGGAGAGACACAGGGCTTCCTAAGTCCAGATCCCACTGAGGGAACCTCCTGAGCAAAGTGTTTGTCTGATAATGTGGAGAATATTTTTGGGTGGAATAGGTAATTTAATATTGAGAGGACAAATACCCACCTATGTAACTGCTTGAAATTATTCTTTTAATTCTCAAATAACTGCAAGGCTCTGTCACAGCACTTCCCTCTCTAGCCAAAGAGAGGAAAAAGCCTTGGCTAAAACCAATATTTGGATTTTCAGGATGAATGGCCTAGTGGTCATCTTTGTGATTGGCTCCGCAGCAAAGCAATGGAAGAGGAACGAGCAGCATTGCAGACAAGTGAGGTGACACAGCTCATCAACATGCAGCACTCCATGCCATGCTGCACACTTGCAAGTGCATCACATTTGACTTGATCTTTTTTATCTTTACCATTTACCTTTATAATATTTTTTTTTTGCTAGACTGTATTTCATGTCTTTCTTTGTCTGACCTCCAGCTCCTCTGTCGGAGGTGGTACAGAGAACGTGCAACAAGAGCAGAGGCAGGGAGAAATATCAATTTATATCTCAGTCTTTGTGACTAATCACTGAGCAGCATCTCTTCAGAACTAACAAGCCCAGAAAAGTTCCCATGTGTTCAAGGCTGACTCTACATGTTTGCTAATCAGCTTCAAATTATAATCAGGATATTAGAACACAACATTGCAAAGCAAGTTGTAGCCACATTCCTCTTCACAGAGAAAAGCAAGGCACAATTCTTCCCAAGAATATTTCTGGGATTCACATTCTCTGAACCTCAGAGAAAGGAAAAACAATTCTTATCCTTTGCTGTGCCTGTGTTTGTGCAAAAGGAGAATGCAATATGGAGATTGTTTACCCACAGTGATGGTGTTTTCTTTCCTTGGCCTATCAGGGCCAAGTGTGTGTGTGTGTGTGTTGGGACTGTTGGGTGACAGTCATGAGATTCTGGGCAGTTGTGTGCAGAGTTGAGTGCTTGGCAGGTTCAGTTTAGATGTAATGTAATAAAGTGTAATATAGTATAGAATAATATAGTATAATAAAGTAATTAATTAGCCTTCTGATAAGATGGAGTCAGATGCATCATTTCTCTCCCCCTCATTGGGGGCAAAAATATCCACCATAGCAAGTGGCTGAGAAGATCAGCAAATACTCACCAGTGAGAAGAAAACAGGACTTTGGAGGGGAGAATCTGACTCCCATCCGCTTCAGACTGATCAGTCACACAGCCTGGGAAGGGACAGAGCCCTTGCAGAGGGACCACTCTGATGGGATCTCTTCCTCATGGCTGAGAACAGGAGCAGCCAGGCTGTGTCTCTCCTGTTTCCCTCCAAAAAGAACCCCCAAATAATTCCCTGCAATCCAGCATGGATATTATCCAGACAAAGTCCCCTTGCCACGACTGGTGAAAGCAATTTATTTTTTCTTCTGTGAGTAGCCTCACTGAGCAGCAGGGTGCTGAGTGATTCAGCTTTTCTGCACAGCAACAGCAGCACAATGTGCTTCAGTCCTGTCCACCAAGGCAGCCTTCCCACCCTGCAGCCCCACAGGGCTCCTCCAGCAGCCCCACAAGTGCAGCCCACGGTGCCATGGGCAGGAATTGGCACAGATGGAGTGCAGGCACTCCAGGCTCTGTGTACAGCAGCCTCTCCCACGTGTGCCCTCCCAACAGAGTTGATGCTGCTGCTTTAAACCTCTTGTTTCCCCCTGCTCTCAACTTGGTCCCCTGGTTTTGGTGCATCATAGAGGCCTCTGCACAGGGGAAAGCAGGTATAGAAGTAGCTAACAAGATCCTCATTAAGATCAGGTTTTGATAATGACAAGCCAAATCACTCCCAAACTTCTGCTCCTCAGCATTCAGTTTTAATGATCACTTGATTTACAGCCAGAAAAATTACCTGCAGTGATACTGCTGTGAAACTAGAGCCTCCAGTCATATTTAGTTTCCATTTCAGCTACTCTACATTGAATATTCCCCTTGGAAATCCAGAGGGCAACTACACTGTCTGTTACATGTGTTACATAAAGACAATCAGAATGAGGTATTTGAGCACTGACCTGCTTGATTTTATTTTCAGCATTTTCTCCTTCCCACTCCCCCACATACATTTGTAAAGCATGAAATAAATTCACCCCTCCTGACTCAGTTCTATTCTTTTTCAATGACAGAACACTCGAGGTTGGTAAGTGAACTGTGCTACACTGGGTCATGTTTTCAAATGAAAAAAAAAGCCCCAAGACTGTGAAGCAGATTGATATAATTTTGGTTTCATAGCTGGCAATCATTTTTCATCATTGTTTCAAGCATGAAGGATTTAGCAATCGCTGCATAAAACTTCAGTGGCACAAACCTTTGATGTTCTGTCAAGCAGCTTTGCTTTTCTCTCTGTCCTACAGACTGCAGCCACAAATTACTCCCTGGCAATCCTAGGTGAGGATTATGAAGATTATTAGAAAAAAAGATGAGGTTTAAAGGGTTATTAGAAGTGCCTTTGGGTTTCAGCAACACGCGAATACTCAACTGCGTCCTTCACAAAAATCCTGATTTTCTTATTTTAATGTGCTGATGTTTTTTTTCTCTCTCTCAACAGATCTCTTTGCTTGGGCATTTTCACCTCAGATTCCAAGTAATCAAACTGTCAGGAGCATCACCTCCTAGGAGAAAGCAGTGAAACAAACAAAAAGCTCACATTAGCAACCTGCATGTGAGCTGCAAACACATGCACAGGTCTCTGAAAGGACAGTTGTGCTGCTTGGAGTGTGACTCTGCAGTGGCAATACAGAATTAGAATGTAGAGTTCTATTTCATTTGAAACTACTGCCTTCACAAATGATATACTATTTCCCTAGTTAGAAATTCAGGATGATTTTTTGCCCTGGCTTGAGCTCCTTTGGGCTGTCCTGAATTTTCTTGTGGATACCTATTTAAATTAAACAGGTCAAAATGCAATGTTCTGTCACCACAAGGAAAAAAATGCTTAAAAATGCTTAAAATCCACATCCTATTATTAAAGTCTTTCTACTAAACAATGTGTACTCTTAGTTGGGTTTTTGGTTTTTTTTGGCTTGCAGTTTTACTTCATCTACAGCATCTACAGTTTACTGTATTCTGTATCTTGTAGTGATACTGGATTCTGTAGGCCCTTGGAGCATTCCCCCAGCTGCTGCTGCAGTTTTGGGGATGCAGCTCTCAGACCTTTGCTTCATGACTGCAAGAGATTTTTATCATCCAAACAGGCTTTAGCTGTAAGATGGGGATAACAAAACTTCTCCAAGGAATTGATCTGCCCAAGGTTAAACAAGGAGTGGAGGTTAAATATCAGCATCTTCCTCAGAGCCTTGGAAATTAATAGTACAGATCATTACTGAGGTATTTGAATTCTAGAATGATGCTCAGGCTCTATTGCACACATTTTACATGAAACTGCCCTATTTCAGTAATCTCTAATGCAATGTGGAAAGAGCACAGCAGTTTAATGAAGGGATGAGAAGGAAGAAGAGAAGTAGTAATAAGTCAAAGAAATAGGCTTAGCTGTTTGTATGAGATTTGCAGATGAGTGTTTCCTAAGTATAATCATGTACAGACAGGTATTGAGATCCTCAAAACCGGGTAATTCACTCCAAATGCCTCAGATTTCATGGTTTACAAGATTTAAATTGACCTCTTCAAAGACTAGGCAGTGATGAAAGTTGAAATTAAACAAACTTTCCTCTGTACCTTAAGAATTCAACAAGACTGCACAAGCACCATTTAAGTGATTGGTTTTTGGTGTGCTAGTACTCTTACTTATTTCTCAGTATTTAATTATCAAATACCTCAATGAACTCCTCAGGATACAGCTACAACTCAAAAATTATTCACTGAAAAGAGCTGTTGAATAACATTTGACACACACAGGAATCCATTCGTAGATAATCCTCTATCAGCAAAATTCATTGACTAAATTATATGTGGTTAATTATTCACCCATCTCTCACCACACAAATTTGTCCTCTCCTTTGACAAATTCCTAAAATGATCAGAATGCTGATCACAGCTCAGCAGTCTATGCAGCCTCTTGCCCCTGTCTCCCTTCCAGTTCCTTCCCTCCAGCCCTTTAGTAAGCAAACCCTTCTGGTTCAGCAATTTGGCAAAGCAGGGAGATTTTGATTTGCAATTATATAACTCCTGCAAGGCACTCCAGTCAGCAGGAATGCCATCCAGGGGATTCACTGCTGCAAAAATGCAGAAACAGCCGTCCCTCCCTACCGTAGGACTTCTGTTGGAAATGCAGACCTCAGTTCTGAATGCTTTGATTTATTGGAGGGAGAGGCAGTGTGAAAACACTGTCAGGCTTCTGCAGCCACTGAGACAGGAGACTGATCCATTCCTGCACAGGAAAAGTGCAGGAATCCAGAAAGATATAAATTAGAAGATGCTGGAGATGTGGGGTGGGAGGAGGAATCAGAAGGGCAAACTTAGCTTGTGATTAGCTTTAAATCCTGAGAAACATCAAACAAATGTTGGCTGCTTCATGAATTACACCTTGCCTTTCCCAATTGTCCCTTTATTTGTAATTCTCCAGCACGAGTGCCGACCCACACTCCCCCTGCTCCTGGCTTGCAGCCACCTGGGCCAGCAGGGTCTGCCTGCTTTGTTGTGCTCCATTTCCCACATATCTTCTTTAGAAACCCTTTATTAAGATCTTAGACCTGATGTATTTTTAATTCCGCTGTGAAATCCTCACTTAGGGAAGATGCAATAAGGCCTTCCACCCATCTCTGGCCCTGAACTGTGCTCTTTCCTTCCCTTCTCTTCCTATAATGCCACTTTCTAAGGAGTCTCTTTTAGACTACAGAAATAAACTCTCTTTTCCCACCCTGTCTGCACAGTGCCTGGTTTATACTATTTATATAACAGCTCTCTAACTTATTAAAGGGTAAAACTGCCACAAAATTCATACTGCATGGAGTTCTAAACCTGAATTAGCCTTCCCTCTCTTGTGACAGTTTGTATTGAATTCCATGATCTGGGGCTTTGCTGACCATTGTCAGCCCTGACCCAGACCCACAGGTCCACATCTGATTTCTGGAGTACAAGATTCTGTGTGATATACAGAATCCTGTTTGCAGGTGATCCTCCTCTGCACTGACTGATCACAATTAGCCTGAAAATGCCTGTCCTGCACAGGATGAGCATGGAATCTCTGAAATTCCCTGGAAAAGTTTCACCATTCCTGCCTTTGGCTCCTCAGACAAAAGGGGCCTTTCCAGCAGAGCACATCAGACCAGACCTTCTTACTGCAAAGTTGTACTTTCAAGGCATTTCCTAGGGCTTTTTCCCAGGATTTCCTGGATTGATGTGGGAAGAGATGACAAGAGAGCCTGCAGTTTTTGGGAGGGGCAATTGGGCTGCAGCCCCTAACTAGTCATTTTGCAGCTCACCCTCTGTAAGGCATCTCTGTCCCACGTGGTAAAAAGGCTTATTTATTCTTCTCACATCTCATTACTAATGCTTTGGATGTATTCTAAGCAGACCAAGCAACCAGCTTCTGTTCTTGGATGCCAGCCCAGCTCTCCTTGACATCACCAGCATGCACAGACTATCTGAGGAGAGAATTCAGCTCAGTGTAGCATTTACACTGCATGCTGGTTATTAAAGCAGCCACCCGCTCCTGTTTCATAAGCAAAGATATAAATTCCAGGCCATTACATAAAATGACTTTACAGAGCATTTACTTAGCTACAGCTACAACTTGCAGACACCTCTGCTCACCCTTTGAAGGAGGAGCATGGGCAGCACCTCTCCTGCAGAGAGAAGCATTGCACATCCCACTCACTGCCTGGGAACTCGAGTGGGAACTCGAGCTCACTTCTGTGGGCAGCAGGGGAGGCAGTGACTGGTGTGACCCCACCTGCAGGGCTGTGTCCATATCTGGGGAAAAGCACAGGAAGGACATGGAGCTGGTGGAGAGAGGCCAGAGGAAGCCATCAAGATGATCAGAGGGATGGAGCAGCTTTCCTTGAGGAAAGACTGAGAGATTTGGGATTGTTCAGCCAAGAGAAAAGAAGGCTCAGGGGTGACCTTCCAGTACCTGAAGGGAGCCTACAAGAAAGATGGAGAGGGACTATTCACTAGAGCATGGAGTGACAGGACAGGGAGGAATAGCTTCAAACTGACAGAAAGTAGGTTTAGATTAGCCATTAGGAGGAAATTCTTCCCTGTTACAGCGGTAAGACACTGGCACTTTCCCAGAGAAGCTGTGGATGCCCCATCTCTGGAAGCGTTCATGGTCAGGCTGGGTGAGCCTTTGAGCAGCCTGGGATAGGGAAAGGTGTCCCTGCTCTCCTTGGAGGGATTGAAACTGGATGGTCTTTGCAGTCTCTTCCAACCCAAAGCATTCTGTGATTCTGTGGCATATCAGGAAAGCCAGCTGGAGATCTTGCAGCTGATCCAACTAACATGTAAAGGTGGGAGGGTGCCTTCTTAAGAGAAAGACTGTGCTATAGAGCAGAACAATTTCCAGGCCACTCTCAGGTGTCCTGTGCCTCATTTCTTCATCTGTAAAACAGGGCTAACACTTCCCTCACACACAGGTGATAGGGAGATGAAAGATGCTCAAAGATTAAGTATAGTCCATAAAAACATGACAAGCTTGATTCAGTATAAGCTGGCAACCAGTGTAAGTTTCAAAGGCAATTCCATTCACAGATTTTAGTGCTGTTTCAGGGCATTAACGTCTACTCTGCTACTGCAGTTTGCTTTGCAAACCCACAGCTGTCAAATAGAAGTCATTAGGAGAAGCAGGGAGAAGCCAGAGTTTTTGTAAGGATGATCAGGAGCAAATTAATTCATGTTGGCTATGAATTTTGCATCAGTAGGTTTCAGTGCCAATCCAGTGGTAGAAAACAGTTTATATTCCCCCTCTGGCTATTGTTGTGAGCTGTGTTCAGATGCATACTGACCTCCCTAAATTGCTTTATAGGCTGTTAACATCACAGAGATTTTCTTTGCAGCTGATAACCCAAGGCTGGAACCTTCAGGCTAAAAGCTGACACAGGAGCTCATGGGTACCAGCTCACTGGAGCTACGCTGAGGGATGGCTGAGGGTCTGATTTGTAATTAAAGAGCAAAAAATTGACTTCTGAAAACCAATAGTGGGATGAAGGTGAAGTCTGTTAGGAACTCATTGGCCCTGGAGTGTCAGACAACAGCTCTTAAATTTTCCTGTGCAGGGAGGCAGCCTGTCAGAGGTGTGTGCTTCCACCACCTAACCAGCCACAACCCACTGCCCACACAGTTGTATCAACAAGCAGAGCACAATGTTCCAGGCTGAATTTAAAAGAAATTAATTCTAGCTAATTTACCTAATCCAGTCACAGCATGGCTCTGGAGACAATTTGATGAGCACAGTCAGAGGAGCAGGAGTGTGTGTACATCCCTAAAACTGAGGATTGGCTGGCAAAACAAACCTGCTTCTGGTGGCTTTGCCAGCAGCTAGCCCTCACAGAAATCACCCTCACCTGATACCACCAAAAAGCAAATGATGAGAGCCCTTAGACTAGAAGACAATTGTAAAGAATAAAAAAAAAAAAGGCAAATAGAGGCCCCCCCTGACACTCCCTGTACAGGGCTCCATATCCATTGCTAATAGCCAATAAAAAATTGCTTCCAGAAATTCTTTGTGCCACTTCCACTGCTGGCTGGTGGCTTGCTGCAAAACTCTTCCTGCCAGAGCTTTAAACAAGGCACACAACTGACTCCAACTTAGATTTGACACTTTTCCTCAAGATTAAATGGGCTACTTGCAGAGACAGACAACTCAGTAACTTTAAAGCTCCCTGCCTTAGCTAACAAGAAACAAATTGCTTCCCCAGTGACTCCTCCTGAGGGATTAACCTGTGATATTTGCATTAATTCATCTTTAAATGTAAAGCAGAATAGATTCTGTTTCTTTAATAAATTTTCATATTATTTAAATAGACCTGTTTTAAAAGCCAATAACATGTTTGCTTTGGGGATATTTTGCATTTATATTTACCTTTTGGCTGGCAGTTCATTATATGGGAAGATCTGTTGGAAGTAAAGCAGTTGAAGATTTTAAAGGTTCTACAAAGGATTTACATGTGAGGCCCCTCTGAGTGTGATTTTCAGCAATGTTACTTGTCCCCATTCAGTGACATTTAAGGATATTGGGAACCTTTTGGTGACAGAGCACACCAGCAATCCTTGGCTTCTGAGGAGAGGGGGCTTTGCTGCACCTGTGCTGATTCCTGCTGCCTATGGAGCAGGTTTGATCAGCAGGTACCAAAGCACTGCTGAGGGGTGGGATTTCATCCTCCCCTTTTTGCAGCAGGGGAAATGGGGATAGGGAAGAGTGAAGAGAGCAGCAGAAGAAGGGTAATTTTTACATGTTTGCTCACAAAAAACACCACAGATTACAAGGTGCTCACTCATTCTGTCCTCTCTCTCCAGTTATGTCAAAGTGATTTGAGACCATTATTGGGGTATTAATGTGAACAATAATTATCTGATTGCTTGGGAGTGTGGTCTGGAGGTTGCTCACCAACAGGTGCATCTGTGATTGGTTCCATGTGAATTGTTTTTAATTAATGACCAATCACCATCAGCTGTGTTGGATTCTGAGGAGTCAGTCGCGAGCTTTCATTGTCATTCTTTTCTAGCCTTCTGATGTATCCTTTCTCTATAGAACAGTATAGTTTTAGTGTATCATTTCTTATAATATCATATCATAAAATAATAAATCAGCCTTCTGAGAACATGGAGTCAAATTCTCATCTCTCACCTCGTCCTGAGGACCCTCACAACACCACAGTCAGTGGAAGGACCTGAGGCACGGCTCAGTTCTGGATGCATGTGCAAATCTGTGAGGCTGTGTAAGCATAGATATCCATCAAAGTCAGGGAAAACCTTCCTGGGGCTTAGCTCCTCTTGAGCCCAAAGAGCTCCCAGACACTCACAGCGCTGCTGCCCTGAGAAAACAGAGCTGTTGTGCTGTTTTCATTGCTGACCCGGCCCACAGCAGCAACACGCAGTGTCACACGGTGTCAGCAGTGACATCCCACTGCCTGAGCAGCTGCAGCACTCCCAGCCTTTGTTTTAGCCTCTGATTAGCTGCAAGAAATTAGCTGTCACACAGAAATCACACTGATTCACAACCTGAATTCAACCTGATTCACAACCCACGGCTGGGAAATGGAATTTGTGCAAAGATTCTCTTAAGGCTGACGTGAGGTTCTGTATTTTTTAATAAAGCTGAATATTATGAAGTGGTGGGGGAAATCAATACTTTGGTCACTGGGTAAATCCTTTTGAGTTCTTTACTGGCTTTAAGATTTACTGTTTAGCCACTCCAATTCCTATGATGTGCAAATGTTTCCTACATTAACAGGAGAAGAGTGATTTGTGGGCAGTAAATGGGAAACAGGACATCAATTTAACAGGGCCATTTGGGGTTAGCATAAGATGACAGAACAGCAGGAAGCACTTAAAAGCTTCCCTCCCAGCAATCAAAGCCCTTCAATTTTGAGTCTTCTCCAATCAAGTAGTGTATTGATGAGAAACCAGTTCTGATAATGACCTTTGACAGACCTCATTCTGGCCTTCTGGTGTAAGTAATTTCTCTAACTATGGTGTCCTAACAGGAGCTCAGCAAATTCATCACTCGAGATGCACGAGAAATGGCAGAAACCAAAGGTAAGAGGTTTCTTTTTCCCTTAACTTGGATACATTTTTTTCCTTTGAAGACTCCTGATCTCAGCCTGAGTTGCTGGAATTGCTTTTTCTGTGTGCTGCTTCCTCTCCTGTCTGTCCCAGCTCCTTGAAATTATGGATAGACCATCCTTACTAATTCATCAGTCCTCCTGTGACTCAATGCATGAGTTCCTTCCTGTGCTGCATATTTTTAAATCTCATTCTGTAAGGCTGCTCCTGGATCTAGTCACACTCACATTTCATTCCAAGCTTTATTTCAATTAATATCACTTCTTTGGCAGTGCTGGAAAGAAGCTCTCATTTTTCTTTCAAAGGCAGACATGGAGTGAGGAATGCCAGATTTCCTAGACAGGAAATGGAAGGTGTTTGCTCCCAGTCCTGCTAAGGTCAGGAGATGTATTTCATCACACAAAAATACACCTTTGACAACAAACCTGCCAGCACAGACCATGCTATTGGAAGATCAGAACAACACAATAGCTTCCAGCTGATATTCCTGACCATTCCACGACCTGCTTTTTGAACTCCAGTTTGCAGTTGTGAGCCTCTGCCTTTTCCCAGGGCTGCAGAGCCTGTGATAGCCATGATCACTGTGACTGCTCTGCTGGGGAGTTCTGCCTGTAAAATGGGATGAAAAATGACTGCCATGAGCTGGTAGGAACCCCAACTTCTAAACATCTCATGCTGCACTTCACTGGTTTTTCAAGCTCCTAATACCCGCTGAGAAATGCCATGAAATGCTGACCTGACATGAACTCCCTCTGTCAGTTCCCATTTGTCCAAACCCTTGGCAGGCGTTGTGCCAGATCTGGGATCACCCATCCCCCTGCAGCTGGCAGGAGGGTGACACAGAGATCCATCCCAGCAGAGGCCACCCTGTGTGCCCCAGCTAATTCTCCACAAAGGCAGAAGGTGAGCCCATGCCTGACTGACACCAGGTCAGGACAAGTGTTTGATAAGGGAGCACAGCACCCTGCTGCTGCCATCCTGGAAACACAGCAGGCTGCAGGGAAAGCTTCCTCTCCCAGCTGCCCTGCCCTTTGCTGTCTTATTATGAGCCAACAAAGATCCTGTGTAGAGGGATGAAGGAGAGTGCTCTCAATTACAGACAATACTTGGAAATTATTTTCCTAAGCAGGGCCAACCAACCTGCTCGTCCCCAGGCACTGAGGAGGAAAAACATCTTATGTAGCATATATTGTAAAGAAACTACTGAAAGAAGCATGGAGGACAAAGCCAAAATATGCATGGATTGTATTTTGAAGCAGCAAAACAAATTCTCCCTTTGTAGAGTCTAGGGAAGTCTTGAGCATAGTCAGCTTTTGAAAATCATTTAAATAGTTGTCATGACTCCACTCTGACCTTCTGTCTGTTAATTTGGCTCCCATGACGCCTGAATAGCGCTCCTGAAGCCAGTTTACTGTCTATTGTTTGTGCCTGATGAGAGCTGTTATTTCTGATTAGATACTTTCCCTCTGTATTCCAGATCTCTGCCCTTCATTTCTCTCCCTCACCACATTTCTCCCTCAGCACTAGTGGTGTCTGCAGTGAGAACCACTCCTAGCATGCCCTGGTGAGTAAGAACAAAAGCAAGAATGTGTCACACCTGAGCGTAAGGCTGCAACCAAGGGACCATAACTTCACATCTGCAAGTGCCTTTATGTTGTGCTACTCCCATGCTCTGGAAGTTCTGTTGGATTTAGTATTTCTAAGCTAAATACATTTCCATCATTCTTTTATTCATAAAATATCCCACTACAAAACCAAGCCAGACATGCGAGGCTGTAGCTCTCTGGGAATTTATTTTATAGCATCACAACTTCTACAAAGAGGGGGTTAAAGAAAGAGATGGTTCCATGTATGTTTTTAAGGTAGATGTCAGCCTTGTCTCCCAACACCTCCTCTGAGCACACTGGGACTACTGACTCTGGAAAGGCAGAGGCATAAATCAGCCTCTACAGAATCACAACTCTTATACCCTACCAAAATAGTGAATTAATCTCATTTTCCCTTCTAAGCACAACCAGCAATTGGCTGGAGAAAACTGAAATACATCTGTACCCAGAAAAGAATTATCCTGCTCCTCCTGCCATGCCAGACCAGCATTCAGCACATCCAGGGCAGCATGCAAGCAGTGTCACCAAAACACTGGGGTGTCCCACCCTCCCTCAGCCAGTCTTTTTCCACCAGGTGCCCCCAGTCTCATCAAAAAGGGAATCTCTGGGCTTTAAGCATATGGAAGCCTCTGGCACAGAGCAGGAATAGCAGCTCAGGAGAGAAAAGAGCTGGAGAATGTCCCAGAACAACAAGAAAACAAAGTGGGATTCTGAGCTGTGAAAAACCACAATCATGTGCCAATCATGTGCACAATCACAGTTCAGCATCCCAGCCATAACCCTCCATCACCAAGGGTGTTGTGATACAGGATCAGATTTTTTGGCTCACAGAATCACCTTGCTCACCACTTGCCTGTATCTGGGAGCCTCCACCCCTGCCTTCACGCAGGGGTCCCCAGGGCACTTCATCCTTCCAATTCCTCACAGCTGCTGAGGTGTTTGACACCATGCTGAGCATGTAGCTGCTGCCACCACAAGGCAACACAAGGTGTTTGGCCCTCAGGGAGTGGAAACCCTTCCTCTCTACACAACTGTCTCTGTTCACAAGACAGGTGTCTGCTAGGGAAGGCAGAAAGCCTCCCTTGGAATGGAAAATGCAACCCCCTCCGAATTATTATAATATATAATTATAATCCCTCCAAATTATTATAATTTGAAATCAAGGGGCTCTGAGGCAAAGATATGGGAATAGGAATGACAGTTCTTTACTGGTGTGTGTAACAAGGTAAACCAAACAACGAGAACTATGACATTAACAACAAACAGAGCCAGGGTAACAGTCCTCAAGGTATCTCTGTTCCCTCCAGCCTGAGAGGGGTGCCCCGAAAACCAAAGGAGTTTCCCCTCCCTGCCATCAGTGCTTCTTAGCAACAAAATGGGAAAAGATTCCACAAGTAACAAGGAAAGAACAGAGAAAAAAACCACCAACCTCCAACGACAACCACAGCAGTCCCACTGAGATTCCTCTCCATGCAAGCCCCTGGTTGTTGTCAGGTTAAAACAAGCCACAGCTGTTTGTGAAATGCTGGTGCTCCCCAGGCAGCACATAACATCCCTGGGAAGCTTTAAAATGAGATCTAGGAAATTGCACTTGCTACTCTCTGTTCCAACCCCCTTAGATGAGGGTGGAGGATCCCTGAAGGCTAACTATGTTATCTTTGTCTATAGAAAACAATTAGAAAGCTGATTTTAAAATGCTACAATTAAAGGCTTAATATAAATGCATTTCTGATGCTATCAACAAGTACACAGGCTTCAAGAAGCTCTTTCAAAATACCAATTCCTTCAAGCAAAAAAGCTGGTTTTGTTTTTTCTTCATGGTGAGGGGACTATGGGCAATTTACACACACTTTCTAATCTTAAAAGTACTTTACCTGTGCTGTGTATCTTATGTGCTAGAATTCTATACACAGACTTTAAAAATATACATAAGGCCTTTTACAAATTTACTGTTCTGTCTATAGATTCATGGCTGAAGATAAAGCATTCTAGCAGAAAAGCTTGGGGGCAGGGCACACAAAATCTGATGAGCAGGAGTTCTGTAAAATTTAATAGAAACATTTCTACCTTTATTTCAGATAATCAGATTACAGTGGGATTTCAAAATTAATTTCCCTTTCTTTGGCAGTTTTATGCTGTGTTTTGGGAATAATCATACAAAATGAACACTAGAAATGAAAATTCTGGGTTTATTGAGGTCACTAGGGCAACTCCTACTGATTTCAATTGGGCCAGGGCCTCATTTTATGAGGAAGTCTTGGGGAGAAAATAAATTCAGTCTCTAGAAACAGAGCAACATGGCAAAAAGCCTTCTCTTAATTTTATTTTGAACATGGTCACACTGCCATCTGAGAAAACAGCTCCTTTCATTGCCTTCAGGAAATCAGCAGGTAGTCCTGCTGCCACTGATTCCCTGCAAGCATGGAAGGACAGGCTGGCTTTCAAATCTGCTGCTTTTTACCTGGGCAAATGCTGCTGATGGTCTCAACTGCCCATCGTGTCCTACCCTGGGCCAGGATCTTACCTTCCCCCAAGTGCTGGGCTTGGGAGGTCCCAAAGACTCTCTGAGCTTCCTTGAGCTTGTCCTGGGCTGTAGGACAGCCCCTCTTGCTAGGCTAGGAAACACGAGGCTCCTCCACTTGAGAACTGACTATTCAGAGCCTGTTTCAGACAGGATCTTGTCCTCATGAGAAGCAGCAGCCACGTGCTCCTCAGCAGATTCCAACTATGTGGCAGGAGGGAGCCTTCTCCAGCAAGCAGGGTATGACCTACAAGACAGACAAGTGAGTGCACCGCCTGGGGTCCAATTCCTCCCAAGTCAGAAACAGAATCACAGAATGATGAGGTTGGAAGAGACCTCTAAAGACCATCGAGTCCAACCTATGCCCTAACACCTCAACTATAGCACCAAGTGCCATGTCCAGTCTTTTTTCAAATACATAATACATAAACGTCTTAGCACTCTTTCCTTCCACTTCAAACTTCTTTTTTTGCTGGCACAATACACACGTGATTCTCTGCCTCACCAAAAAGGGTGCAATACTGACACTGCTCTCCCTAAAACCAAAGTGTCCTATCACTCCCATCATATTTCAGTCAGAAGCAAAGGAGAAAGTCCCTTTGGATGAGATGGGCCATGCTTCATTCATCCTGTCCATTTGGTTCTGACCTGTTTGCCAAAGCATCTGAGGCTGCCAGCAGCACCAATCTCCTCTGCTACACCAAGCCAGGCTGCTGCTGCCAGTGTGGTCCTTGCTGCACCACGTCACACTGAAATCTGCCACAGATTTAAGAGCTTTCACATTAGTACAGTGCAAGGCACAGGGCAGTTCCTGCTTGAAGCCAGCTCCAAATGAGAAGTGCTGGGCACCTAAGAGAACTTGGATCCAGAATGGAGCAGTGTGGTACCAAGTACTGAATTAAGATTCTAGAAAGGCAACTTACCCAAAGTGGCAAATTTAATGCCTGTAAACATGTTTCAATTAGAATCTTGGATGAACTCTGGAGGTATTGATTTTTTTTCTGGGGTAGATTTCCTCAAATTTCTGTATCTCTCTATCAGACTGTATTTTTTATCATCAGCCAGTAATATATGGAAGGTCTTGGAGATGGACATCACAGAAGTGAGCCTTTAAAAGAAGTGACCTTTAAAGTCAGTGAAGTCTCAAATCTTAAAATGAAGGCTCAAATCTCCTGGAAGAAAATTGTTAATACTCAGAATTCTGAATAATATTATATAATTAACTTTTCAGTAGAGAACAGCCTCTTGGCACTAACACTGTCCTTTCTGATACATCAGAGACTGAAAAGCATGGCCTTTCCTGTGCCAACTGTCTTTTAGAATAAACAAAAGACCCTCCCCCTTCATCTCCACATGCTTAACAATATTAATAGAACATGAAAATATTAATGCCAGTAGACAAGGTCTTTCATAAAGTACATAAATGAATTCATTCACTCTAGCTCATTAGCTTAATCATCAACCTTTTTACAATGCAACTGATTAACATTTTCATTGTTCTTCTTTGATTTCCCTTAGACTTTTGCTTCTATGGGGATCAAAAGATCTCTGAATGCATAAGCTCAACAAATATCCCTGCACAACTGAACAACAATAGAACTGTTAGAAGAGATAACTAAGTAAGGACTTTCACAGCTCATGCTTCAAAGACACTGCAGGAAACAACCATTTAAGAATCATTTTTATTTTTATGTTTAACGTGATTATACACATTCATGAGTCCAACAAGATCTGCACTGTGACATTAAAGATACAGTACAATAACATTCAACATGAGGTACTTTATATATTTATATATATCTGACCTTTATAAATAATGCTGTAAGCCTGCTAAGGTCAAACACTGCTTCAGCACAAATGGGTGCTGGGACCTGAAGTGAGCCGAGTTTATCACAACAAAAAACCAAAACCCAAAACAGTTCAGTGCAATAAGTGTGTAGAAATTAAAGTGTTTACTTCAATACTATTTTAGATATGCAGAAAGTATATTACATTATACTCTCTTATCACAGATTCCTCTCACCAGCAAATCAAAGATACAAGTAGCAGAGACAGCCAGGAACAGTTTAGACGGAATCTGTGAGGTGATCTCTATAGACATCACGTTTACATTCCAGGCTGACACGGCTGATGCTTGCAAGATGTCAATCAATGTACTCAAGCTTGGGTGGTTCTGCTAAACCAACCAAATCCACATTCAGACACCCACTGAAGTGCCCTGATGTCCCATGGTGAGTGACAGTGGCCACCTTCTTACATCCCAGTACTTGTTAGCATCACAAAGTGCTCAGAAGCAAGTTATGCTGTGAGCATCCAAAGGTGTTTTAGGTGCCTTTGTCTGATCACCCACACTTGAAACCTTTCCCTGCACCAGCTCCCAAAACCCAGAATGGACTCAGAGGAATTAAGCTAGAGGTTGCTTTCATCCTACTTCATCAAAAAGACTTCATAAAAGAATCAAATAAGAACAATAATTAAATAACAGCTCATTTTCTACACATTACAGCTACAGAGTGTTCTGATCTCTGAACTTCTCTTCCAGCCAGTGAACGCAGCAGATAAGTCACCTTTATGTGCAGGTGAGTCAAAACAAATAAAAAATTCCAAGTGAGAACCCAGGACTAGTTAAAGCAATGCAGTACTTTCTGACTTGTCCCACCAGCTGTGGTACATGTTTTTTTACCAACCAAATCAAAATGCAGCTCCCTGCCAGAACCTGTCAATCTGCTTATCACTCAGAGTAATTACATCTGCATCAGCCACTTGCTGTACAAAAATTTAATCAGCTGATTAGCATCTTTCTCTGCTTTGAAATGTATCTAAATAAATGGAACTGCTGCTCAGATGTTGTCTAAAAGTAGATGACCGTTACCTCATCACAATCTCAGATTCCTTTCTATGATCTCTTCAGCAACTCTTTCTCCACTCCATACCATTTATACTCTTGTCTATTTTCAGTAGTAGATCTAAATATAAGTAACTGGAGGTTTTTATAAATCTCTCCCTGGGAGTTTTCCACGGAGCATTCTGTTTAGATTTCACAAACAGTCTGGATTATGTACATCTGTTACAAAAAACAAAACATTTTTGTATTTTGAGGGTATTTACATTTCAGAAAGAGTGCTGCTTACACACACATGTATGTATGTATACAAAACATTAAATGCTAAGATGGATGAAAGGCATAAATCCTGTGGAGTACATTTTTACCTGGCTCTCCTTTTATTACCTAGAAAGAAGATCTGGGCTTTGACTACACTCAACTTCTCCTTACTTCAGATGGTATTTTGGACACTGCCAAGATGTATTTTGGCACTTTCCAATGGCTGAGGGCCAGAATTCCAACCATCAAGCAACACTTAGAGTAACAGCATTAAACTGGTAAAATAAATTGAGAAAAACATTTTTATTACAGAACTGACAAGTGAATTTAGGGTTATGCTACATTGATGTGTGGATATACTGTAACATTAATCTTCAGCAGGTCTAAAGAATCATTTGGTCCTCTCATTTTGTTCAAAGGTACACAACAAACAGAATCCAGTTTGGAGGTGAAGCAAGATGCTTTACAATGGGCAGTGCAGCAGGGCAGAGGAACACCTGTCCCAGTGCAGTGATGAAGGATTTTCTCATGTTTCAATAGTACCTGTAGTTCTTATTTATATTGGTTTCCTCCCCTGATCCAAGGAGTATCCCTCATACTTTTGCAAAAATGATACAGACATGTAACTTCCTGTTACATCACCAAAAATGATATGGACATGTAACTTCCTGGGGGGAAAAACTCAGCCAGGGAAAAGGTTCCAGACCACATAATCCTCTGACTGATGTGTAGCCATAAGCAATTGCAAGAGCTCCAACAATAACCCATCAGGGGAGACTTCCTCCCCCTCACTGCTATCGGATGGTATACACTAAGTGTAACATGGCCACAGTTGGGAATCTTCTGTCTTTGTCTAAATTTCAACTGGTAATAAAAAGAGAAAAAAAAATCTCATATTACAGAAAAAAAATCCAAGTCAAGATCGATACATTCTTTTGTTCCTCTAAAATCTGCCTCTACCATGTTTAGGAAGAAGAAAAAACCCACCCAAAACAAACAAAAAATTATCCTGCATCAGATGATTGATATAAATTCCCATTTATATAGCAAGGGTTCAAAGAAATGCCATTTAAAGAGCGTATCAACTCCAGTGTAGCAAAACCTGGCTCATGGGAGCAGAGTTTCAAGAGCTGCACACACAATTTGAACACATGCAAGTACTTCCATGCCTTCAAGGTGGGATTCCTAGAAAATGAACTCCAAGGGTAACTTGCCAAGCCCACATCCCTTCCTCACTGTGAGCATGTCCATGCACTGGGGATATGGCTGGTATGCCGTGGAGCTTCCTGAAAGATGCTGCCTTCTTCCCATCTTCCCCTGGAGCCATCCCAAACAGTTGGCTACAGGAGAATCTCACAGGATGAAGGTTTAAACTTGTGCTTTTTCTGCTTATAACTGAAGGACTCCTTCCAGCCCCCATGGTCAAAAGCAGCTTGGTTCACTGGAATCTCTAAAGTCTGCAGAGCAGACAGCAGAGAGAGCTATAAAACAAGACTCTTTGTTTTCTATCCCTACCTCCCCAACTCAAGCAGAAAGCAGAAAATGGAGAAAGAAAAAAATGGATCAATGAAGACAGTGTTGAGATACGAGAGGGGGACATCCTCTGGTGATTCACTGGTATCAGCAAGGAAAGGGTCAGCATCACCAGCAAACAGGCACCCCCCTTACAAAGCCTTTAAAACTTGCTTGTTTCTAACAGCTTCCAGTTTAAATATTACACTTAATCACCAATGATGCTACAAGTACAGCAAGCCAGGAACTTGCCCACAGCATTTAGTTACATATTCCCAGTACTGATCACATATCTGCAGATAAAAAGCTAAGAATCAGTAGGCCTGACCCAGACAGGCTCTTCATAGCAAAACGCTTTGTATCCACACACTCCCATTCAAGCATAAAATATGAGTTCGGGAATTTGTCCTCCCTGTACCCCTGTGCCATTCGTACTGTCCGAGGAGCACTGAAACTGAACAGTCACTTTCCCACACTGAACTTCTGTCATTCCTTCCTGTCCAAAATAGCTGAGTTCATTACCATCCAGAATCACGCTCGCTGTGTAAAAGGTGTCAGGCTCAATCTGCACTGGGTACTCAAACCACACGGGAAAAGTGTTACTAGAACCATCCGAGAAGTATTTACTCAAGTTCTGGCCCAGGATCACTCCTTGTCGCTTCAGTTCAATCTTTGCGCTGTACTCTGCCGACCCACAGCTGGAGCCATAGAGCCCAAAGCCAGCGATGAACACTCTCTTGTCGACAGCAAACTGGATGCTGTCACAGCGGCCCCGGTAGCGCCACTGGTTGCTGCGGTAAGCGCAGGACTGGAAGCGGTGGCAGCGCTGCGGGACGAGGCCTTTGCGGGGCTTGCTGACAAACTGCAGCTCCGGCTTCTTGGCGGCCGTGTACCACAGGAAGATGTCGTTGGTTTCGTTGAGGGTCAGGATCCCGGACTGGGCGGCGCCGTTGGCGAAGTCGTCCAGGGCCATGGTGGGGATGCGGATCAGGTAGAGAGCCTTGCCCAGCACCTTGCGCTTGTTCTCGATGGTGGCCGTCAGCTCCTGGCGCTGGCACTCCACCTCAGCCCAGTTCAGAGCTGCCTCGAAAACAACGATTTCTTTGGCATTCAGAGTCTCCCTTCGGAGAATGCTTTCAAGGGTCTGAAAATCAATGTCACAGAAGCCCTCAGACTTCAAAGCCAGCTCAGCTTGGGCATCAATCACTTCCCAGCAGCGCTGGGTCAGGTCAGGTTCCTCGAATAAGCAGCTCTGGGAGAGCAGCACGCAGGCATTCTTTGCACTCAGGCTTGTCTCGAGAAAGTTAACGCAGGCACGGGCCAGGTGAGGGACAATGTACTTCTTGGCAGCATAAAGAGTGGCCAGGACAGTGTCTGCTGCCAAATCAATCTCGTCACAATAGATGTACCTGAAATAAAGCACACAGGTGTAATGCTGCTGCTTAATGTGACACCAGTTTGTCAACAAGCTCATACAAAATCATAAACAAAGAATATTTTAATAGCTCCAATTAAAATCAAGCAGTGCTTGGGGGGTATTGATTAAGCCCAGAAAGAAAGTACAAAAAAAATTCAGCACTTATGTAAAGACCATAGAAGAATGGTCTTTACATAAAAGAAAAAATGCCCAAACAAATAAAATCTAAGGTGAATCCAACTTTCCCTTTGGAGTGCATGCTATGAGACAATTGTTTAAAAACTGTGGCCCCTGCAGGGCTGCCTCCCTCAGCTACCACAAGAGCCTGGAACATGTGTTACCAAGAGTCCTTGGGCTGCATGTCCCCTGATGGTGAACCATGGTTTACTGAGGTGCATGAACAAACACAGGAATGGTAACAAGTTTGTAGAGAGTAACTAGGTAATCTAAGAAGAGAAATGCTATTCAAGTATATCAGGTATTATCATTTCTGTAACTACTGGATTGGGTTATTTTCAGAGGTGGCTTTTTTTTTTTTTTGGCTTGAGGTTTTGGTTGGTTTTTTCAAAGGGTTATGAAACGTATCAAAAATGGAAAATTTTCAGGTTTTTAATGCTCACAACATCCTAACTCAACTAGGACAGCATTTTCCCTCAGTCTCACTGCATAAGGATGAAAAAAGCTTTATTGCTATGGCACTATGGTGGAAGAGATGAAGGTGAAATTCTATTTATGTGACTAAACTGCTGGGATTCATTGCTCAGAGAAATGAAGCATTGTACAGTTTGTTCTTTTCAATATCTCATGCTTCAGGGCTCCATTTGCAGCTGGTGAATGCAATGTGCTAAAACCATGCCAAATGCAATTTCACTCTTCACAGGGATAAGCAAGTCTTGATGGTTATGGCTGATAAAAGTGTCTTCCTCCAGAAAAGCTAAAGTTGTATGCAACCCTGTACCAATTAAAATTTTCTAGTTAGCAGGTTTCCCTACACAATGAGTTTTCTGCAGAACAGATGTGCCTATAAAGAGGAATTAGTACCTACACTGATCTGATTATAGTTGTAAATAACCATTTGTATTTTTGCAGCTGTAAGATAGTATCGTCCATGCCGCACTTGGAAAACATGCACAGAGGAGATGCTGCTCCAGCAATATAAAATCTAAGAGGTTACAGAGGAAAAAGAAAACTTACATAGAACCAAGCTTATTTTTAGTGTTTACTGCTTGGTTTCAGCTTATTTGTGAAACCTAAGAACCCATCTGTATATCAATGGTTACAGGCTTAGCTCCTTCACCGCCCAAAAAAAATTCCATTTTCAATTAATTTGTTTTTATGATTCTCCTGATTGCTCTCCTACTCTTTCCTCCCTTCTATTACTTCTCTTTGCCTGCTAGTGCAACAGAGAATGATGACATCTGTTTTAAATCAAAATAGTTCAAAAGTTGCTATTTTAATATTGAAATATTGAAAATAAAGAACTAATATCAGTGATGTACAGCAGACACAGCACAGATCGACTGTCAGTAATACTCCACACCTCTGACTCTGCACCTCAGCTCTGGTTTGCAATTACTGATATTCCAGTTTCACCCTGTTCTCAAACACAGGATTCTGCCAGACCACGGGGTTTGGTGGTTTAGTAACACATTCAGCCTGGGATGAGATGAGATCACAGTTCTAACTTGAACAGTCAGGACTGAGATAAGATATAATTCATTAATGCACCAATTCAGTTTGGCAGCTAGACTATGAGTTTAACCCTGTTTTTAAAGCTGGAGAGAACAGTTAAAGCAGTTTTACTGGGAGAACAACTAATGTCTACCCATCATGGTATTTCCTATATTACACCTGGCAATACCTTGTTTGTGGTCAGAATGTAACAAAACAGAAAAAATATTTATGCCATCAGAATTCATTGGCCCAGGGGAAAAAAAAATCCCCAAACTTCTTGAGCAAGATGTCAAAACCAAAAAATCCAAGCTAAATATATTTTCTGACGAAGTTTATGATGCAGAAAGAAGCCTGTGAAGGAGAGGCTGCTTTGGCATAGCTAAAGTCTTTCCCTCTGCAGCAACACAGCCTTGCCATCCATGGCTCACAGCAGTTGCAGGAAACACTCCCAGGGATGGTTTCCCAGAGTGAGAGGAGTGAAGGGGACAGTGGCTCCCCCTAAGCTCCACATGCAGTGGATGCTGTGATTAGGGGACACTGCAGTGCTGAGCAGCATCCCTGTGCCTTCCCTGCACCATCCCAGTGCTGCAGACACTGACTGGGGCACTCTGCAGCCTCAGACACGCTGCATCAGGGAAGACAGCACTGCCAAGGTTACCCCAACAGCCACACAAACCACAGGCTTTTTCTGGTCTTTAGGGTTTTTTCAATAAAAGCTGAGAAGGTGAAGAATCCCATGGTTCTGGCCATGCTCTCCTAGACAGTTTCCTAAATTGCCATGGGCTAAATAATATGCCAAGACCTAGATGTCAGTGTTGCTACTCTCTTTCCTAGGCTTTCTTTCTGCACACATTTCTAAATGATAAATTCAGAAAGCATTCAGTTTTTACACAGCACATCATGTTTAGCCACAGTGAAATAGATTTGCTGTTCAAAAAGAAAGGGGGGGGTGCAAGAACCCAAGTATCTTGTATTTGTGATTTGTAAAATTTAACATGAAAGTAAAGTGTAAGTCTGAGCTCTGCCACAAAATCAAAAAGGCCCAAACCAAAGATCCATGACACACCTCCCTACATAATGTCACATCCTAACTTTATATTCCAGGTCTACAGAGTATCTGTGGAGCTCTTCTGGCAGTTACCAATATTTGCACAGAATATTCCTGATGTTGATGATAACCTATAAAAACTCTATATGCAACTTTGAATGCTCATCTATGATGCCAGTGAAATGTTAAAAATGAAAAAGGAACTTTTCTGTAATCACAAGTTAATCAAAACAATCTATGAAACACAATAAATTGCTAGCTAGTGATTATATCATTATGTGCAAGAAAACTTACAGCATATTAAAGGGATCACTATCAGATACTGATGTACTTTTTGTATAGGAAAGCAACAGCATTTATTTAAGCTGAAGGAAAAAAACCAAAAACTCAAAGCCATATCATTTCTGTGATAGGGCATTTCTCCTCAACAATCAGAGTTTATAGATACATTCAAGGACAATTCAGCAGGGAAGCTGCTTCATCATGCCCATTTAGGAAAAGAGAGCATTTCTTATGCAGTTTGCAAGAAGAAAAATAATGATCATGTAAACTGACTCGTTTTCCTTGTTAGATAAAACCCCCTATCCATGTAAACAGCCTTTTTATCACTTTCCAAACACATCAATATGATACATAAGGAGAAATTTATTTTTCAGAGGCTATGCTGAATAACTTAGGGTCATTTTTCTAAGCCAAGACCTGCGTACTGCAGGTTTATAAAAGAGCTGAAACGATGTCAATCTACAAACCCAGCAATTCACTGGGCTGAGGGGGCTTTGTGCATGCATTTTTAACTTTTCTCTATGCTTGCAAAGTAGAACAGTTGGTTTGGGGTTTTTTGTTACAGCTGACAAACCTTTTTAGTAACTCCATTCCTTTGTGTAACATATAGTGACAAATCAGATCAATAGGCATTACAGTACACAATGTGCCCAAAGATCCCCTGTCAAAGTCATTATTTACAACTGCCTACATTAGTCTAATATGTGTGTGCCTGGAAGTACAGGGGGAGAGCAAAATTAGGTGAAAGTTTAAAACACAAAAAGAGGAATATTTCAAGCAACTGCTTTCTTTCTGTTTATATGCAAACTTCAACTATGACATTGGCAGGGCATGTATACATCAGACAGGAACACATATCCAGCAGATGAATGATGCTTACTTCAGCATTGCAAGAAAAGCAGCAGGCTCAACATCTGGTATACGGATTTCATCTTTGTCCTCGGCGAGCTCTCCGTAAAACATTGCATGGAATACAGAGCTCCCAACAGCCAGGACATACTGTTGAGAAAGGGAAATCTTATTTCATGCTTTGAACTGAAAACACTGCCAACACAAACAATGTGGGAGAGCCACTCTGAGCAAACTGGGCTGCACTGACAGGCTCTACAGACACACTTCAGTAAGAAATGAAGTCCAAGTTAAGAACAAGTTACACGTTTTCCTTGTATTTTACTCTCCTGGGCATAGATGCATTAGCTACTGGAAAACGCTCACCTCCACCACAGAAGTTAACTATTTCTAGGAAATCTCAAGAGCAGTATTAATCAACAGCACTAAGCAGTATTCCTAACTTTACTGCCTTAGCCCAACAAATGTGCTGTTTAACCAAAAACACAAAGAAAAGCCAGGGAGAGATTATCCCACTGCATGTGGCCTTTCCCAACACAGACTGCTGCCTGTCCCAGAAGAGCTGAGCCTCCCACACTCTGTCCTGCTGTAACTGTGGGAGCTCTCCCTGGCTGTCCCCACCCCAGCAGATCATGCAGCTGTTGCTTACTTTGTGTCCTGGCAGCCGCTGGGTCCCACCTGGTGGCCCGACCACAAAATGAACATCTGCCATCAAGTCATTGTTGAACATCACTGCATTTCTACAAACAGAGGTAACATGTTAATTTGTGGCACCCAGGAACTTCTCTGCGTGTCCCAGACCCAAGAAATATGATTTTTTAACAACTTCAAGTTGCTCATTAGCAAAGAGAAGCAGGTCACACTTTGCTTTCAGCTGCTTTACACATCATTGTACAAATATATCAGAGAAAATACTAAAAGTGTTTCTTGTGTGTGTGGGTGCAATAAAACAAACCCCCAAACTTCTGAGAACTTTCCAAGAAGTGGAAATCAAAGTCCAGAGCATTTATCACTGAAAATCCCCACTAAGGTCAAAAAGGAAATCTTTATGGGTATGGTGCAGCTTTCAGCAACATTTTTATTAACTCAAACAAATGCACTGACTGGAAAAGAGATACTAAAATATTTCTCCATTACCAAAATTCTTATTTC
The DNA here is from genome assembly GCF_037042795.1 of Molothrus aeneus. Classification (NCBI taxonomy): domain Eukaryota; kingdom Metazoa; phylum Chordata; class Aves; order Passeriformes; family Icteridae; genus Molothrus; species Molothrus aeneus. Next base: position 9,927,123 of record NC_089648.1, read on the forward strand.
CCACACACATACAGGGAGAAAAAAATGCCCAAACAAATAAAATATAACCATGTTTTCTTTAGCAAATAAATGCATTCTGGACATTTTGCTACTTTTCACCTCTCCATTCAAACACTAAAAAAAGCTGCTCTGAACTTACCTCTCTCTGATGGTTGGATAAAGTCCTTGCCAATTAGGTGCAGGAATAGTGTTGTTGTTATTGAGATTTTGCTGATGGTACTGCTGGACAGCAGCTGTATTAGTATTAGCTGGTTTCTTTCGGGGAAAGATATCAGCAGCCATCTTCTTCTTCTTTTTGGTCTTCAAGGTAATGATTTCATAGCAAACTGGAGGCAATTTGCTGTTGCTACTGCTGCTGCTATTTCCTTTCTTAGAGCTCTTCTTAGACCTGTTCTTGACCGTCTCTGGAAGCATCAAGAAGAAGGTGAGACATTTCATGTTCTTTCCTTTCTCATCTACCATCAGTATACCCGTGAGTAAAGACTGACAGCCTAACTAGCCAGGAACATTTAGGAATCTATGTGGAAGCTGTAACACCGAAAGCAGCAGAGCTGAGACTCAGCAAGACAAGGTGACCTTTCCAGCACCCAGAGTAAGAAACTGAGTTTAAGTTTGATCCAGTACTTGAACCGTTAAGTACATCCCCATCATTCCTTCCAGCTTTCCCGATCAGGAACCGGCTGGCAGCGCTACAGCCGGGGCAGAGGGCAGGAGGAGCGCACGGTGGCAGCGCCAGGCTGCCGGCGAGCCCAAGTTGTGCGGGCAGGGCTGGGAGCGGAGCGGCACAGGCAGCCGTGCGGCCGGAGCCAATGGCTGCAGGCACCGAGCGCGATTGGGCTCGCACACAGTGACACCTATTGTAGCCTGCGCCGCTCCCACGGTAAAGCCACAGCAGCGCTCCCGCAGCTCCCCCGCAGCCGCCGGCGAGGATGGCATGGAATCAATGGCACACGCGGCTGGCCGGGAGGGCGGGAGTGTTTCTCTGCTCTGAGCGTGTGTGTGAGCTCTCCTCGGCGCCGCTTCGATTTTCACAGGCGAAGCAGTAAGAAGTTGAAATCAGGTAGAAAGATCTATCTGAGTCTATTTCCACGGCATTCGATATTAGCACAGCTTCCTTTGCCTGTAGCATCCCCACAAATCCCTCCTGTAAGAGCTGTTCAGGTTGTGCGCGACCGATACCAGAACCGAATTAAAGCAATCGAGCAGCAGCACGGACAGCGATGCAGCCAAAGGATCCCTTTCAGCGGCTTCTACTCCAGTGTAACATGAACAGGGATGAGGTCACAGCTTCAGCTTTAACTCCTTCTGTTTCCAGATAACAGAACAGCCTTTGACAGGGGTCCCAAATCACTAAGCAGTGCTAATTAAGCCAGCTTACACCAGACATGGATGCACCACATCAGAAGAAAACTTCTAGATGTGTAATCAGATTAAAGCAAACCAGAGTGAATGTATTTAATCAATGTTTCAAAGCATTAAATGAAAGGGTCTGAATGGTTTAGAGAGTCTCGGGCAAAAATCACTCCTTGAGATGCAAACAGTCCAATTTTACTCACAAATAAACAGGATATAAGCTATGCCAACCAAACCATTTAAATAGGGAATAAGTCTATTTTATAGCAATTAGTATACTCAGAACTTAAATTTTGATCAGATTTCTTTAATAGCAGGTCAAGTGTATAGAAAAACCACCAAGTAAGCATAGCCAATTAAAAACAAAAGCAGGGAAATAAAAAATACTTGGTATGAGGTGTCAACATATAACACCTTAAAATACTGGGGAATAGATAATTAAAATATTATTTCATAACTACTTTCAGTTTTAAAGAAAAAAAAACTCCTCTGCTTTCAAAGCTAATTTAGCCACATTTTGCCGTAATTAGTTTTGCTGGACAAGGGTACAGCAGGGAAATTAAAGTGATAAAAGGCTGGTGAAGAAATCTTGTTGAAGCCCCTGACTCAAACAGAAATATTACTCAGGCTGTTTATTCAGTCTCCATCCCAACTGCTGGAATCACAGCTGTGGCTGTGTAACACACACTCAGGATGTCTTTAACCTGAGATTGTGCTGGTATTTCCTTGGGAGGTGCTGCACACCAAGCCCTCACTGCACGCCCCAGCCATGTGGAGGCTTTGCTGCAGTGGCTGGGGATGGGGATGATGCCATTCCCAGACACATCTGTCCTCTCTGTCTGAAGGCACTGCCCGTGGAAGGGGAAACACAGGGAAACGTGTGCATGCCTCAGCTGCTGCATTTCACAATCCAGCACCTCACTGCAAAACCTCCTTGACTGCTGCTTTAAAGGAAGATGGGGGGTTATGCCTGAAAGGCAGAGACACATTCCTAAATACATTGAGGGGAGGTTATGTAACTTACAGAGAAATTATTTCTAGCAACATTTTCTCTCTCCTCCACATATTTTCTTTTTTATCTGCAATAGACTGATTAGGAAGGGAAACTAAAAACCTAAACCATATTGAACTGTTGAGAGGGAGAAGAAGGGGTAAAGGAGAAGAAACTCATCCCACAGATGGGATCTTATAACTGCTCACAGCTGAGTTTATAACAGGAACACAGCAGGTATTCCCAGCACAGAATTTGAGTTTGTTGAGTTTGTCTAAGTTTTTTTTTTCCTCTCCTTATGTAAATTTCCAGCCCTTCCAAATAAAACAATAACCCTTTTGCCACTGCACAGGACAAACATTTCAAAAGGAAGAAATCTTTAAAAAAACCTCTTTAAGATACAGAAAACCACAGACTCCAGAAAATCTGCTTCTCAGCATTACAGTTGGCAGAAAGCAAAAGACAGCAGGGGTTGGGAGATTTGATTGTCATTCCACAAATCCATTTTATAGACTCCCAAAGTATATTAAAAATCAAGGTCTCTTCACATTTCTTCAAACCAATGACCAGGACAAATCCAAAGATTTTACACACACACCAGATAAGGTCACTGGGAGGCTACAGGAGGTAAAGAGAATGAGGGACAGACTGACCAGTTAACTCCATGTGGGAAAGACAGATTGTAAATGTGAACCCATAGGAATCCACCAACCTTTGAGCTGTGGAGCACACCACACATGCACAGCACGTGGTGCTTTCTGGGAAAGGAAAGGAGAGAGAAGCTGCAGCTGAAGAATGTTCTGCCTGAACTCAGAAGTCAGACAGACCCCAGTAGACAAGAAGTATCTGCACAACAGGATAAAAAATCCAGTCCAGTAAATAAAAAAACATCTTTGCCTGTTCTTAAGCCACCCACCAAAACCTGGTCTGCTCTAACTAGAAAATAGCACAGATTCCAGAACAGAACATCTAAATCTACATAGATTTAGATTTTCATACAATTCCTATGAAAAACTACAAACCTCCTATGAAAAACAAAACCCATGAAAAACTACCACCTTCCAGTGCACTTCATCACCTCAGGAACTTATTAGATGGATGTGAAAGAGGAAAAAAAAACGCCCAAAGAATTATTGTGCTATTCTCTGTAGGTACAGAGTTTGTGGTGATTGGGAGTGGGGCTGGGGCTGAGCCCCAGTGGGTACAGCTGTGAAAAGCTGTGAAAAGAGGTGAACAGCACGGGCAGCAATGAGCCACGGAGCGCCTGGCTGTGCTGAGCAATCACCAAAGGGAACAGAGGGCGCACAGGTGCAGTGCCTGAACACGAGGGGTATCAGAGGTTGGGCTAAAGGGCAGCTGCCTGCAGCCTGCTGAAGTGGTCTGGTCTTACCCTGCATGGGGGGAAGCCTTCTGATATTCTATGGTGATACTCTGTGTATCGTGGCTATCTGGACTGCAGCATGTGCTGTGGCATATGCTGTGACAATTCTCACTCCCTACTCTTTGTGTTTTGGCAGCAGCTTCCATTTCCTTTCATACAATGGTGTTTTGTTGGTTTACTGTACAAATATGTTAATAAATTTAGAACTCAGTACCCTGGCAGTCAGTAAAAACAGCCCATGAACTGCTGCCTGTTGAAAGACCAGTCAAAATCCCCAGTTTAGATCAGTCTGTCTCCAACAAGAGGATGAAGGAAGGTCACCTTCTCTGACCCACAGATCTATCCATTTCTGAAATCTTATTACAATGTGCTCCTAATCTTCTTCAGCAAGTCTCATCTTTCTTCATTAATTATATATTAACAGAACTAAACTTTATATATACAACTGAGAAAGAGGGAAATACAGTTCTTCAAAGGCACATTAATTTTTATTTTACAAGCAAAGTAGTCAGACCAGAAATATTTCAAGTTAAAGGGTATAGGAAATTTCATGCTTAAATCTTTACACTGGTCTAATGGATATTCAAAATGCCAGAAGAATTAAGCAAAAGACTATATTCCCAGTCTGAGCTACTACACACCAAGTTACATGTCCCTTCCAAAATATCAGGAGTAGGTTATGAGCCCCTGGAAATCAGTTCCTGACTAAACATTGTGAACTGAAGCAGCAATTTTGCTGTTCAAACCCAAGTGTGTGCAACACACCTGCCATCCCAGCTTATTCATCCCTCAAGAACATAATATACCTTGTGAGGCACAGGAGTCACAGTAAAGCCCAGCTCTTGGTACAACTTTTAATAGCATGTAACTACTATAATTATGCCTTTCTAAAGGTAACTTCCAATAGGGAAATCGGTTTAATTTCCAGACCTGTTGGGAGTATTCTTCCTCATACTTCATCAGTTTCTCCTGCTGCAATAGCAAGGATACCAAAGAGTTTCTATCTTTTTTTCTCCTTCTAATAAGCTGAGGTTTTGTGCATCTCTCATTTACAGGCCTGTTCCTCATGTAGCAACATGAGCTACACAATTCTATGAAAAACAAGCTTTCATTAAAATTCCCAATTGTTTATTACAACCACATCATGAATAAAAGAAGGAATTCTTAGTAAGCAATGAGGAAATGCATACATTTCTTTTTCTGTAAAATTGCCAAATGTCTTCTTTGGCAGTTACTCTGCCTGTGCAGTATTAACACTTTTTAAATCCTGAATTTCCCCTTACAAGGAAACAAATTTCAGAGGACACATCTTGATGAACCAAAATAAATAAACAATGTTACTGTTTAACAAATCTACCTGTCTGTCCACTGCTAGCTTTCACTGAATTTAAGTTAACTTCAAGGACTCATTTAAAAATGGAATATACATGTTCAAAAACTAACTAAACCAACAGAAAGCCTCAATAAACCAAACCCACACAGCTGTGGTGCCTTGTTCTGTTTACCTGTCTATGAATTATTCAGTCACTTGGAAGAGTCCTTCCCAATCACCATTCCAACCCTTCTGTTTGTAAAAACCAATTTGAAAAGGGCACTGATAGCTCTACCCTTCATTTCCTCAAGTAAAAAAATGCATTGCAGTGGACAAAAACTTCCAATCTCCTCTCTCCTAAGTTTCTTATTGGCAGCACTGGAAGAAAGCAAGGTGGCATCTGCTTCTGTCAGCTGCATGGAAAAGCTGGCAATGAAGTCTTAGTCAGGTCTTGTATGGAAAAAAGAAATAAAAAGGCAACCAAAGGCAGGAAGAAAGATGGGCAAAATTGTAAAAACTCACAAAGAAGCCAAAATAGATGCTAAAAAAATAGCAATTACATCCCAGAATACTGAAGAGCTGTGAAAGTATCAGAGTAGAATTGCATCTTGAACCAAGACTAGAAGCTTCAAAACAGTCAAAAATAGTTAAATAGTATTTTTCTATAGAACTCATGCTATGCTAGCAACATACTTGTTACCAAATATTCTCAACTGCTTGGTGTTTATGAGGATTTAAATACTTTGCATAACATTATCCACTAGGATAGCTTTTACTTTTTCTTCTTAAATGCCCTTAATGCTTCAAAGAAAACAAAAGCAGGAAGTCCTGAGCAGCCTAGTCAAAAGGTAAACACCAACTTGCATAAAACAGAAACCTAAAGAATGAATATTCAGAACTACTTTGTACTCCTGCAGTGTTTCCTAGCACGATACATGCTATTTGTTTTAGTCTCTCTACCAAAGCAGCCTTTCAATTAAATCTTTTTAATATGTCATTAAGCAATGTCCATTTTGAGACAAAGCAATCACAACAAAACATACAATATTAATATCTACTCCTATGTTTACTTGCAAGTAAATCTTTGGATGCATTATAAGTCACTTTCCATGAGCCTGTTCCTACTTCAACTGCAACATCTCCTATTCTCATTTTTTCCTGTTACCTTTCTTGCTTAGCTGCTTAAAGCCTGCAATTTATCTTCAGTGAGAGGTTGAATAACTTAATATTTATGCCCCAAACACTTTGCTCTGCTGGGTCTTTTTCCTTTAAAGATTTTCTTCCCTGATGGACCAAAATACTGTATCAGAGTGAGAAAAAAAATGTTCCAAATTTTCTTGTATTTTCATTCTGATTTGAAGACCATGCATGCCTGCTGCAGGAATGACAGTCCACACAAACCACAACTGTGGCAAGGAAGGGCTACACTTAGACAACCTGCAGTGAACAATGTACCTGATCCCATTACGGTGAATTACCCCACAGACATTCTCTTCTGGGCATATGGTACAAAATAATGTCAAATGCTTCATTACAATCTAAAATATATGATTTGACAAACCTGCTAAGAGATATTCCCCTGTATCATAGTTTGGGAGCTGCAGGAAGAAAATATCTCAGAGCAAAATTTGCAATGCATTCTATGTGCATTAAGTTGTTTCTTGATAGTTCAAAGTAAAACAAAGAATTACAAATGTACTCTGTGAAGAGAAAACCTGCAACCACAAAATGATAATTCAATGATAATTCAAATTCAAGGCTACAGGAGATAAAACTGTTTTCCTACTAATTTAAAAGAGACAAATTATGCATTTTTTCCCCATCGTGGCTACTCGAGCTTGTCCATTTCATTTCACTTCACGTAGAGCTTTGCTCTTGACAGTCTGTGGGGTCAAAAATTAACTTCTTTCTTAGTGGCTGCCATTTATTTATTTATAAACATGATATTACAAACCTGAAAGCACTCAACCCTTTTTCTAAGGCAAAGGTCAACTTTAATTCTACCGTGCCTCTTACCAAAACTGACTGACAAAGGAAAGCTCAGATAGCTCAGGAAATTGGTAATGAGATACAGTGGTTTTCATCTCTGGGTCACTAATTCTAAATTGACTAAGGTCAACAGTAATCAAAAGTCATTAGCATTTAATGATCCTTCGGTGCCCTGTGAGAAAGAAGCCAGTGATCTTAGCACACTTCAGGAAAACCACCACTGCAGCAGCACTCACATGCTGCCTGCTTCAAGGGAGAGGTCAGATCAGATGACTACAGACAGGACTTCCAATCCTCCAGACAGATCTCACCTCTGCAGACAAACCTTTAACTGATTTTAACTTGGCTTACAAACCATCATTTTCAATAGTTAAATTAATATGGGCTCTCTGAAGGGCAGGCTGTAAGCTGCCTGCTCCTGCTTCTTCCCATCAGCAGTTCCCAAATGTCTTTGTTCCTTTGCACACTAAGTCTGAAGAATGCAAATGCAAACAGGCCCTTCCTCAGAGAGGAAGGCTCTCACTCAACCCAGAAGTAACTACTCCATGAGTATCCAGAGTGGAACTGTATCACAGTTAATTATCTTGGTGTATAACTCAAGGACTACATTTTTCATGTGCAGGCAACCTACATTCACCGCATCCCACCACCACTGTGCTGAAGCTCCCAGTGGGACAGAAGGGGGGAGAGGAGATTGCTACAGTGCACAGCCACACCTGCTCTTTGCCCTGCACACTTCAGTCCCCTGGGACTGTCACAGCAGCAGCACCTTCAGCAAGGGCAAGGAGAACAGAGGGGACCTTTGGAAGGCTTAGTCAGGTGTTGGAATGTATGGGTCTAATGGAAAACCACATTGTGGCTTTGCATCTAGGCAAGGTTAGGGAACATGCAGCTTAAAAGCCCACAGCAGATGAGCAACCTGTGTGTGTTCACAGCAGCAGAGCATCACAGCTGGCAGCATTCAGGGTGTTAAAGAGGAAAAGTCTGGTACAGCATCTTCTTCCCACTGCATTTGAAATTACAGAAGAGGAAAATCATGACAGTGAAAGAGGAACAGGTCAGTGCACTGGCAAGCCAAGCCTTTGATAAGAAATGCATTCTCAGCCACAGTGGCTCGTACTTCTCAAAAGTGAGAACTAAAACCAGTGAGTAACTACCCCAGCAGTGAGTTTTCTAAGTCCAGTTTTTAGGTATGAGAGACTGATTGCTGCTAACCTGAGCCTAATCCAAACAGTTCAAGGAATGGAACAGGCATGACATCCATTACCCTGCACTGTCCTGAATGACTCTCCCTGTGCCACACATTAGAAGCTGTGTATCCTTTTACTTGCCCTTCACTGATTCCAGACTCTTCCAGCACACACAGCCTCTGTTTGAATCCACAGGGAGATAAAGATGTTCCCAAATTTCTCTCCTATCCACTGCCTGAGAAAATCAGATTTATTTTCCTTTGCTGCACAGTCACACTTGCCTTCCTTAGCAGTCAGTTACATTTCAGTATTTCCATCAGTTTCTCCTTCTCTTTACAAGTGAATGGCTGCTACTGCACCATCATGAATTTTCAAGAAAAACACATAAGCACTGCTCAAATTCTGGTTTCAGAACATATTTTTGTGCCTTAAGATGTATTTGTCTATCAATGTTAGGATATCTTAAATGTTCTTCTTCACAGTAACTCTGTGACAGATCAGAGCTGCAGGAGAGAAAAACTAAGGAAGGAGCAAGTAATCAAACAGAACAGCATAATTAAGGGACTGTACAAGATAAACACAAATACCCATTAGTTTTATTTATATAGCATGAAAATCTTTCCTTTTTCTGGGGTAGTATGCACATGGGGTAGTATCACTTTGGTCTTGTAAAATTGTAAAGGCAAAGAGCTCTAAGAAATCCTCACAGCTCTCAGACAAGCAAACACCTCACCTGCCTGAAGGACTGCTTTCTTTCCCTACTCTCAGAAAAACCTTGCACCCAAGCAGAGACAGGACAGCTCTAAGTCCAGAGAATGTAGTTTTTAAAGAAAATTACTCCTTTAAAATGCTTTGGATGCAAAGAGGAGAAAGTGCAGCTAGGGTGGTTATAAGGTGTGTAACCTGGCACACAAATATCCTGTCACAGAACAACGTTAGCAACAGGTCATTCAGCCTGGTATTGAAGTGCTACACGATCCTCTAGTGAAATATTTATTCAGGATATCAGGTAATCTTAGGGTACAGGCAACAGGATGGACAAGGGGATGTCTCTAGATACCTTCCAAATCTGTTTGTTGCCAGTCTTCACCCCACACATACGCACAGACTGCCAACCAGCTCCCCAGTGTTTTAAAATAAAAACACTTTCTATGTGTTGGACTGGCCTGGTTTCCACAGCAGCTTGCTGAGATATCAAACTCAGAGAGGGCAGCAGGATCAGAAAACAGATGAGCCAAGACTCAAAAATGGGAAGTTTGCAAGTTTGAATGCAGTGATGTCTTACTTAAGCTCCCCTCTCAGTTTTCTGACACACACATAAAAAGTGCTTTTGTAACCAAGGCAGGGGATTGGAATTCAACTGAACGGCAGAAAACACAACTGATGACAGCTTCCACCACAAAAAGCTTGTAATCTTTTCCTTCCAAGATTCCCATCTCTTATATCCCTCTTTTGCCTCATCCATCAGCCCTTTGAGACAGAAACTGCTGCTTTATCACTCATTTAAGTGCCTCACAAAGCAGAGCTCCCACATCAGCTCAGGTACCTGAACATTTGTAAAACAGAACAACAGCCAGCTAAGTCCAAGGAGTCACCAGAGACAGTATCAGGGCAGAATCATTTTGAATTATCAGAGAAAGCTAATGATGGGCATAAACAGTATCCCGCTGCAAAACTTATTTGCACAAGTTTCTGCAACAGGTGATCTAAATTTCTTCTGCCAACAAAACACATGGCCTACCATCATCAGACCTCTGTTTTAACTGAGCCTACCCTAGGACTGTTGCTTTCATTGTAACTGTTTGGTAAATTTAGGAAAAAAAATTGCTCACAAGCTGTAACAAGCAAGTGGCCAAAACATAAAAATTATTGTTGCAACCTGCATTTTTTCCCCCCAGCCTTAAAGGGCAAGCTAAATGAATCCCATGTTGCTTCTGGAAGGTGTTTCCTCTGGGGCAGAGCTGAGGATCACTGGCAGGGAAACACAAGGGAGTTATTGTGCAGTTAGCTGCAGCGTACTTACTGGGGGGGATTTAAAGTGGAAAAAATAAAAAAAAAAGTACTACAGTCGACATTCAACTTTGGCAATCTTGCAGAACTTAGTTCCAATGAAGGCCCTAAGAGATTTGATTTGCAAAGTAAATCCCAGGTACTGCACACTGCAACATCCTGCACACACAGTAGGAAATGATGACCAGTTCTCTCCCACTAAAATAAAATCTATTTTGAGCCTAACTCTGGCATAAAAGTTTAAGCAATGCAAAATAAAGTACCATACACCTATAACCCAGCACCATCTCTCCACAAAAAAAAATCAAAAAAACCCAGAGCACAGATTAAAATTTAACACACACATCACATGCTGAAAACAAAGTTCTCTGAGGACTAACTACAAGGCAAAAAACCTGCACCAGCACTTCTCAGATGAGCCAGCCTGTGGAATTAGGTAACTACACTTCAGGAGCACGTAGGTATCTTAACTTCAATCCAAACTTTTCCTCCAACTCACAACAACCCACCACTCCCTCCTGTTTCAAAATGCTGCAGCACTCAGGAAACACCGCAACGAATTGAATTGATAAACCTCCAAGTTCACAGGTGCCTTTCTCCAAACACACAGGAAAATGGGGAATTGTAAAGGTGTGGGCCCTAGGGACCCTTCAGGGACAGGTACATCAGAAGTTCGGCCAACAACGCAGGGAAAGGAGGAGGAATTTATACCAAACCGGGTGCAACTCCTACTTGTGCCTCCGGGAAGGTTGCCGAATTAATGCTTAAAGTACTTCTTTGACAAAAGAGCTTTACTTTAAGCAGGAGAAAAGCCCCAAAGCCCAACTTGTGCTCTGCCTCCCGCTGGAGCCTGGGCAGAGCCGGGTCCGGGGCTCCTCCCGAGCCCGCTCCGGGGGCTCCCCTCCGGCGCCGCCGCGAACCCACCCCGCTGACTGCCGCACAAAGGGGCACCGAGGGGACACCGACACCCGCCTGCGGACACGCACCGCGACTCCAGCCAGGCAGAGGCCGTGCCCGGGGCGCTCTTTGTGCGGCAGAGCCGGGCGGCCCCGCTCCCCTCACCGACGGCCCGGTGCTCCGCGGCGCTGCCGGCGCTCAGGTGCGGCCGCCCCGCCCCGCCCCGGCCCGGCCCGCCCCGCCCCTCACGGCGGCGCCTCCGCGGGGCGCGGGGAGCCCATTCCCCGCCGGCACGGCCGCCGCAGCCCGTGAGGGGAGCGGGATCGGCCGCCACATCCCGGGGGAGGAGGGGAGGGGAGCGCGGCTGTCCCCGCGGGGGCCGCCCCGCACCCCGCACTGACCTGAGGGCGCTCCCGGGGCGGCGCGCGCGCGCGGCCCCTCCTCGCACCGGCGCGCGCGCGCGCGGCCCCGCCCCGCAGGAGCGCGCGCGCGGCCCCGCCCCCGGCCCCGCCCGAGCGTGCGAGGCCCCGCCTCCGACCCCGCCCCTTCCATCTCGCGCCCGCCCTGAGGGAGGAAGGGAGTGAGGGAGGGAGCTCCGCCCCAAAAAGGCGGCTGGGATCACCCCCCGGTCCCCGCCACGGGAGAGTTGGGATTTCACCTGCGAATGAATTGAGTTGGGAAACAAACGACACCTTTTTTTTTTCCTTTTCTTTTCCTTTTTTTCCCCAATTAGAAATCACGTTAGTGCCCGAAGATATAACATATTCATACAGCCCAGACTTGTGATTTCACCGGAGAGCTAAGTTGGGAGACAACCTAGCTTTGCCTTCTGGGAAAAACGAGGTTCACTGCCTGTAAAAATTCTGTAAAAAATGCGTATTTTATGATTGGCTTTTCACAAATATTAAAATGATTATTACATGTGTTGCGTTCGAAAGTTATGCTGTATTAGTTCTTTTAAGTAGTGTGTTAAATATCGTTTTAGGTTATAACAAAATGTTAAAATAGAAACTGTGCTATGTAGGATACTTTTTTCTAAAGAGAGGACTCACACCGAGATAGCAGCCACAGGACACCTAAATCTTTCAAAGAAAAATAATTTATTGCTCCATTATCATAAGAAACAAACTTCTTCCTGCCTCGCTCAGCCATGAAGGCGCTGTTAGGATTCAGAGGAAGAAGCTGACACTGACAGACAGAATCCTGTGTTTGAATGGAATTTATGCATCATGGATGAGGTGTATGAATATGCAACAGGCTGTGCTTTTAAGGGTTAATCCTCTGTTAACGTGGGTCCTTTTTCGGGCTGATTTTGCCCAGAAAGAGGTACCCGGACTGTCCGTAACTCTTTGTGTCTGTTGTCTCATATTGTCCTAATCGTCCAAATTATTATTACTCTAATTGTATTACTATTTTTATAACCATTTTATTCGTATTAAACTTTTGAAATTTAAAAAAACAAGTGATAGGCGTTTTTCACAATTCAAAAGTTTAGTAAAGGACGATAGGAGACAAAGAAAATAACGATTTCACTGCCGGGTGCTTGGCATTCCATCAGGAGCACACCTGCTATTTCAGAGATGCTCTTTAAATACCCCTTCTATTGCATCAGTCTACTGCATATTCATAAACAATTTTACATATTAAAACTTTTCCTCAAGAACTGTTTAGCATGGCTCCTCCTTGGGTCTGCCTTTTTAGAGCATGCAAATTTCTTGGCTGTGATTTTGGGGGTCTTCATCATATGAATATTATTCCAACCAAGCAGGCAGTTTAACACTACATCAGCTATTTCACTACTATGTCTAAGTTTAGTTAACAACAGAAATTTAAAAAGATTTTTTTTTTATTTTACTTTAACATTATACATATAGCATCCATTTTAATATTAGCGAAAAGCCAATATTACAATGTGTATTTATAACACCTCAAAAAAAAGTAAAATTCACTTCTTTTTTCTTTAATTAAAAATTCTGTTAATACCTGAATTGAAGCATATTCACTCTGCACATACAAGATAAGTTGGGAGACAACTAACAACATCTTTTTTTTTTAAACAAAATAAATTAGAAGTGACCTTATTTTAAAATTAGGAATCCCATGAAAGTTCAAGCATATTTATGGCTTATTGCAACCAACCTGTTTGCCCTCTACGAAAAAAAGCAATCTGTTTTTCTGTACATGCACCAATGAAGAAGAAAGCTCTCACCCTTCCATTTGGACAGCAGCTTTGTTAGACTAAAAGGAAAAATGGATCAGATTATAAGGAAATTATTAGAAAATTAGATTACAAGGAAAAATGATTGGTAGTTGAAATCTTTGTGTTTGTTCATCCACTGTTATTACCAATCTCCAAGCAAAACCAAAAAAAACAAAACCAAAAACAAACAAAAAACAAACAAAAAAAACCAAACCAAAAAAAAACACCAAACCCCCCCAAACAAACACAAAAAACAAAACCCAAACAAATAACCCCCAAACCCAACAGGAGAAACTCCTCAGGCAGCAGCAGCAGCCACATTTCATCCCAGGGCCAATAACAGGCAGCCAGAGGGAAAAAACACCCTTCCCCATCACATTTATTTGGTTTTTTCCCAAATAAACTCAATCTTACAAGAAGATTGTGCCATACATCCTTCCTTGCAGGTCCTATCCTGCTCCTCATAGGGTGGCTAGGTTAAAAAAATACTAAAACAAAAAACCCAACCCAAAACACTAAAACATTTTATTTTTGAGCTGCTGAAAAAATAATCAAGAGGGATGGAGTATTTTCACGACAAGCACCCAGGATTATTCAGGATTTATCATATAAATAAGGGATTTCTCATAATGCCAGTGCATGTAGACACGTGGGAAATTAAAATGCATTTGCTAGCATTTATTCTTAAAAGCAGAGCAGAAGGCTTTGCTTGAAGCTTTAGGGCAAGTTTGGGTTTTTTTTTTATTATTTTCCCTCTGAAGAAACAATTATTTCTGGAATTGCTGCTGTGTTCCAGCTTTAGTCTCCCGTGAACACTCATTGCCTGTATTATATACACATTATTCTAACAGATACCTTCACCATGTGAAATTAGGCATATCTGTGGATAATCAGCACTTTGCTTTTCCCATTTTAATATTTTAGCTATTAAAATAGAAAACTAAACCAAACAGCAACAATAATGACTACACACACACACACACACTCACTTTATAGCTGTTAAGGATTTTATCAGCAAAGGGCACACTTTAAATTACAGTCTGTAAATGATCTTTTAATTGGGTCTCGGGAAGCCAACAAAATAATCGTTGTCTGAGGTGAACTTAAACATGCTGCAGGAAAACACTGCAATTTTCCATCCTTTTTGCAGAGTGAAGGTAAAAGGCCCTTTTGCAATGGGGGTAATTTAGATGGGCAAGTTGTGGGGAGAAGCCTTTTCCTCCAGGTTAGAGGAGTGTCAGGTACCTGTTGCTGATTCCCCAAATTCTGGGACTCTGGCTCCCAGGGGGTTCCCCTGTCAGGGGAGACCCTCCTGGAGTGGTCTTGTGTCAAGAAAGAGAGATGCACTGGATTTTTTCAGTCTTCAGGTTCTTGTTTATTGTTATCTTATTTAGAGTTTTGCACTCTGTCCACAGCAGGCTCAGTGCACTGGAAAAGCACCGCAAAAATGGCCAACAATCTCTTGTTCCAAGGTCTTTTAAAGCTGAACTATTCCATTAAGAACTGACACCTAGATTATTTTAACTCAATAACTGATCCCAAAGAGCTGCAATGTGGACTTTTCCACCCAGTTACAGAATGCCACCCAAACCCATGAAGAAGGAGGAAGAAGAAGCATGAAGAAGAAACCCAGGATGACACCCTGTGCCCTCCATCTTGCTTCCATCCACAACATACTAAAAATCCCAAAACCTGAATTTCCCACCAAGTGATACACCTACACTGCTCTCTATAATCTATTTCACACTTTTGTGGATTCTGGTCTATTCTGGAGTTTAGGAAACTTTCTCCATGAGTGAGGGTCAAAGTCAGTGCTCACCTGGGAGTCAGGGCACCCCAGAGCAGACAGAGAAATATTCCCAGTGCCCTGGCTTTCCACAGAGGAGGTTATTCTGCAGCCTGAATTCAAAATCCCATAGCAGGAAAACATATTCTGGCTTTAATTCCAGCATGCACAGGAGTTAAAAGGTGAAGTTCTGGAACTAGATCACCTTTAAGGTCCCTTCCAACTCAAGCCTCTCTGTGGTTCTATGATTTTTCTGCACATACACTTCTGATTGAGAGGCAGTCAGGAGGGCCCAAACTGGGGACTCAGTGACATTTGTTTTGATTTTATTTTTGTGCTCCTCCTGCATTTCCATCCCAGTCTTTTTTGGCTGTGCACAGTGGTTTGGACATGGCTGCCTAGCATCCCCTAAAGAGCCCCAGGCCCTGGTTTAATACCAGTATCAACACAGAATTGCAGTCACCACCACCCTGTCTGGGTTAAACACTGCATTTCTCAGGGATGCCTTTAATTCCAAGCACTGCCAAGTTTCAGCTCAACTCCAGAGCAAATGAGCCACCAGATAAACCACACCTGGCCAGAGCTGCAGCACTGGGGCACCAAAACCATCTTCCAACAGAAGGGTTAAAGTGCCAAGCTCATGGTGCTGCTGGGTGTTTGATGTCTCATGGTGCTCTCACCCTCCAGGCTGGCTGTGAAAATAAAACTGTATAAAACAGCTCATGAGGAAGGTGAGCCATAGCCCAAGAGCAGCTGCACAAAGGCCTTTGGAACACTCCTTCACAGCTCTGGGGTTTTTGCCTCGTCCCAGCCCAGGTTTCTGGACAAGATCCAGCATTGCCTATGGCAAACCAAGGGCTGCACTATCAGGGAAGGTAAAACTCAAGCAGCTGTGTGTTGGGGAAAGCTGATCAAAGGATTTCAGCTGGTGTTTCCAGAGCCATTAAACTGGGATAGCTTCTGCTCCGTGGTGTTGGTGAAAAAAGCCAAGTGTTTGCATTGAGTCACATTCAGACTCATCTGTTCCTGTGTCATGGGTCTATTTTCCAGGTAGTGAGCAGTGCTTTCCAAAGACTTACTAACTTGAAGAGCAGTTTAAATATTAATTTTCCAGTTGAACTTGCATGCTGGGTAGGTTCTTCCAAGTGCTCCAGGGTATAATTAGTTCCTCCAAAAGCATCTTCCTACCAGACACTTTGCCAACACCACATTTCCCCTCCATATCTCCCCTCCTCCCCAACCTCTTTTAAAGCTTCACTGAATTTCTGTGTACAGCCTCCCACAAAGGTTATCATCTTATGTTTAATAGTGGGGAAAAAGACAGCACACAAGATTTACTGCAAATGGAAGCCATTACTGGAGCAGTTATCAAATGAAAGAACAATATAATAATGTCCAGTCATAAAGATATGAAGAGTTGCCTGTCAAAGACAAACCCCTGACTTGTAAAATTGGCCTGTGCAGCTGCTGGAGGCTTTTGGCAGGCAGGATGAGATCCTTGCAGCACAGGGCTAAGCACCCAGGTGTTTTGCAGCTAGAAACTGGGCACCCAAACTGGGACCAGCTGGAGGGAGATGCATCCACATCTGCACAGGACATTTCTATGAAGCAGAGCCAGGGGGGTCAGCTCAGCACATCCCAAATACCCCCAGTGGGGTTACAGCATCCCCTGGGTGGATTCAGGCACTGGATGCCTCTCAAAGCCAAATCTCTTATCTCCAGCTCCAGCTGGAGCCCATTGAGGCTGCTGACCCCAATTTTTTGGTTAAGCATTAACTAAGTAACAGCAGATGGTGTTGAATTTTGTCTGCCCCTTGACCCATAAGGTCAGGTCACACAGGCTGTGCAAGTGCACCTAGAAGATGCCGATTTCTAGTCTAGTGTGTGGACACAGATGATTTTCCTCATCTTTCCCTTGGCCTCCTGCCAAGAGTTGGGGCAGAAACCCTTTCAGGCTTAACTAAATGGTCATTAACCTTTCCCAAATGAAAATGTATGGACAAGTGGGTGCCAGTGCCCATCACAAGGGAGGAAAGTATTCTATTAGCAGAGGGATGTTGGCTCCTGTGTGAGGGCTGACATCTCCTATCAAGGACTGTCCAGCCTCTCTCACCCCACACGCTCAGCTCTTTCCCCATCCCCAAGAAAATCACTTACTGTCATCAGCACAGCCAGTTCTCACAAGGCCTTTTCCACCAGACACAGTTCCTGTATCAAGCTCCTAGACTCCAGGAGCTTGCGCTTCTCCTGCAGCCTTTGTAGCTGGAATTTGTCATCCTTAGGCTCCAGGTGCAACAGCCCAGGTGCATTTTAACCCTTTCTCATCTATCCCAGGAGGATCAGTGGTGCCTGTGGCAGCCAGAGGTGCTGCCTCTCTGTTTGGTGAGTGCAGTGCCACTTCTTTTGGTGTCTGGGTGTGAAAGTGTTGGCCACTGTGACTTGGAAAACAGTTTCAGACATGGAACAAAGCCTGGAGGGAGCTGTCCCAGTGCTGGCTGCTAATGGAGATGGTCAGCTTAGCCTGACAACAGAGAAAATCCCATCACAGCCTTGCTAGCAATACTTGCTTTTAGACAGATGAAGATTGGTTCCTGCTGTCTTTAGCCAAAGCTAGAGAGCTTGAGAAAGAGCTGAAGTCTCTGTAGTAATTTCAGGAGCATCTGCACTTCTCAAACATGCCAGAATAAGGTATTTGGTGAAAGTCAAAGGGTCCAAAACCCAAAAAAAAGCTGCTTTTCAGCATTGTCTTTTGGAGACAGAGTTCAAAGGTTGTCTCAGAGGGAGTCCTTATGTCCCCAGAGACTAAAAAGCACTGAAGAAAGTTTCCCTTAACTTGGAACTTTGTCTCAACCATCCAAACTACAGAGAGACACCATTGTCTGAATGCCAGGAGAACAAACTTCTGCTTCCATCAGTAAAAAATAGAAATAAAAAGATGAGACATGTTTTTTGTTGTTGCCACGATTAAAGGACCACAGTCTGTGGTCATGGTTTTTTTTTTTTTCTTTCTAGCAGAGTTGTCCATCAAAAAGGGGAAGATGGGAACCTGAGCTTTTCCAGGTATGAGTGGGCTGCAGCACACCTCTGGTTTCCTCCCTGACCTTAGAAACACAGAGAATTAAAATATCTTCTCCAGTCCTTCATGAGTTATTCCTCCCAAAATCTGTGGCTGTTCAAGCCTGCCTCAAAGTCCTTGGAAATACTCTTAATAACTGGGAAGGTCTCTGCAAGCAGCTGCTTGCAGGGTGTGATGAAAGAGCTGCACAAGTTCCCCCAGTTTCTGGCTGGTCCAGCCCACAGAGGCTTCACTTGCTTCTGAGTTCTGATGATGAAATAAGCTGGTACCTAATGGAAAAACAAGAAAGGAAAATGATTATTGAATTTTACTGCAAAACCCCAAGGCAGGATGAAGTGTGGGATATAAAACTGTTGGAGGAAATTAAACCAGCAACAGGGAAGGGCAGAGTGTTAATAGAAGCAGCCCTAATTATCCCAACTTAAAATGGGTGCACCGTGTAAATTATTCCAAGTATCATTCAAGTGATCACAACAAGTTTGACCCACCTCTTCTTAAATACAGTGCTGTAATTATTAATACTCCTGTATTACCAGGAGCTGCTGGAAGCAACAGATCAAGTCTGTTATTGCAGAGCAAGAGTCTTGTGCAGGAATCTCGTGCTTGGTAATTTTGTGCACATGTATTTGCAAAGCACTCCTGACGAAGGCAGGAACAATGCATCTGATTCCATGTTCTCAGAAGGCTAATTTATTATTTTATGATACTTATGGTCTTATATTAAAGAATACTATACTACAGAATACAGAAAGGATACTTACAGAATGCTAAAAAGATAATAATGAAAACTTGTGACTCTCTCCAGAGCCTCGACACAGCTTGGCCCCAGTTGGCCAATGAGTGAAAACAACTCACACCAGAATCCAATGAAACAATCACCTGTGGGTAAACAATCTCCAAACACATTCCAAAGGAGCACAACACAGGAGAAGGAAATGAAATAATAATTGTTTTCCTTTTTCTCTGAGGCTTCTCAGCTTCCCAGGAGAAAAATCCTGGGTGAAGGGATTTTTCCAGAGAATGTAAATGCCACACACATGGGTTATGGACCAAGCAGGAGGCTGTGCAAGAAGGTGCACACAGCATCTACACAGCATGTGGGAGGGGGCATGGATGAATCTGAACCTCCTGCAAAGTGACTTGAGCTCATATGTGCCTGGTTTGTCCACCAGAGATTTCCACTCACTCTTCCCCATCCATCCCTGTGCGTGGTTTTTGGTGACAGTGTGTTAATGGGTGGGTAGTCCAACCTCAGCTCCATGGGGAGAGCTGGTGGCAGTGATATTCACTGGCTCTGCCTCCTGCTGAGCAAGTGTGTAGCCTTTAATGCCATCTTCTTGGTGCCTGGAGGAAGAGAATGGGCTCCCTCTGCTCCTTGAGTCTGTGCAAGAGGGATGGGTTAGCCCTGAGTGAGGCATCTTGAGAGTTGGGACAGTCTGGCTGTCATTAGTTTGACTTGATTTGATGCAAATGGACAAATGCAATGATTAGTGTAGCAAAAACTCCTAATTAAAAAAAAAGAAAAAAGGGAAAGGAAAGGAAAAGGGAAAGGAAAAGGAAAGGAAAGGAAAGGAAAGGAATTATGGTAATCGAGGATGGATTTTTAAAATTTTTTTGCATGACTTGAAAAAACACGTTAATTAAAATCAAGGCATTTTTTAGTCATAGAATCATGAATCATTTAGGTTGGAGAAGACCTTTACAATCATAAAGACCAACCACTAAAATAACATGGCCAAGCCCACCACTGAATGGTGTTCCCAAGCTCCACATCTGCATGTGTTTTAAACCCCTCCAGGGATGGTGACTGCACCGCTCCCCTGGGAAACGTGTCCCATGCTTAGAAACCCTTTTGGTGAAGAAATTTTATCCTAATATCCAATCTTATCCTCCCCTGGTACAACATGAGGCCATTTCCTCTTGTCCTATCCCTTGTTACCTGGGAGAAGAGGCAGATTGATTTTCAGGCAGCTGTAGAGTGATAAGGTCTCCCCTGGGCATCCTTTTCTCCAGGGGCTGAGCACCCTCCCCTCCCTCAGCTTCTCCTCACAAGATTTGTGCTCCAGACCCTTCACCAGCTTTGTTGCCCTTCTCTGCACATGCTCCAGCACGTCCTCAATGTCTTTCTTGTTCCTGTTTTTATTCCTGTATTGATTATCTTGTTCTTGCACCACAGAGTCCTTCTGTTAACATTATTTCTTACAGTATCCTTGTACCTTAGAAGAGGATTTGTCTCATTTTGCAGCAAGCTGCTCTATGCTCCCTGAACCTGCTGACCTGTCCTCCACACTCTGCTCCCCTCTTCTCTCCTCTTGGTTTGGGAAGCCACTGGAGGGGCGACCACCTTTTTGTCCATTTCATAATAAAACCCACAAAATCCGTTTTAGAAGGCCACCTAACAAAGAGGATTAATGAACCTGAAAATGAAACCAAAGGGCTCATGGGGACTTTTTTTTTTCCTCCAGTCTCCTCTGGTTCAGCCAGTGAACCAAAACTCTCAATTATTTATGACTGAGTTACACCAGCACTCAAGAATTAAATGCAATTAAATACATGTATGCAGCCCAAGAGCAAGGTGATTTCTCTGTGAGTTGCCTTGCTGTGCATTAAGAGTTGCTGCTGGTGGGTTTGTTGCAGAGTTACATTATTTCCCCTGAGATCAAAACAAATCAACATTTCCCCACTTGGTCTTTTTGAAGACAATGTTTCAGTAACAGCTGAACAGCAGGGTCTGGAAGAAAACAGGAATATAGACAGAATATTAAAGGAGGAAAAATTCAAAAGCTATAAGAACTCAAGGAGAGGAACCAAATTATTATTATTATTATTGTTGTTGTTGTTGTTGTTTTTTAAAGTTATTTGGTTTAAAATGATAAAACCATGTGTGGTTTCTCATGGTCAGAATTTTAATACAACTACACCATTCCCTTGCCAATTATCAACCCAAAGTAATTTAATAAAACCAGACCAGAATATGGCCAGGGAGATGGGAGAAAAGAAGAGCAGGAGATTCAGAAATGAGAGAACTGACCTCTAAAGTGGCAGATTTCTTGTTCTGAAGGAAAAATCACAAGAAAAATAAAACTGCAGGCTCTCAGATAGGATTCCTTGCAGCATATACAGTTCTTCCATTTAGGGAATAACCAGGACATTTTATTGCTGTTTTTTTCTTTGATTATACACACTTCTCTAAGAGGTCAACATGTTAAGATTATCTTTTTTGTACAATGTTCTGGGAGCACTTTTGCTGTGTCTTTCCTCTGTCAATCTTCAGCTTTCCACTTCTGACAGCTGCTGGCTTCCCTAAATGAAGGACAGGCTTTTCTGCAGTGAAAGATGCTTTTTTCCTTTAGGGGAAAAAAAATAAATTCAAAACACAGAACCAGC
The DNA here is from genome assembly GCF_037042795.1 of Molothrus aeneus. Lineage (NCBI taxonomy): Eukaryota > Metazoa > Chordata > Aves > Passeriformes > Icteridae > Molothrus > Molothrus aeneus. Next base: position 9,948,695 of record NC_089648.1, read on the forward strand.
AGGGGGGATATAATTGTACTCATCACCCGCAGACAGATATATTCCAATTTTTATTTGGTGTTTCAAGGATATGATGAAAAGTCCAGTTTGCTTATCTGGGTTTAGTGGGAGAAATTGAGAAGGTTTACTGCAGGTGCATGAGAAACTGTGGGAATGAGGATCCCCAGGGACTCTGGCTGGACTGATACCCACAGGGGACATCCCTGCTCAGTCAGGAGAGTCTCCCCTCCTTGTAGTGCCTGGTACCCATAACCAGTGTGCTCCCAGGGTTTTACAGGCCTGGAAACCTCTGGAGGAGGTAGGGCAGGCTCTTTGCTGGGGCCCCTCTCAGTTCTCAGGGTGATCATTGTTCACACCACACAAATATCAGCTCTATTTTATCTCACTGGAAGCAGAACAAGTCTTGGGGTCAGCTTCAGCCTGGGGATACTGTGCTGGCAACACAAACTTAATTTATTACTTAAAAAAAATAAATGTCTGTATGCATTGCTTTTATCATCCTTAATGCTCCTGTTTGCAAACCTCTTTGTCAGATTTGGTGTGAGATGCAAATATTTTTTAATTTGATCAAATAAAGCAATGAACCCATTGGGCTCAGCTGTCTGGAGCACCCTCCAGCCAGAGCAGCTGTACTGTTGTACACTTGCAGAGATTTTGGCCCACATTTTGCTATAGCTGAGCCCCAGACAGTAAAAATAACAGTGATTTTCAATTCTCATAGTAAGAAAAAATTGATTTATTTTTTTTTTCCATGTTGGCAAGTGGAAGAATGTTACGACCAAAACAGCTTTTCTAAGCATGGAATTGGGCTACTCAGCCCAGTTATTAATTATTAATATATATTTAATATATGTTAGTATAATTATAAATATATAATAATTATATCATTATATATTACATATATAAAATATATAATATTATATATAAAATATATAAAAATATATATAGAATATATAAATATATATATAGAATATATATAAATATAGAAAATAATAACAAATAAATAATAAAAATAAATATAATAATATTACTATATATTTTTATTAATATTATTATTAATATTATATATATACATATATATATATAATTATTAGCCTACATGGTAAAGAGCATGGTCCCACAGAAATGTGGGAAAAAACCCCAAACTTACATTCAATAGAAATGTTTCCTCATGTGTAGAAATGCCATTTATTTGTATCTTGGACCTACCTGAGAAGAAATTAACTCTACCCTAGCTGAAACCAGGATGGACATAATTCCTCACAAACGTTTTTCTGGCATGACAAGCTATTTCCCTACTATATCTATGCATAATGTAGTGTGTCCCACCTGGAACACACAGAAAATTAGTTACATGTCTTTCCATGTTTCTGTCAGAAGTATCTTAAAATTTTTTTAAATTCGGACATCAGGCTGGGCACCCACCTACAGCCACTCTTTGAGGGGCACATTTGTGCACCAGCTAACAACTCTGCTGCACTTTTGTACATCATTAGGCTAATGTGCTGGTTAAATAGAGTCATCAATCATGTTGTTATTAAAGCCCTTTGTGCCTGGCAACAAACTGATGGGAAACGAAAGCATTAGTAGGTTGTTTGAGTATTGTAAAACAGTACTTGTAAAGCTCCCACTGCTTCAGTGGAAGGTGAAAAAGCACAGAGGAGCTAATTTATTGTGCCAAAACAAGCCTCTGAAAGTGCTGTGACTTGAATTGAAATAACCAATTGCGTTGCCTTTTAGTTGTTCTGACATGCTCCAGACTTCCAAGCATACATTGGCGTTGCATTTGCAGCTTCTTTCCTAAAAATCCTGAAACTTGCAAGTCTTAAAAAAAAAATAAAGAAAAAGGAAAGCTGAGAGTCTCATGAAAGCTATAGTTCCAGCAGCCTGTACCTTAGGAAGGATGAACTGACATAAGTCTCCTTATTTCAGAATTCAAACACTCTATTCTTGCTCAGAGCTTCTTGAGGACTTAAAAAATTATATATTTCTGCTTTTGCTCTTGGGTATCTTTATTCAGTAAGCAGTTGCAGGGAGCTACTCTAATAGTGCCCCACTTAATCCTGTATTGAAGCTTTGCTCTTAAACTATAAATAAAACTCTTCTTTCTCCCAATCCCATTGTTAAGTTTAACTTCCATATTATGGCCATGGGTTTTTCAAGGAAACCACAGTTTGTGCCTTACATCCTGTATGAAACACACTTTGGCTTTTCCCAGGAAGCAGTTAAAAATCACATTTATTAGCCCTGTCAGCAGCAGCTGTGGAAACACTACAGGCCAACTGGTTCATTCCCACAGCTGTAGCTCCTGCAGGAGAACAATGAAAGGTCAAAGGCAGTGGCTGCCCATTTTCCTGCACTGAGATCTGAGCTGTTCCTCAAACCTGATCAGCTACAATGGGAGAGACCAGAGCAGGTGAAGACATCAGTTGCTCACCCTCTCTTCCAGGAAATATCTTTAAATGGCCCTAGACTGAGCTGCATTCAAAAAGAGGCAAGAAGAGATCTCAGAATATTCTGAGTTGGAAGGGGCCCACAAACATCAGTGAGTGCAACTCTTAAGTGGGTGGCCTGTACTCACAACCTTGGAGTTATTAGCACTAATATTAGTTATTTATTGGCTCCAGCCAGCTGGGCTGGGGAGGAGAGCTGGAGTCTCCCTGCCCAGGGATGCCAACACAGAGGTGGTCACTGAGATTCAGGAGCAGCACTCAGACTGCACAAGCGCTTGGAAATCTCATGAGGGATAACAGAAAGGTGAAATAGTATAGGTTATTCCTGCCCACAGGCTTCAGTGCAGGGAGCACAGAGTCATGAACTGGTTTGATTTGGAAGGAACCTGAAAGATCATCTGGTTCCAATCCTGCTGCCACAGCCGGGGACACCTCCCACTAGACCAGGTTGCTCAGATCCCAATCCAGCCTGGCCTTGAGCACTTCCAGGGATAGGGATGAACTGCAAGGTAGAAGGAGACTCCTGCCTTCTTGTGCCAAGCAAATTCTGAATACTCATCTTGTCTTTGACTCTGGTCCAAAAGCCAATGGAAGCAGCTCTCTGACTGTCAAGGGGCTCTTCTACTTACACAGCAGCTTGAATTATATAAATATGGGAATATGGGAAGCAAACAGCTTTTTGAAGCTTGTCTCGCTCCAGCAGATGAGAAACTGCAGACTCTGCTTCCTAAGCCCCACCAAATGAATTACCTTTGCCCTCAGCTCTGATTCCAGCACAGACAGCGTGGCCTGGCGCTCTGGCAGAGGGCTTGGGGAGGGTCAGGGCTGGTCCCCTTGCAGTGACACCCTCCAGACAGTGGCCTGGCAGAGCAAACAGACCTTCATTCCACACCAAGAGAACAGCAGAGCAGAGTGAAAAGCTCAGGGAAGCCATGCAGGCAGCATCGGTTTTCTGCCTGCCTGTTGTATGCACTAAAGACAAAACAGCTCCCTAAACCTCAGAGTGCTGTAAAAGTGCCAAAAGCAGGAAAAAGAACAGACAGCTATTGCACTGTTATCCATAACAATTTTATGTCTCAGAATCCTCTGTGTATGAATTTTTCATTTTTTTTTTCTTTAATAAGTACTAGCATGCCAGAAAGTCTCATAAAAGAGAAAGAGCATCAGGGGTAATATAATGCTGGGGAGAGGAATAAGTAAGAGCAGGCCCCATGATCTGGAAAGAGAGCTTGTTCTCAGATATCTGAGGGTGGAAACCACTTTCATTTTAATTTCCTGATTGAAGCCAAGAGCCCTAGTTCTTCCTTCCTCACTAATTAGACAAGTAACCATGACTAAGTCAATTTGGTTGGAGACTAACTAATGAAAGAGAAAAATCCCAAATTAACATTTCCACTTGTAACACTAATTCAGGGAAGAATTAAGGTGTTTTGGGTGCTTATTTTTGCATTTCTACATCTTAGCAACTTGGGGCTCCTCTTTATAATGTAACTTAATTTAGGTTTGAATTCAGCTTCCTGAGTGTGTGTTTTCTTGGGGCTGGAGCATCCCTGTGGTGTGCTTTACCCATAAGCTCAGCCCTAATTCTCTCCATGTTGCTTTCTAGAGCTGTAAGCAAATAGATGGTGTTAATAATACATGCTCAGGCCACACACTGTGCTCAACCTTGCCTCCTAACAGAGAACCCCTTGCTTCATTGCAAATAAGTGTGATAGCAAATGGATGCATTTTCCCATTTATTTTTGGTTTTAGAGGAGCAGGATTAGCGAAGGATGCAGATGCACAAACATAGCAGGAGCTGCTGCTAAACAGGAGCACATGGGACATTTTTTGGCTGGTGTGATCTGCCACCAGGCCACCACTCACCTGTGTGAAATCCCAATCAGCTGCTGTGCTGGCAGTGCCCTCGCTGCCTCCACACTGAGCTCACTCCTGCTCTGTTCCTTCAGGAGGTGGCTGCTCCCTGCTGGGGCTGCTCCATGATGTGCCACCAGGGCTGAGCTGTGTCTCACATCAAAGTAGACGTGAATTTGTTAAGTCCTTTTTCTCGTGGAGCCTTTAAGCTCAAATATAATTAGCTAAAAGCCTTTTCTGACACCATCATTCTCCCCATGGGCTGCCTTTCTGGAAGATCAAGGTGAAACCTTGGCTGATGAAGGACTGGAGGTACAGCCAGAGTTAAGCATAGGGAGGGTGGTTGCTACAGCCAGCAACTAAACCCCTCTCTCCTTCCTGCCCTTTTCCCTGCCCCTCCTGCACTCCCACACCCAGGAGTCTTCCACTGCTGAGCTGGAAAAAAAAAAAAAAAGGCAAGCTGGGTTTGAGAAGCAAAAAAAAGAAAAAACCTTGATTGTGCAGTGGAAACCTGCTGCAGCCAGTGAAATCTAGAGAAGGTTAATACTAAAATTAAAGGAGAAATATATTGAAAGCGTGTCTAGGAAACTTACAGAGACCTTCCAAACACTGAAGAGAGAGGGAAAGCTGAGATCCATATTTTTATGGTACCTGTGAAAATGAATAGAAATCAGGGATCATCCCCCCCCCCATCCCACCACAACCAGGGTTTTAAACACACCCAGCATTATCCTGGGAGTCTCCAATAGCTTCAGCTAGTGATGGAAGATGCTTGGAGGACTTAAGAAATTACTCAGTCCAACTAAATGCTTTAAAAAGGGAGATGGTTTGGTTATAAAAATATTTCTGCCCTAGACTGGGAAGAGTTAAACCCCCCAGTTCTGCACAGGATTTTTTAATTCTTTGCCTTTTTTTTCCCCTTCCTTTGAATGGATTTGTTTCTTTCCCCTTGGAGACTGCACACACAATAGGCAGATTTTTCAATTAAGCCTTTTTTTTCCACTTTTAGTCTTCAATGGAGCCCAGGTGCCAATTGTTTGCTGCTTGGTTTCTGCCTTCCCTTTCCTGCCTACAGCTTAACCCCTTTCTCTCCTTCCTGCTTTTTGGCCATCACTGGTCATGCAGATGATGCTGATGCAGATGGCTGATAAATAATTACCAAACAGGTTGGGAATGGTCTGTATCAGGTATCAATGACATTAAAAATGCAGTCTATGGACCATCCACTGATGAATTTAGCAACAGGTGGATAGTAACTAATAATCTTTCCTTTGGAGCCCTCTTCAAAGCATAATTATTTATAAAATGAAAGCATTTGGTTTTTATTTTAAAAAAATTACTACAAATCACCAACAGCCAGCTTAAGTGAGCATGGAACACTGACAAAGACATTGGAATGTTTTTTCTTTTAAATCCCTCACGACCCCATCACGTACTGGAGAGGCAGCTCAGTGAGTTTTAGCCCACAGCTGCCATCCTGTGCTCACGGAGAGCAACCTCTCCAGCTGCCCCAGCCTCAGGAAAGCACAGGAGAGGGCTTTACACAGATCAGGGATTAAGCTAGACCCAGGCTGGGCTCAGCTCAGTCACCATGGCACTGTTAGAAGCCTTAGACCCTTTTTCTATCAGATTGTGGCTGTCGTGCAGCCACTGCGTTGCTGTCAATGTGCTCCACTGCAGCCTAGCCTGACATGGTGAGCAGGTGCTTGGGGTTCTGCCTCATGTCTTAAACATCAAACCAGAAGATAAACCAACAGATAAAACCCCTGCCCTGCCATGTCCCTCACTCTGCACCACTGCTATGAGAGGAGGATAAAAGACCCAGTCAGTTTTAGCTCTGTAAAGAAGCTACAGAGCAGTGATGAGTGCCTGAGTCACATCCCCTGCAGCCATCAGGGGAGTGAGGGCAGGGAAAAGGGCAGAGAAAGGGAAATAAAAAAACAACAGAACCACCAAGACTGGAGGATGTGAGGATGAATCCAAAACTATGCTCTCCAAGAGCTGAAAGAACACTTCTAAGAACAAAACATCCAAACTGGAATGAGGGACTTGCACTCTTTCCAGATCTTCCCAGCACCATAACCCATTAAAAAAAAAAAAAAAAAAAAAGAAAAGCTATCTGTGGAAATGGGATGCTCCTTTAAGCCTTGCAGAGACTTTCTCCAGCACCACAAACCATCCTTCCTGTTGCTCTTCCTTTACCACTCAGGGCTGAGCCCATGGAGAACTGCTTCTTTTGTGTGTGTGTGTGTGTGTGTGTGTCTGTGTATGTATTGTGTGTATTTCGGTTTTTTTTTTTAAACCAAGGAAAAAAATCAATATCACATTTTAAAAAGAACCCCCAGAGATTTGGGGAAAGTGGGCATAAATGTCAAAAAAAACACAAAGAAAGACTGAGCTACTAAGGGATCATACTTAGAGCAGCAGTGGTGGGGTGGGAGGGAAGAAATATAGCAGACAAATTTAACACCATTCAGGAGGGTTTATGCACAATGTTTTCATTGCAAGCAGCATTTAGAAGTGACAATTTAGTGATTTATCATATCCCAGTACACTCCTTCCCTGTCAAAGTGATGGGCAGAAGCTGCTGAGCAGCTCTGAACACACTTTTCACCATAAGGCACCACCAACAAACCCAGAACAGCTCCACCCTTGGCCAACCCTGTCCCCTTGGGCCTTCTGAGAAGCTGGGATGTAGGAGAAGGCCTTGCAGGGGAACAGTGTTTCAAATATCAAAGGATTTAAAAATATACAAGGCTATGAAAGCTGATGAGACCTGGAAGAATTGAAGGAGAAGGTGTCTGAGCAGAGCATCTTTGGCCAGTGCAGCCAGATAACCCTCAGAAATCATTAGTGGAGGATGTGGGAGTGAAGCCCAGCAGGAGATGCTGGCAACGTGAACTCCTGCCCCACACAAGAGGTCCCCAGAGACCAAAAACTTCACGCAGAGCAGACAGGATCTGACCACACCACCTGCCTTGGGCCAAACCTGCTCTTCATTTTCCATGAGCCACACAGAAACATGGTGTATTTATGATCACTTCTCTCACCAGAAATCAGCACTGGATCCCAAAAGTGAAGGAGAAGCCTTGTGTAGCCAATTCCTCCTTCAAGGCTCAGCTCCAGTACCAGGCTCAAGACTTGGCATGCACATGCATTTGGCAGGGAGTAGCAAATCAAGTGAAAGACCCATTTCAGGTTGGTTTTTTTTTTCAGCTGATTGTTTAGGAATTTACTTGGAATAAGCTTCCTCCCCAAGAGGGATTTCAATTCTACACATGCACAAAGAGGAGAGAACATTAATGCAGCGTTGAGACAGCTCCGTGCTGAGAGCAGCATGCACAGGCTGAGCAGAAGGCCACTGCAGTTATGTGACACCCAAAACTGAGTGTTAGCAATTTTTCAAGGACTAAGGTGTGAAGTGTGCAATGACAACAGCAACCTTTCCCCTTGCAAATTGGCCCAGCAGACACAATTCCCCCAAGGGAATTGTTGTTCCAGCATCTCACAGGACAGGTGGGTGACTGCAATGCTGCTGGTGCCACAAGGGACACGCTCACATCAGCTCCTCCCTGGGAGCTCCAAGGCACAGGAATTGTTTCTCTTTAAAGGCACACTTTAAAGGCTGTACTCTGTGAAATAAAACTAAAAAAATTCCAGCAACTGTGGCATCCTAAAAACAAAGTGGGACAGTGTTCACAGGGGCCTTAGGATGAGGGAAGAGACGAGGATCTGACTCCATGTTTCAGGAGGCTTGATTTATTATTTTATGATATATATTATATTAAAACTATACTAAAAGAATAGAAGAAAGGATTTCATCAGAAGGCTGGCTAAGAATAGAATAAGAAGGAATGATTACAAAGGTTTGTGGCTCAGACTGTCTGAGCCAGCTGGGCTGTGATTGGCCATTAATTACAAACATCCAACATGGGCCAATCACAGATGCACCTGTTGCACTCCACAGTGGCAGATAATCAATGTTTACATTTTGCTCCTGAGTCCTTTCAGCTTCTCAGGAGGAAAAATCCTAAGGAAAGGATTTTCCATAAAAGATGTCTGCGACAACAAGGTATATTCAGATAAGACTTACCCTCTGGCTCTGCTTTCCATGCAGCTTTCAGGTGGGCTTTGCTTTCAGGATCCTGCCTGGTTCCAGGCATTACATAGCTCTGGTGATTAGTTACAGCATGTTACTATTGGGATTTAAGCTTCTGTTGAATTTGTGGTTTTTATTTACCCATCCTGACCAATTTGTGCTATCCATAGACTTGGGAGCCGTCAGTAAAATGGTTCATTAAATATTAAGGGTGCTGCTTCTCCCACATGGGAGAGCTGTGGGAACTGACCTGTGGGTACCAGGGTATAATTAACTCGGGGTAAGGTTAGATCATTATGTTTCCAAGCAAAATAGGGGTGCAGAACAGCATTGGATCTTCAGTGGCCAATGCATTTTGCAAACAGGCTAACATATGGAGTCTTTCAGAAGACTCTGAATCCAAAGCCATGTGTGGATGTAATTTAATGTGCAGTGCTTTATGCAATTATACCTACAGATGCCTAAGTGAGAATTTAAATTAGCATTAACTTGATAGCTTTTGCTGAAGGCAGACAAATGCAAACGGGTGCTGGGCAGATTTTCCTGTGAAGCTCTGCTGATCCCCATCAGTTCCTGAGGCACTGCTCCAAATGTAAACCCTGGGGATCTTTTTAGCAATTAGGCCCATTCTCTGCATAAGTGGGTCCAGAAATGAGAACAAACCCATCTCTGTACCAACCACATCTCCACTGTGCAAAGTGTCACATTTGGGCATCACAGAGAATGATGCTCAAACAGGAGGTCCCCACCCCCTGGGATCATATAAGGGTAATCTTCACCCAGAAATTCTTACAAATCCATAAATATCCCTCTTCTGACCCCTCTTCTTCTGCCCAGAAGCCCTAAAGAAGACAAATTATCAAGCAACACATGGGCAAGGGTCAGTGTCTCATGGTTCTTCTGCATCACATCTCCTGTCCTTGATGCTCCTTGGATGGTCAGCATCCAAACCCCACACCACATGTCCTGTCCTTGATGCTCCTTGGATGGTCAGCATCCAAAATCCAGCAGGACTAAAGGACTTGACAGGATGTGTCTCTTTTAAACACTTGTTGCAACTTCAAGGCTGCCCACACCTCAAAAGCAACCTTTACTCCGATCTCAACAAAACATGGAACCTTTCATCTACCCTGTCACCTTGATTTTTCAAGTTTTTCTAAGCCTTCTGATTTTTACATTCTTGCAACGAACTTTCTCATGCACTTTCTGTAAATAACTCATTGTTTTGCATTCTTTTATGGAAGAGGAGAAATTTGGTGGACTGTTGGTTTGTCTGCTGTCATTGGAGAGGTGACACTGTCACCCTCCAACCTACTGTCACTTTTGGAAATCTGTAAATGTTGGAGTCCAGAAATAAACTTCCCTTTTTCACCTTGAAAGCAGCGGTGTGTGCACGCTGTGTTGTTTCGTGTCCTAGAGTGACACTACCCAAAGGAATCTCGTTTTCTGGCTGTGGTGACTGCAGAAGCCTGCAATGGCAGAGAGGTTTTCTCCCTGTCACTAATGAGTATTAGGAGGGCTGGCTTCTTATTGAGCCAGACGTGTTGGCAGCAAACACAGAGCATAAAAATGATTGAGACCCTAATTTTATGAAAAAACAAAGCAACAGGACACATAATCAGCTATGACAAAGGAATTATCAGCTGGGGAGGGCACCATTTGTTTGGTGCAGAAGCAGCAGCAGGCTTGGATCCTTCCCTCCCAAAAGCAGGTGCAGGTCAAGTGAACTGAGATGTGCCAGGGCATTGCACCTCTTGGGCAGCTCCCCACCAAAACCCTGCATGTCACCTGTTACACAGCCAATTTCATCTTCCCCACTCTGCTGCAAGCAAAGTGCCAGCTCATCTGATGAGCTGCCTCAATCCACAGCTGCACACATCACCTTGGTAATCCACTACTTGGAGCAGTTTCTCCCTTCAGCAGCTCTTACAATTGGAACTGGAAGGCTGAAAGGTTTTTAAACCACCTGGGAAGCATTTCTGGACCTCTCATCTGCCTGAGGACTGGCATATCTCAAGGAGCACACACCACTTCTCCCATAATCCAGAGACTGGATTTTCCTCTCAGCACAGATCAGGTTAAGAAGCACAATTGCTTTGTATGAAAAACAGATTGTAAATTATTATTTAAAGGAATGGTATTAAGACAAGCCTTGCTCTTGTATCCAGAGAAGGCATAAATGTCAAACAAAACACAAAAAAAGACTGAGCTACTAAGAGGTCATACTTAGGGCTGCAATGGTGGGAAGGAAGAAATATAGCAGGCAGAGAGGGGACAGAGAATGTTCCCTCCTTTCCTGGGATCGCCTCTGGGGACCATCTATAAGACATTTCTGCAATTTGGATGTTGTAGCACCTGGATTTCTGTGGAGAAGTTCAAGCAGCAATAGTGCAGCAAGACTCTCATCGAAAGACAGCAAAGTTCATATCCCAAAAGTCACCACAGTAAATTCTCAAGCTCACTAAAATATTTCAAGCCTCTGCATTCCCCACCCCCCGCCCCCCCGTCGTGAAGGACCTCGGAGAGCTGCTTTGTAGCTTGGTTTTCTTTTTTTGCTCAACAACAAAGGAACAGCTGTTCAGATTTTTTTGTTGTTGCAGGAATGTGTGTACTGAATATTTAGGACACATTATCTGACAATAAAAGTACTGTTACTAAAGCAGCTCATGAGCAAACACATGATGCCTCCCAGAGTGAGGCAATTTCCCAGTTCGCATTTCCCGGTCGGGGTGTGAGCGTGGGACGGTGCGGTCCGGGCAGCCTCAGGGAGGCGGTGCTGGCAGTGCTCCCTGCAGGAAGGTGCTGCAGCACGCAGCTGGCGGGGAATGCCTTGCTCAGGAGCACGGGAGGGACGCAACTTCCTTAACCCTTCACTTACGCGAACTGCGGAACTTACGCAAATTGCGTAGCTCATTTACGCAAATAGCGTAACTTACGCAAACAGCGTAACTTACGCAAACAGCGTAACTTACGCAAATTGCGTACCTGCTTTACGCAAATTGCGTAACTTACGCAAATAGCGTAACTTACGCAAACTGCGTAGCTGCTTTACGCAAATTGCGTAGCTCATTTACGCAAATAGCGTAACTTACGCAAATTGCGTAGCTGGCTTACGCAAATTGCGTAGCTGGCTTACGCAAATTGCGTAACTTACGCAAATAGCGTAGCTTACGCAAATTGCGTAGCTGCTTTACGCAAATTGCGTAACTTACGCAAATAGCGTAACTTACGCAAATAGCGTACCTGGCTTACGCAAATTGCGTAACTTACGCAAATGACGTAAGTTACGCTGTTTGCGTAAGTTACGCAAATTGCGTAGCCGATTTACGCAAATTACGTAACTTACGCAAATTGCGTAACTTACGCAAATTGCGTAGCTGACTTACGCAAATTGCGTAACTTACGCAAATTACGTAGCCGATTTACGCAAATTGCGTAACTTACGCAAATTACGTAATTTACGCAAATTGCGTAGCCGATTTACGCAAATTACGTAACTTACGCAAATTGCGTAATTTACGCAAACAGCGTAACTTACGCAAATTGCGTAGCTGACTTACGCAAATTGCGTAATTTACGCAAATTGCGTAGCCGATTTACGCAAATTACGTAACTTACGCAAATTACGTAACTTACGCAAACAGCGTAGCCGAGTTACGCAACTTGCGTAATTTACGCAAATTGCGTAATTTACGCAAACTGCGTAACTTACGCAAACTGCGTAGCTGACTTACGCAAATTGCGTAACTTACGCAAACTGCGTAACTTACGCAAACTGCGTAGCTGCTTTACGCAAATTGCGTAACTTACGCAAACTGCGTAACTTACGCAAATTGCGTAGCTGACTTACGCAAATTGCGTAACTTACGCAAACTACGTAACTTACGCAAATTACGTAAGTCGGCTACGCAAATTGCGCAACTCAGGTAGCTCCTTGCTCGGGAGCACGGGAGGGACTCCGCTCCCCGACCAGACTTCAGCAGGTGATGGCTCCTCTCCCAGCCTATACATTTTTCCTGGCTCAGTTTTATCTGAACCAGGGGCAAGGGTTTGTGGTTTGTGGAACTGCCAGGCAGGGCTGTCTCCTGGGCTCACTTCACAGCAGGGACTGACTGTGCTAGGCAGGCTGGTGCCAGCCCTTCCTCTTCACGGCAGAGTGGGACAAAGGACCGGCAGCACAAAATGGGGTTTTCATTCCTGCTGAATGGATCTGCTGATGAGAGCAAAGCAACGGTCGGAGGTATCAACCCGCCCCCTGCGCTGCTGGCGAGGTGCCTCCAGCTCCTCCCATGGGCCACCTCCTCCCGTGCTTTTATCTAATGATCTCCTAGGGAGAGCTCAGATTTTATTTAGGCTTGGAATAGATTTCTTGAATAACTTCTGGAGCACTCCTCTTTGACTCCTCAGTTCCCATGAGGCAGAAAGAAAAGTATCACTGGCACATCCGCACTGCCTTGGGATCCCCGGTGGGGATCACTGACTAAAAAGTGCCGGTACGCAAACCGCGCTCCCGGTACGCAAACCGCGCTCCCGGTACGCAAACCGCGCTCCCGGTACGCAAACCGCGCTCTGGGATATCAAAGTAAATAAATGAGGAAAAAAAAAATTTAAAAAATAAAAAAACACCAATAAAAGAAACACCTGTAATGCTGTGATGGAGGTTACAGGTCTTTGGGGTTTTTATGTACCTAAAGAACCTAAAAAAACCTAAAGTACGTAAATTACTCTATTTTCCTAAAACACCTAAATTACCTAAAATCCCCAAAAACATATAACAAATACAAAAAAAAAGAAAGAAAAAAATCAAATTTAAAAAATAATTTAAAAAATTTTAAAAAACCAAAACCCCATGGATCCTGTGATGGGGGTTTCAGGTCTATAGGGTTTTTTTTTTATACATAATGTACCTAAAGTAAGTAAAGCACTTCAAGCACGAAAAGTAAATTTAAAAAAAATAAAAATATATAAATGAAAAAAAAAAATAAAACCAAACGTGGATCCTGTGATGGGGGTTTTTTACGGATCCATTTCCAAAGGCTTTTCCCAAGACTGACTCCTTCAGGCAGGCACAGTCTGCTGCCTTTCCTGTTAACAACTAAATGACACAACACTCATGGATGGAATTACTGCTGAGAGCTCAATGCTTCCAGCAAGCCTGGCTAGCCCTGGGCAAAGAATGCCAGAGATCTTAAGGAGAATCTCAAAAAACCCAAAGCCCTTAAATAAATAAATGGCCTTAATAAAAGAGCCAATTGTTTTCTTTCAGGGAATAAGACTAAAAAAGGTTGTGTTTTTTTTTTCCCTGTGCTAATGATGACAAAGTCCATCCACCACTGCCCTGAATGCTGGGGCTTAGGGAAAGAGCCTGTGAAGGTGTTGTGTTTTGTTTCTTTTCATGCAAAGAATACAGGCAGACAAAAAGGATTTTCTACACTTGACTCCTGCTGGAGGTACACAGACACATAACAAAATGAGGGACAGATTTGCCCAGCACATGTCAAGCAGCAATATGGATATTGTCCCTGCTCATTGAATCATTAGCTAGTCTGCCCCCAAAGTTACAGGACTTGAGATAAAATTACTACTGGGATAATCAGTGATGGGATCCTTTTCCTGCTCTGCAGAACAGTTCTCTTGCTCTCTTTCTGCCTCTGCTTTCCCACCTACAGAGATGATCATTTCCTTTTCCCCTGAAAACAGGAGACTAACCTCAAGAAAATTACTTTTCTTGGATGGAAGACAGCAAATCAAACAAACTATTTGTGGATATTAAACAAGGGAAACGTTGAGACAGAGGAGCTGTTTGCCTTCCTTGTCATCCAAAGGATCATGAATCCTCAGGTCCTTTGTTTCAAGTTTATCAATAAGGTTTGGAAGTGCATTGAGCACAAGGGGAGTCATCACTCTCATGCTGCTCTGCAGGGCCAGGACCACGCTGGTCCATTAAATCCCCTTTCACCAGGGCAGGGGAGGGATCTGCCACTGAGTTATCTCCCACCCTCTTGGTGGGACAGATCACAGGGAGAAAAGGGCAGCCTGCCAGGGAGGGACAGCTCCTGCTCTTTGAAATGGTCAGTGACCTGTCACCAGGGTTTCTTCCTTCCCATTTGCTCTGAATTTCACAGGAGCTTCTTGACCTCATGAGAACACTGAAGACCTGTCTTAGGACTGAGGTTGGTGGGAAATTGAAGCAGAGCCAAGGAATATTCCATGAAAACAAATGGATCACAGAAAAGCCCACTGTACAATTAAACCTGAAGAGAACTCAGTGGCTGGGAGGAAGCCAGCAGCCTTGCAATGATGCTGCCATTGCTGCAGAATGCATTTGGGAGCACTGAGAGAGCAGGAATTCATTCTTCCCCTTTTTGTCAGCATGAATTCCTCTCCTGGGTAACACCAGCAAGGACACATGAGCCATCCAGCAACCTCAGCTGTCCCTCCCTCCCCAGGGCCTGGGGGAAGGAGCAGCAAGGAGCCCACACAGCAGGAGAGGGGCAGGGAGAGCAGGACAGCCAAAGCTCTCAGTGCTGATGGTGGCAGCTGGGCCAATTGTCACCTTCTTGGACATCTTATCTGCCTACTCTGCCCACGAAAGGATCCAGCAACAGGCAAGCTGGCATCAACCCTGCCTGCTCCAGAGCTGAACCCATCTGAGTCATTCCAGGAGGAGCTCCAAAGCCAAACCTGACCTGTGCTGCCATCTCATTGCAGGGGCTCCATGCTGCTGTCTCCTTAGCACAAAAGGTCCAGACCTTCCTGGTGTTGGCTCGTGGGCAGCTCCTCAGAGCACTGACTCCTTCTTCTTCACAAAGCAGCCTACTGACTCCAGAACCCTTCTTTTATAGCATCTTCTTCTCACTGGTTACAGCTGTGGCCTGGTAAAGTCAGGCCTGCTCCCAATCCTTGATCATTGGCCCAGCTGCAACTCCTTAGGGCTGAGATTACTTTCTACACTATCTTTATTTTCTTCTATTCTATCCCCCTACATAGCTACAGGCAGGGTTTAGGGTTTTTTCCTTCCTGGAAATTCAGAGAGCAACAAGGCTGAGATGTTTCCCGTGGCTGGTCACTGAATCTTGGCCATGCCCAACCCGCCCTTCCCACCCTGCCCATGGACAGAGGAGCTGGCAGCACACAGCTCCCTCAGCCCATGGTGATCTTCAGCAACACTTTTGTGCTGACCATGCCCAGGGCTGAGCCCTGCCTGGGGCTCACCTGTGGGAACCCAGGAAATTCCTCTGGCTGCCCTGGAGGGCTCCAGAACCTGCCCAGGGGGCTCAGAGGCCTTGGCACAGAGCCCAAGACCCCTGTGCCTTTGATCTTGACCCATGGGAAAAATGACCAACCTTGTATGAGGTTTTACAAGCCATGAAAGTTTAAGTAGAATGAGAGTGAATTTATTACAGGGTGAAAATGTAGAATTTTGGAGTTTTCAGAATGGGGGTTCAGGGGGCAAGATGGAGGAATCTGGGTGTGTCCAGCCTTCCTCCTTCTTCTTCTTGGCCTCCATCTTCTGCTGTGATGGTGGCACTTTTGGATTGGTTTAAGGTAGAAAATCGCTCACTGCAAGGAAAAATCCTTCAAAAGCATTTTGTTCTATTTTTATCCTCTGAATGTCCAACTTCTTTTGCTAAATTTCTACAGATTGCAGCTCAAATTACCATTTCTGAACAGTGCAGAGACAAATGATGAAACATTCCTGAGTTATTCTTACTCTTCATCTTATGGAAGCATCAGCCAGCACTAAATTTGCATGTTCTAACCCAAGTAGATATTTCACAGAAAAGCACTTTCTAGAGCAATATTGAAAAACTTTAGTTTGAGGTAAACCCATCAACTTGCTGCCCTCACTGCTGCAAAGTCACCTGTTGTTTGAAGAGCATCCCACTGAATTTGCTAAAGACGTGTAAATGTTGTCATCTGGACCACAGGAGATAAAGCAGGTTAAAACACTGAGCAAAACTGAAGTGAACAAGCACAAGGTTCATCAACCTTGCAAGAGAAGCTTGCAGAAACCTTGCAAGGCTCAGCCAATAAAGCCCTATGGCACTTTGTTCTTCCCCCTCCTCTCCAATCTCCATCTCTCTGAGCCAGCAGCAGCAGGAAATTTTGCATGGAAGCTTGCCAGATAAAAGAGCTCTATCATCTGCCATTAATTCTAGAGAGTTCTTCAAAAAGATGTTAAAAATCTCTATTATTTTTTAGCTTTGTCCTAAGTTAGGGATGGGCCAAGTCTTGTGTCTTTGTCTCACAAAAAGGTGACTCATGTGTGCTTTAATATCATACGTGCAAATATTTCCAATCTGCATTCTGCCCTCCCCACCTCATCCTGTACTGAAAGCTGAAAATGCTCCTGCTTGTTGGAAAGGCCAAAAAGTTCTTTAATTTATTTAAATCTACCTCACTGCTGTCTGAATTGTCCCAAAACCTCCAGGCAGAGCTGTCTCACAATGCTAAGTGGACTTGGGCTTTAATCCTTGGCTGGGTCAGACTTTGATATCCCCGTGCAGTGGCTGACACAAACAGGAGTTTGTCACCACGAGCTGGGGTGAGCACTGAGCTCCTGGAGTCCTGTTTTACAAATAACCTCTTTGATATCCCTTCCCACAGCATGGCACAGGTCATCTAGTGTGCCCATAAATGCTTTAAAAAAAATCCCATTAATTTGACACCTGGTAGATTTATTTCCATGAGGATGGAGACCTCCTCAAACAAGGGCTGTCTGTGTGGGTCAAGGTGCATTTTGTTATTGCTGAGCTTTTTAGCAGATGCGTGCATCTTCCTCTAGAGTGTCTTTGCAGCTTTGATTAAATTACAAGGATTGTGCTCTGCTGCTGGAGCAGATCCCACCCAGAAGACTTCCAAAGTGAAAGAAACTTCATGTTCCTGGGGTGAAATGTCCCATTCTATTATTTGTCACTTGGGAGGCTACCTGGGACATTCTCATAGACTCATGGAAAGGTTTGGGCTGGAAGGGACCTTAAAGATAATCCAGTTCCAGCCCCCTGCCATGGGCAGGGATCCCTTCCAGCAGAGCAGCTCAGAGCTCCATCCAGCCTGGCCTTGAGCAATTCCAGGGGTGGAACATGCACAGCATCTCTAGGCAACCTATGCTGGTGCTTTTTATCAAGGCAGGGACACACAGAATTGCTGGGAACTTGCAGAGAAATGCAGGAAAATAAGATTCATCACATTTGACGTTTACCAAACCTGACAGCATCTCCTTAAATTTCTAGAGCGAACATTTTCAGAGTAATGAATTTTATTGGGTGCTCTTTATTAATACAGCAGCGACTTTTCTTTCTGTATTTTTAATAGTCAGGAAATGTCATTTTTGATCTACACTTTAATAATGTGTGGAATATAATTCCCAATGAGAAGTGCCAAGGAGGGCACTTATGTGAGGCTGCTCTGCCTCGAGCATTAATGAAGTATGAGATGGTGCAGCAGGCACAGTTGTGTTATGTGCAATGATACAAATTGAATGTGTGTAATGTAATTATTTGTGGTGTAACACAACTGCTGCACAAATAGTGCTCCTGGCAGTAAATGCTGCTGTTATGGTAGGAAGGCACTGGTAATGCCACTGAGCATTACAATCAATTCTCAATAACATCATGTCAACCAAGGTAATAAATTGGGAATTATATGCCTCCTGCACTTTTCTGCCTATGTGAGCCAGGATTTGTTTGATAATAGAGTATCAAATAATCCTGCAGGAAAAAAAAAAAAAAGTCAAAAAAGCTGGAATTTAACAACCCGAGAAGAATCCAAACGTAGAAGTGAAATTATGGATTGGAATTGTTTGAGACCAGGCTGGATGAGGCTCTGAGTGACCTGGTGTAGGGGAAGGTGTCCTGGATGGTTTTTTAGGTGCCTCCCAACCTAATCCAACCCATCCCCTGATTCTATGATGCTGCTTGCCCAGCTGCACCTGTGTGAAACCCAGGGCTCCAACCTGCATGAACAAGGGTGCCCTGGCACCTCTGCCCAGACCAAAACATCCCAAGGGAGCCAAGAGGAGCCACTGATGATGAGGAGGCTGTGGATGTTTTGGTGGAAAGGTTTCCTCCAAGCCCCCAGCACGAGGCAGTGCAGCAGGTCTGGAAAAGGCTGTGAGCCACACATCACTGGGCTGGAAAAACAGAAGAGGGATTATCCTGAGAAGCTGCACAAGCTCCCAGATAAAGCACTGGTGCTCCCTGTGGAGGGAGCTTTTGCAGCTCTCCTCAGATAGACTGAGAGGAGGGATGAGGGCTGGCATAAACCTCATCATCTGCTAAAGGAGAAATTGGAGAAATCACTCAAACAAGGCAGGGATTCAGCTGGGACTGAGTTCTGGTGAGACAGCTCAAGGAAATTTAGATTACAATGATGGAGAGGAGGAGAAGATTAAAACTCAGGGCTGAGTGAGTAATGCACAACAAATGCATCCAAATGAATCTCTTCCATCGAGGCCCTCCCAGGACCACCATCACTTCACAATCTTTAATACACGTACTCTGCTATTCCTGTCTTTCGCCTGGGGAATGGAAACATGGGGAGATTAAACACCTTCCTCAAGGTGACCCCAAATATCTGCTCCAGAACAGGAGAACTTCAGGTCTCAGCATAGCCAGAGGAGAGAGAATTTCAGGTCTTGGCATAGCCATTGCTCCCACCTGCCTGTGAAGAGCAGGTACCTCTGGGGGACACATTTGCTCCTCGGGTGTTTCCTTCAGCTGGTAGATCCCTGGTTTGGCACTCAACACCAAGAGCCTGTCAGTGCCTTCCCCAGGGTCCTCTTCTCATTCTCTGCTCATTCACAGAATTCTGCTGGAGGCACCAGGAATTTTCTGGAGGGCACCAGGAGGCGCAGGCTGAGGGTGACACATCCACGCTGGCACGTTTGGAACTTCTTTAATCACTTCAGCAGGAGGTGGGGAGGGTAGAGCTGCCTGCATTAATGACAGTGTGGAGACTGCTGTGGGAGGGGAGGAAATACTGGGGGACCTGCCTGACAACTTGATTTGCAGTGAACTTGAATCCATTTGAATTCCATGGATCTTGTCACTGCAGAGTGGATTCTCTTCTCTTGGGACCTGTGGTTGAAAGAAGCTTCTGGGGAGTCTCTTCCTTGTGCCTTCCGAGCTTCAGTTGGCAAAAATTTGTGAACAAGCTCCTGTGGTTATTTAATTTTAATAGAATTTGCCCAGAGCTAGTGGGAATTGCTCTGCTACTCCTTCCACTGCTACCAGAAGGTCTATTAGTACCCAAGAGTTTGCCATAGAAAAATCCTTCACTGATGGCAGACAAGGGGGAAAAATTCATTTTGGACTCAGAGCTGTAGTGCAGCTTGTCCCCAGTGCTCACACCACGTCCCAGCAGAAACCATCAGCTCTCCTGGCCTGCCAGCAAGGTGTGAAACAACAAATGAAGTGTCCAGGCAGCACAGACTGAAGCCAGACAGGGGAATGGTCCAACAATTCCATCACAGGCCTCCTCCTCCTCCTTCCTGCTGGGGCCACTCCTGTTTGTGGCTGCCCATTGGCCCAGCTCCAAGGAGGATGAGTTGGCCAAAGCCAAAGAAGGTGTTTCCAGGGGTGCTTTTCCAAGCTTTCTGCACAGCACTGGCTGCAGAAGGCAGCCTGGAGCCAGGTCCTGGTGAGCAGGCTGTTCCTGGGCCTGGTGCAGCCAAGGTCAGCTCAGTGCATCCAGAACAGTGAGCCCTGCTCTCAGAGGATGCCTGCAGGCTCTTGCTTTCAACCAGGTGGGAGTGATAAAATGTGCTCTTTAACCCTCATGGCCCCAGATCTTGCAAGAAGTGAGGACAATTTTTATTTTATATTTCATTTAAAAATAAAATTCAACAGCCCACGCCCCTGGACTGCTGTAACACCTTGGGTGTAATAAACTGCATTTTGAGGAACAGCCTGGAGTCCCAGACCCCTCATTTCAGCTCTTACAGCTCCTCACTGCTGACATCATGCATTTAGGGGCTCCCCTAAATCCCCCTGCACAGGTATCCCACAAATCCCCGGGTACAGGAATCCCACAAATCCACAGGTACAGGAATCCCACAAATCCCCGGGCACAGGGATCCCACAAATCCCCAGGCACAGGACTCCCACAAATCCCCAGGTACAGGGATCCCACAAATCCCCCTGCACAGGAATCCCACAAATCCCCAGGTACAGGAATCCCACAAATCCCCAGGTACAGGAATCCCACAAATCCCTGGGTACAGGAATCCCACAAATCCTCCTGCACAGGAATCCCACAAATCCCCAGGCACAGGGATCCCACAAATCCCCGGGCACAGGAATCCCACAAATCCCCGGGTACAGGAATCCCACAAATCCCCCTGCACAGGGATCCCACAAATCCCCAGGCACAGGACTCCCACAAATCCCCAGGTACAGGGATCCCACAAATCCCTGGGTACAGGAATCCCAAAAATCCCCGGGTACAGGAATCCCACAAATCCCCCTGCACAGGAATCCCACAAATCCCTGGGTACAGGGATCCCACAAATCCCTGGGCACAGGGATCCCACAAATCCCCAGGCACAGGAATCCCACAAATCCCCAGGCAGGAATCCCACAAATCCCCCTGCACAGGAATCCCACAAATCCCCGGGCACAGGGATCCCACAAATCCCCGGCACAGGGATCCCACAAATCCCCCTGCGTAGGGATCCCACAAATCCCCAGGCACAGGGATCCCACAAATTCCCGGGCAAAGGGATCCCACAAATCCCCCTGCGCAGGGATCCCACAAATCCCCGGTTACAGGAATCCCACAATTCCCCAGGCACAGGAATCCCACAAATGCCCAGGCACAGGGATCCCACAAATCCCCAGGCACAGGGATCCCAGAAATCCCCGAGCACAGGTATCCCACAAATCCCCCTGCACAGGAATCCCACAAATGTCCAGGCACAGGGATCCCACAAATCCCCAGGCACAGGGATCCCAGAAATCCCCGGGCACAGGTATCCCACAAATCCCCCTGCACAGGAATCCCACAAATCCCTGGGCACAGGGATCCCACAAATCCCCCTGCACAGGAATCCCACAAATCCCTGGGCACAGGGATCCCACAAATGCCCCTGCACAGGAATCCCACAAATCCCCGGGCACAGGGATCCCACAAATCCACGGGTACAGGAATCCCACAAATCCCCGGGCACAGGAATTCCACAAATCCCCGGGTACAGGAATCCCACAAATCCACAGGTACAGGAATCCCACAAATCCCCGGGCACAGGGATCCCACAAATCCCCCTGCACAGGGATCCCACAAATCCCCGGGTACAGGGATCCCACAAATCCCCAGGCACAGGAATCCCACAAATCCCCGGGTACAGGGATCCCACAAATCCCCGGGTACAGGAATCCCACAAATTCCCCTGCACAGGGATCCCACAAATCCCCAGGCACAGGGATCCCAGAAATCCCCGAGCACAGGTATCCCACAAATCCCCCTGCACAGGAATCCCACAAATGTCCAGGCACAGGGATCCCACAAATCCCCAGGCACAGGGATCCCAGAAATCCCCGGGCACAGGTATCCCACAAATCCCCCTGCACAGGAATCCCACAAATCCCTGGGCACAGGGATCCCACAAATGCCCCTGCACAGGAATCCCACAAATCCCTGGGCACAGGGATCCCACAAATCCCCCTGCACAGGAATCCCACAAATCCCCGGGCACAGGGATCCCACAAATCCACGGGTACAGGAATCCCACAAATCCCCGGGCACAGGAATTCCACAAATCCCCGGGTACAGGAATCCCACAAATCCACAGGTACAGGAATCCCACAAATCCCCGGGCACAGGGATCCCACAAATCCCCCTGCACAGGAATCCCACAAATCCCCGGGTACAGGGATCCCACAAATCCCCAGGCACAGGAATCCCACAAATCCCCGGGTACAGGTATCCCACAAATCCCTGGGTACAGGGATCCCACAAATCCCCGGGTACAGGAATCCCACAAATCCCCAGGCACAGGGATCCCACAAATCCCCCTGCGCAGGAATCCCACAAATCCCCCTGCACAGGAATCCCACAAATCCCCGGGCACAGGGATCCCACAAATCCACGGGTACAGGAATCCCACAAATCCCCGGGCACAGGGATCCCACAAATCCCCGGGCACAGGGATCCCACAAATCCCCAGGTACAGGAATCCCACAAATCCCCCTGCCCACGCCAGCCAAGGGAACACGTAAGGAACTGATGGATGTGGGCATGATTTCCATGCCCACTGAGCTCTGCTTTTATTTGCTGTGTTCACAAGGCAGGATATTTCCCCCCAAAGCTCTGTGCCCTGAGCCTCTTTGATTATCTGCAGGAAGGGAAGCATTCAGCAGCACAAAGCTGAACCTCCAGAATGTCAATACCTAGTAAAGGATTTGAAATGCTGTCTCCCCACACCCCCCAACTAAGCACACCTCACAAACAGCAGGAAATTCTGAATTCTGGGCTAGTTATTAATTTTTTTTCCCTCACTGCTTTGCTTTTTGGGGTTTTTTCCACTGAAGGAAAAATTAGGGATGCAGAGCCTGGAATATTTCATAGTCCAACTTATTTCCTCTACGTCAAACTTTGGAAAAGGGCCAAAGTGGAGATGTGCAATCCCTTTGGCAAGAATTCTGCCCACACACCAGCATTCCCAGAGAATTATTCAGCTCAGAGAAATGAAGGTGAAAACTTTGCTGTTTGCAGCAGCTCCCTGAAAATAGGAATAACAAAACTTGGGTCCCGAATTGCAGGGAGCTTGTGTGGCATTTTGGGGAGAACCCTGGAGCATCCGTGTGTGTGAGCACCATCTGTTGGCTGCATTACTGCTCACAGGCTGCAAGCTGCACCCCATGGGACAGACGGTCCCAGCTTTAGGGAGCATTTTCTGGACAAGCAGCAAGGCAGATGGCAGCAGGAATCACCAAAAAATCCAGCACAAAATCCTCCAGAAGTGTCTCTACCTGAGCCCACCGTTCTGATACCCTCTAGAGCAGCCTGACAAATGCTACAGTTAAGGATGCTCCATCATTCCCTTTTCCTAAACAAATAACATCTTTTGGCCTCAGCAGGTAAGAAAATGAATTCACCCAGGGTTTATTAAGCCCAAAATAAACCCAATTTTGGGCTTATTTCTGCTGAGCCCAAAAATAAGCAGAAGTCTCCTCTAACTGTGACTTTAGGCAACAAAATGCTTTTTTCTTTTTTTTTTAACCACAAAATTCCTTAACCTGAGAAAGGAAGGGCAACTCAAGGGTCTTGCATGTGGGGTGGGATCCTCATAGTAAGGTTGCCAGCAATTTCTCTATGGTTATTATTAATTTCAGAATTTAACACAGCTGTATAGATTATCTCCATCCCTAAAGGCCAGCCTACCTTTGCTGTGACCCTGGGGGCTCATGAATGAGGCTATAGATTATCGTCATCATCATCATCATCATCATCATCATCATCATCATCATCATCATCATCATCATCATCATCATCATCAGTGTTTTGGAAGGTAAGAGCAGCATATCTCTGTGAATAAAAGCTTTCTAACATTTTTAATCACCTCATTGTACCCAAAGGGACACAACTCCTCTTTGGTTCAAGAAGGCAACAGTTATGTTGGGGTGAATTCCTGGCGAAGAGATTGTGAAGGAATGAGAATTTGCTGCCTCTAAACTCATGAAGGCCTTCATGCAGGAGTAGGACAAACATCCAGGTGGACCCTTGCTCCCCTGCTTTCCATCTGGCTTTTTCTCTTTATTGGTATTTAATGTGCTCTGTTGACCAAACTCCATCCCAAGCATGTTTCTTAGCAAAGGTTTTTGCTGTCAGGCTCAGGTTTACAGCTGAACAAGCAATCCCTGGTGGACTGGGAAGTGTATTTGTTGACCCAGAGCATCCTCTTTAAATGTTGATGTATTGGTCATCCTGTTCAGTGATTGTGGTCAATAATACACTCCCAGTGAATTTCTAAATACAACAGCACAGGAAACTGCTCAGCTCCAAGTCTTTTCTTACACAGTCTTGCTTCAGCTCAGAGTAATAATATTCTGAATATCTTCTCTAAAATAGTTTGTACAAGCCTGATTTGGGGATCAGAAGCAACTCATTATGCATTTCTTGTTTGCTTGTTAGAGTAACCTTGCAGAGCTATCAATGCAGTCAGTTATGCAAGGAATTAGGTGCCCATTAGCTGCTTTTACTATTTTAATGTGATGAACTTTGTTTTCTCATTAATAAGCTTGTTGAAACAAAATGCACAATATATGGAAAGATTTTATGGCTTGAATAATGGAACACGTGTGAGGCTGTAACTCAGGGGCCAACTAAAAGTCATTTGCCTATTAAAAGGAAATTGTGCTTCAGGGTTATTCAGTCACAGTATGTGGGAGAGGAAGAGAAAATGGGAGCAGCAAAAAGAAACAAGTGAAAGGGGATGTTTTAAGACACAGCTGAGTAGGTTGGTGCTGGTTCTTGGCTTTAGCCAAACAGTGTAAAGAGTAATTTTTAAGTGCAGGGGTCAAAAACTAAAAAAAAAAAACCTAAAAAATTCTCCAACCACCAACCAGAAAGAGCCATGACCTTAAATATGGTACCAGTAATTACATTGGTACCATAGTAATGTTTAAATGTAATGTAAAAATTAGTAATGTTTTCCAGAAAAGGGTGGATAGGATTAGGATTAGGATTAGGATTAGGATAGGATTAGGATAGGATAGGATAGGATAGGATAGGATAGGATCTGGGTCACATGTGGCAGCTGATTCCTTTTCAGCACAAAGCAAAAGTGTCCATGATGCAGTAATTTTCCCTGGACTGTGCTATAATGTGCACAGCAGGGATTTTTTTCCCCTGTGCACCTTGATTTGGTGTTTGGGGATGCTGTTTGTTGCTTAGCTACTGGATGCTGCCACAGCTGAAAAGCACTGCTTGAAGAGCTGACAAGAAGGAATCGTTTCTTCAGGGGGAGGAAAAGGGAGAGGGATTATCTCCTGGAGGCACTGCTGGTACAAAGCAGGGGTGGGAAGGATGTGTGAAAGTCAAGGCAGGATGTTGCAGGTACTTCACTGCCTTAGATTTGGTTTGAAAAAATAATAGTAAAAAAATTTGGGGCACTATGGGGAGAAATGTTGAAAAAGAATGATAAACAGGAGCATAAAATTGCTGCAGAACCTGAACATACTTCTCATGAAGTGAACACTGTTGGAGCAAGAAGAGGCCCTGTCCCTGGTGGTACCATTACCATTGATGGTGCTGCACGGGCTCTGTACCTGTAGGCAAAGTTGCTTCTGTGCAATTTGCACTTCTCTCCATATTAATGAAGTAACTGGGGGTTGGAATTATTTTTATTGCTAATTACATTGATTTTATGGACTTCTGGTTTGCTTCAATAAGCATTTAAGAAGAGAGAAATGTTGTAGAACATGAAGTACTATGGAGAATTAAACAGCTTAGAGTGATAGAAGAGGTCTTAGCTACAGTTTTGAAGGGAAGTGCATTGTTTTGCTGGATGAAATCTCCCTTTTGTGCAGATGAAAGGAGGTCTGTCACTTTAGGATGGTACCAAAAGCACTGTCATCTGCCAGGAATGTTGACCCCTGGAATCACACCTGGGTTATCCAAGATGTGGCACCAAGAGAGGCTGCAGGAATCAATGCCAGGCAGCCAGGGCAGGGCTCAGTGATGTGCTTGCTCCTGTGGCTGGGAAGTAAGGATGTGTTTGAAAATCTCTGTAAAACTACGAGTTTCATCCCCTCTCTGCTTCTTCTCTCTCCTGCAGACCAGGCTGCTTCTGCCCCTCTGTCTGCCCAGCACAGACAGAGTGGGAAACTAAAGAGATTGAACTTCTTCAGGCTCTCAGTGCTTCTCAAAACCAAAGCCAGAAAATCTGTTCCAATGACTGTTTTGCAAATGCTCTGTATGTGGCACAGACACATGCTGATACCTCCCAAACAGTAGCTTTGTTTAATCCAACTGCTATATGGATTAATGTATGGTATATGGATTATATATGGGTGTGCAAAAATTCATTTGCATAAAACTTAAGGTGTGCAAAGCTCACCATTTTCAAACAGCACCTAAACCTTGTTTTTTTCTGTATTTATTTACTTGTCTGTGTGTTGCCTAACGAGAAACATCCAGTGTGCATTTTTAATGGTGAGTACACATCTGCCCAAAGAGAAAAGCACCATCACAGCCCCCCAGCTCCTTCTGCACGGGCAGTTTTGCTTCCCTGAGTTGGTTCAGAAGAGGCTGAGCTTCTGCACCGTGCAGAAAACCACCACAGGAATGGCCACACACCTTTGGATCTGGAGCTGCAGCCAAATACATCTCCAGGTTTGTGGATTCCACACTTTCATGGTTTTCCCTCCATCAGCCCTCTCCACCCTGAGATCAAAGCCATGCTTCTGACATGACAAAAGCTGTCCTCTGGCTTTTGTGGGCACATGTTCACCCTTCATTTAACTCTTCAAAGTCTCTTTCCCCAAGGGAGGAGGAGACCAATCTTCCTGCACATGGGTGGGATGGGCCAAGTTCAAGGTCTGTGTTTAAAAGCAGAGGTGGGGTCATTTTGGTTTCTGGTGCATGGATGATGCAGGAAAAACCTTTTCATTGATCTCAGGGCAATTTACCGGTGGGCAATGCTTCTGCCTGTGTGATCAGAGGGTGCTTTGCACACACAACAGCATCAGAATGCAGCTGATGTCATGGAACTGCTTCTCACTGCCTTTGGTGTAGCTGGGCCAGTCCTCCAGTGCTCTGAGGGGCAGATGATGCCTTGAAATACTGTGTGCCATTGACTGGCTGATAAC
Source organism: Molothrus aeneus (assembly GCF_037042795.1). Lineage (NCBI taxonomy): Eukaryota > Metazoa > Chordata > Aves > Passeriformes > Icteridae > Molothrus > Molothrus aeneus. The sequence continues at coordinate 9,975,913 of NC_089648.1, forward strand.
TGCAGGGGAGAGTCAATGGCAGGTTTTATTAATGCCTAATTGAGACAGATAAAAGATTACTTTCCCTTGGCTAATTTTCTCTCCTGAGCCTGGTCACACTCTCAGAGTGAGCAGAGCTTAGAAAGGCAAAGCTGCTGTGCAGAGCATCACCACTGGCTCGGAGCCCTGCATGCTTTCACCATTTGGCTTTTGATTTCTGTTAGTCATTACTCAGCTCTGAGAAATCTGTATAAGAAAGAGATCCTTTTGCTAAAGCTGGTAAGAAATTAGACTCTCTCCATTTCAAACACAGCAGACATCAGACATGGATGAGTAGGGCTGACAGTGGAATAAAAATGTATTTGCCTTAACCAAACTTTCTTTATGGGGAGAAATATAATTCACAAAGAATATGTACCAGATTGCTCCAAGTAACCATAAAACTGCATGGCTGGCAACCACTTATCTGCACAGCTTATCCTCACACTGTTTTCATTACTTTGGCTGGGTAGGCAAGAAATACCATGAGACAACATGTTCCCTGGGAGAAACTGAGGGTCCTAACCCATATGTCAGTAGCAATCATAGAGATGCAGGGCTGGCTGCCATTTGCTAAATGCTGATGCTTTTTCAGGGTTGCTGGTTTGGCTACTTTGAAATTTAAAATTAAAAAAAAAAATAAAATAAAATTATATATATTTATATATATAAATTTATATATATAAATATATATATAAATAAATATGTTTATATAAAAATTTTATATATATATTTATATTTTTTAAAATATATCAATATATATTTATATATCTTTTTATATAAATATATATAAGTACATATAATATATATATTTTTAATATATATATATATAAATATAAAACATGACTTTTTGAAACATAAATATATATATTTACAGCCTGTGTTGAAAAGTTTAGAAAATAAAGTATTTCTTTTAAAAGCTTTTTGAACGCTTCAAAAACCAGTGTTTAAGTGCTTGGGGGTTTCTCCCCCCACTTTGTGTTTCTCTGCACTTTATGCCTACCTGGAAAAGTTGGTTGAGATGGGTGGTTTTTTTTTTTTCTTAAAAAAAGTAATAAAAGAGGAAAGGGGTTGAAATTATATTCTTCCAGTGGTCTACAATTGCATCTTTTTCATTATACTGAAAACCAAGAAGTATAAAGTTGTTTTTAATCTCTTCCAGAATAAATCCATTTCTAGAAGCTTGGCTGGCAAAAGCTGAGAAGTCAATTTGCAGCTAAAATCTTTCACTCACTCAGTTTCATTCCACTTTGGGGACTGCAGGAGAAATTCAAATTGCCTGATGTGTGAGTCTTTTTTTTGGGGTTACTTGTCCTTACCCAGTACAGAGTGCAGGAGGCCCGTGACTGAGGCTGCCTTTTCCCCTTCCTAACTGTATTATGTTGTCATTCAGCCTCACAGCAGGGACAAACTCTCCTCTTTTGAATCATTGGCATGTCAGTCACTCACTTACCACATGCTGCTTCCTGAAGGAAAAATACCCTCCAAACCCCATCACATGCACATTTGCTTTGATTTGGACAACGTTTCCAAATCCTTATTTCAGTGACAGATTAAGTCATTTGTTCAATGACCTCTGACATGAGCATTAATACATCAGTCCTTGCTTTCTAAATGCTTGTTCACTCACTTTGCCACCAATGTTGGTGACTGTATCCAAATATCCAAATATCCAAATATCCAAATAAATATCCAAATGCATGAGAGAACAGCTGAGCCATGTAGCACTGCTTCTTCTGACTTCCCTGCCTTGAAATTGTTCCTTTGAAAAACATCTTTCCACATCTTTCCAGGCTTATCCATTTCAGATAAGCCTGGGCAGGTTTGATCTGATTGGGAAGCAGCTGGAGGATGGGAAGTCACACAAAACAAAGTGTGCTCAGAGTGCATTTGCCCATCATGGGATTGAATCCATGTCTGTAAATCACAGGCACTTTTAATAAGCTCTTGAAAAGTTAATCCTCCTGAAGGGAGCTGCTTCTCCTACAGCAAAACAGCAATGTTTTGTTATCTTTTCTCTCTGCCAAGGTAGAAAGGAGAAGGACAATGCTCCCCACTCCCCACATGTGCCAAGGAATCTGTACATCTCTTCCCATCAACAGCCATGCTGAGATCCACTGGCTGGAAAAACAGCTCCACTCCTTCTTCTCTCATTTTCCTCCAGAGGAAGGAATATTTTCATTGTTGAAAATATTTGGCTTTTGATGTATCTGCATGGATTAGAGGCAGAGAAGCTGCTGACCACAGGGGTATACACACAGAGCTCCTCTGTTAACCACTCACCCTGTGTCTGTTCCAGAGCCACAAAGCTTTGCAGTCCAGGACTGAACTCTGGGTGAGCAGCTCAAACAAATCCCAAATCTCCAGGCTGAACTCAGTCAAACTGCTCAGTTCATCTTCCATATCAAAAGCATACATAATTAGGGAGATAAAGGGACACACGAGCTGTGGCATACTCAGAAGGCTGGTGAACTTTAACCTTCACCTGGAGATGGTTCTTCTTTGCTTAGATCTGCTTGGGAATAGCATATTTGATTTTTTAATTTTTTTTTTTTAATGAGCATTAAAAAAACAGTGACTGCATGGAGCTGCTTTTGCAAACAGATTCATATATCATCATTTCCTGAAGAACCATTATATTGCTTTCTTGTTACTCAGAATTTCAATTCACAAAATGAAAGATGAACCATTTGGAAAACTAAAATCCTCTGGGTCATGCTCCATGTAACACCATTCACCTACTAAAATTAACAGTAGCTTCTTCCTAAGGAAGTTTTCAGAAGGGGACTAAAAAATACTTGGAAATGTTTTCCTGCAAAACCTTGTGTGCAGCCACAGACCTGAGCTTTTAATTTGTTGCAGGCAATCTAAGACAAGACCTCCAACCATACTGGGGTGCAGCCCAAAGTGTAAATGCTGCTGTGAACAGTTCTGGGTGTGGGGCAAGAATCCTGTGTTGAAAGATAAGGTATATCCTTGTGTCCTTTAGCTACAAGACAGGCTTTCCTCCTACCAAAGGCATCTGAACAGAGGGGAAGCAGCCTCAGGCCTGCTGAACCCACAGGGCTGTGAATAACCCTTGGCAGGTTTGGGGTCCTGTGTCTTGACCTCTTCACTTTTCCTTCTTTTAACAGCATACAAGCAGGCCTGAGTTCCTTTTGTAAAGCACTGCACTGAACATTGGACTTCAAAGGTAAGGCCAAAAGAAAGGAATCTCTCTGGTTTTGTGTATACTTCAATTTATGAAATAAATATTTTGCCAGCCTGAGGCTGAAGTAATTTTCCTCATGTCAAATACATCCTTCTTTTGAAGGAAGTTGTTTCTGAATGTTCTGGTTGTAGGGGAAGAGGAAGATTTGCAGGTTCAGAGCTGTTTTACTGCTGCTCTGTACCTCTGCAGCACTTGGCAGCCTTTGGTAGGGCAAATACTCTTTTGCTGGGTTTGGTCCAGTCTCCTGTTAGCAGTGGGAATTCTGCTCAGGAAGAATGGCACAACAGGCTTGGTGTCATTTAGGAGTCCCTGGGTGAATGCTTGTTTAATTTGTGTAAGGAGAGTCCATAAATATTCTCATTTTAATTTGCATTATTTGGGGGTGCCAGAATGCTCCTCAGAATGAAAGTACCCTCTCAGGTTCTCTCTCTGGTCAGAGTGACCCCAGGATACATTAGAAAGTCTCTTTTTCCCAGCCTGGCACTCAAAGAAGGAGTCAGAGTTCTTAATTTCTCAGTCTCAAGGTTGTTAATTGTTTCTTTTCTATAAATTTTTTTTCTCCTGTCCCACTGAGGTCCATTCAGCAAGACAGTCCAGGCACTCTGGCTACCCCTGGGGCGGTGTTATCTTTTTATACTAAAAACTACGAGTACAATATTTACAATTATTTTCCAATACTTATCACCTATGTTAGACAGTGAGCTTCTACTCTAAACCAATCCAAAAGTGCCACCATCACAGCAGAAGATGGAGGCCAAGAAGAAGAAGAAGAAGAAGGACAGGACACACCCAGATTCCTCCATCTTGCCCCCTGAACCCCCATTCTAAAAACTTCAAAAATCTATTTTTCACCCTGTGATAAATTCACTCTCATTCTACTTAAACTTTCATGGCTTGTAATTCTTCATATAAAGGTTGATAATTGTTTTTTTCCATGGGTCAAGATCAAAGGCACAGGGGTCTTGGGCTCTGTGCCAAGGCCTCTGAGCCCCCTGGGCAGGTTCTGGAGCCCTCCGGGGCAGCCAGAGGAATTTCCTGGGTTCCCACAGGTGAGCCCCAGGCAGGGCTCAGCCCTGGGCATGGTCAGCACAAAAGTGTTGCTGAAGATCACCATGGGCTGAGGGGAGCCTTGTGCTGCCAGCTCCTCTGTCCATGGGCAGGGTGGGAAGGGCGGGTTGGGCATGGCCAGGATTCAGTGACCAGCCACGGGAAACATCTCAGCCTTGTTGCTCTCTGAATTTCCAGGAAGGAAAAAACCCTAAACCCTGCCAGCTTCAGCTGCTGAGGAGCCAGAGCCAGCCTGCCCCACAGGGCTGAGCACAGCCAGCAGCAGCACTCACCTGCAACACTGCAGGAACATCCAGGATAAAAGCAGAGCAGCACCCTTTGCCAGCTGCCCCATGTGAATGAACAGAGTGTTCAGTTAGATTTTGAGTGGGTTTTTTTGCAATAAACATGATATTAGATTTTCTCATCTAAAGGCTAGAAATCCCACAGAAGTGCCAAACCAGGAAACCTCCAATTTTGCCTTTCATTTACTGGCCAAAGTATTGTCTGGATAAGATCTGAGCTTCCAAAAACAAAAGGCAAAACCTTGCACAGCAAAAGATTGGCAGCCTCTGCTTGCAGCCAGGTACTGACCCCAGCCAGCTGTGACTGGAACTGCTGCAGAGCTTTTCCCACCAGGATTTCTAATTAAAATGGAAAGAACAAGAAGACTAATTCAGCAAAAGCAGGAAATCTTGGACAAAACACTTATTACAGACAAGAGATGCTAAAAGCACTTGTTTGTGCCACTGGCTCAAACACTGTGCACTTTTGAGCTTGCCATGCTGCTGGAGAGCTGCTCCAGCCTGTGGGGCTGATGTTGGCATGGAAGCTGCTCAGGTCATCCTGCTGTGAAATCTCTGTGCCTCAGTTTCCCCACCTGTGGAGAAGAGGCAATGTTTCTCCTGTAAGGGCTGTGAAGAACCAACAGGAAAGGAGAAAACGTGCCCAGCTTCAATAACACCACTCAAGCAGAATTCCTGCTGTGCTTGCTCAGCAATCTTGCCCGGGCTGGGCTCATCCTCAAATGATGGGAGCCTAAGGAAGGCAGGCAGCTGCTGCTCCTGAGGCTGTGTTTACTCCTCAGAACCAAACACAAATGTGAGAGCTGCCCTCCAGTGTTTATGCAGTTGATCACTGCCACTTAACATGCCAAAACACTAATTGAACTTTGGGAGCCCCTCTGAAAAGCTTGAGGTCCTGCCTGGCTTGCAGGGACAGCAGAGCATCACTCAGGTCAGCGTTCCCATTCCTCTTTTAATGTGTGGAAGAAAAATGACAATAATGTGTGGAAGAAAATGCTCTCTCTAAATGGACCAGATGCATTAGTGCATTCAGTGTGTGGTGGGCAAGAGTGGCTGAAATTGAAGGTGTGTCAGTTTTTTCATTACAAACTCTATTGTTGGAGCTCTGTTCCTCAGCTGCAGATGGCTGTAGGCTGGAACTCGGCAACGTGACCTCTGCCAAAGAGTGTGGTTTTATTTTCTGAGCCTTCTTTTTTTAATGCTCATTTTTGCATTCTGCATAAACAGTGGACTGCTGCTAGAGGTGCTTTTGCCACCCTTGTGGAATGCAGAAGAGCTGTCAGCCTGTGTTTAAAGGTGAATTTAGTAGTGCCTGACCCCTTGATAATTCTAACATAGCTTTAGGAGTGTGAAAACAGAGCTATGGGCTGAACCTACTCTGCCAAAGGAAAAGAGCAATGAGATCCTCCTCAATGTGCTCTAGACACACGGTGGCTGCATGTGACACGTTTTTCTCTCTGATTTTTCTGTCTCTGTTAAGCTGACAAGCTGTTCTGTGGAAACAAACACACCCAGCACAGCTGTCTGTCTGTCCAGGGCGCTGAACTTCCCAGCAGGATTCTCAGCTATGCTTGTGTGACCGTGTTCACAGGGCTCTGAGGATGAGGGAAGAGACCAGGATCTGACTCCATGTTTCAGAAGGCTGATTTATTATTTTATCATATATATTACATTAAAACTATACTAAAAGAATAAAATAAAAGGTTTCATCAGAAGGCTAGCTAAGAATAGAATAGGAAAGAATGATAACAAAGGTTTGTGGCTCAGCTCTCTGTCCAAGCCAGCTGGGTTGTGATTGGCCATTAATTACAAACATCCACGAGACCAATCACAGATGCACCTGTTGCATTCCACAGCAGCAGATAATCAAAGTTTACATTTTGTTCCTGAGGCCTCTCAGCTTCTCAGGAGGAAAAAATCCTAAGGAAAGGATTTTCCATGAAAGTTGTCTGTGACATGCTTGTAGCTGCAAGAATCTGACTTGTAAAATTGTGGGTGGGAGGTAAAAAAAAGCGGGGAAAAAAAGGGCTAATGGCAGAAAGCACCAAAGCAAATAATGCTATGGACTTTGTTGTTATTCTTGCCCTAGATTATAGCTGTCTTCTAGTGGAAAATCTCCCCCTCAAAACTGGATTCAGGCCTGGCCCTGAATACCTCCTTGCTTTTCTGCATCATATGTCTTTTTCCTCTTCCTTTTACTGTCACAGGGGATTCTTTGATGCTCTTTCTCCTGCAGAGCCTGTTTTCCAAGTGCTGTGGCCATGAACAGCCAGAGAAGCAGGGTTCCCAGGAACCCTGGTAGGTTCTGTGCTTGGTGATAGCTTAGCACAGGAATAAATCAAAGGAATAAATCAATTGTCCTGACTAATGCATCACACATAAAGCTCTGACATAAAGTTCAGGTATCAGACTTCAAGCCTGGCAGCAAATGGTTGGGATTTGGTAAAAGGACATATTTTCCTCCAGGATTACCTCAGTGTGTCCAGACTGGTGAGAAATCTGCAGTCCGTTTAAGAAATTTGCCACGCTCAAAACTAAAACACAAACAACACAAAATATAAAGATTTTAGCAGATCTTTGCTTTTCCCAGCGAGTTTCTTTGATGTTGTTCCAGGAGGTGTGGTGGACCATTCTGCCCAAATGTACTTTTGCCAGCAACTTAAATCACCTCCATGAGCCCTGGATGAGATCTGGAGGCTGTTCCCTGGCAGAAGATTCAGATTTTTTCTCATGAAAGTTCATTCTCATGTTAAACCTGAATTGAACCTGGGGATTCTTGAGACCACTGATGTCACCAAAAGTTGCCAAAACAAGAGAAAAACTAGAGGGACCCAGGAGGTGCCCACAAGGACAGCTAGAGTGTGGACTTGGGGACACGAGGGGTGGCATTCAGGAATGGATCATTCATATCCAATCCCTGGTTCCTGAATGTAGCCAACTTCAGATTATGATGAAAGGTATTTTCCTGAGGCAGAAAGAACTCAACCCAACACCACCTTAATCCAACTCCCAACTGGAAATATTTGGGCCACTTAGAGAGGCCTTGCTATTTTGCATTTTCTGCTTCAATATGATAAAGCTGTCTTGAAGAGAAATGGAACTTTTTAGTCCGAAATTGCATTCATTGGAAAACATTGATTTACTTCAGTTGAAGCCCTGCACAAGCCCACATCAAATCCCTTGGTTAGAAAACTGCACACAATGATTGAAAGGCAGAGTCCCTGCATTCTCAAAATGAAACATCCTGACCTGCTGCTGTGAAGCCAATTCCTCTTGAGGTTCACCTTGCTTTCATTTTAGAGGATAAAAAGACCTTTGCCATCTCATTCCCAAATTCCTTACAACTTGGAGTTTCAACCAAAGCAAAAAGCAAAATTTGTGCACTTGTACACTGGATGCTCTTCTCACCTGTCAGATTCTCCATTTCACTCCACATCTTATGACACTTTCAGTCTTAATGGTGACCTGCAGTGATGAGTTCCCCATGAAATGAATCATCACATGTTAAGAAAGGATTTTCCTCCCTCCCTCCCTCCTTCCCAGCTAAGAGCCTGCCTTGAACCTCAAAGCTGATTTCCTTAGCATATTTAAATAAATTGCAAGCTTGCAATGATACACACTCATCTCAAGGTTCATAGGAAGCATGTAGGAGCTCAGGTTTATTTGGTTCCATGGGTCTGTGGTTTAGACAGCTGAGAAAACTTCTGATTACTCTCTATTCCAATAAATTGGAAGGCAAACCTCAGGTCAAACTCAGAGGCTCAGTATGAAGCAGGAGCACATCCAGCTGACCCATATAAAATCCCTTCTTGGGCCACTGCACTGTGCTGAAATGGGGAAATATTTGCTAGTGAACAGCAGCTCAGAAAGAATTATTTTCTAATGTTATCTGCTCTACTTGGGTCGTTTTCCGCTCGTTTCCTTGTGCTGTGCCAATGCCTCTGCCCCACCGAGGTCTGGCTCTGACTTAGGGAGCAGCAGGCATCCTGCACATCCATTTGTGCAGAGCTGGATGTGGATAGCAGCAATTTGCTATGGATACCTCCTGCTGCATGACAGGGATGTTTTCTGCAGGGTGACAGCTGAGTAATCTCTCACTGCATGTGCTGCAGATTAAAAAACCTGAAAATCCCCTGTCCCTGAAGGCTGCCAGGCAAGCAAACACAAGGAGACAATGATCAGCTGGGACTCCAGAGATAAACAAAATAATTACCTGGTGGTTATTAACAGCTTATTAACACAAATCTAATGTTATCATCACAGGTAGAATTCTGTGTGAAAATGTTTGATGAGCAGTGACAAAGTTTTCACTCCCTGCTACACAGCCTGCAACACCCTTGAGAGAGCAGAGCAGCAAAATCACAAAATTCTTGGCACGTGAAAGGGTAAAAGATTACAGTGGGTGGCATATAAAAAGAAGGGAAATGGTCCTATAAATGCACAGACATTTGGTTTCAAAAGCTCAGAGTTAAGGATCTTCTCTAGGAAGCCAGAGATAATATTTGTAAGATTTTCTTCTTCATTGAAGGAAATGTATGTATATATACACACATGTGTGTAGGCTTTTTTTTTTTTCCTTTTGAAGGTGCAAGAATGATTTTCCAGCTTCAGTTATTTAGGAAGAAATGGTCCCTGTGACTCAGGACAGAAGGGCTTTTTGATCATGACAGTTTTTGGGTTTAATCTGGAAGCAGCAGGAGCCAGAGCTGAGGCTCAGCAGAGGCTGACCCAGGTCAGCCCCTTCCTCACTTCCCTGTGTCACAATGACTTCCAGGCACAGGGATGCAAAGCAGTTTTTTGCCTTTTTTTCTTGAGTGCAAATAGGTATCAAATAGATATTTAGGCTTTGAAATATCTATTTGAACTATCCCAAGGACAGTTTTAAAGAAAAGACAGAAGACTGCTGATAAATCCATATTGGATAAAGAAGACAGCAGCAAGGATCCGAGGCCAGAAGCGTGCCAGGCAGTGTCACATCCCTGCCACCTTGTGACAAAGCACTACAACTGCAAAGCCCCACAGCCTGCAAGCCCTGGGGCTGTCAGATGGATGGACCTGTACTGTATTTGCAGGAAGGAATGGTGAATCTGCCTCCATGTTCTCAGAAGGCTAATTTATTATTTTATGATATTATATAAAATTAAAGAATACCATGCTAAAACTATACTAAAGAATAGAGAAAGGATACTTACAGAAATAACAAGATACTAATTAAAAACCCGTGACTCTCTCCAGAGTCCTGACACAGCCTGACCATGATTGGACATTAAGTCAAAACAATTCACATGAAACCAACCAAACAACCAATAAACAATCTAAACAATATTAAAAAAACAAATAACAGATAAACATTCTCCAAACCACATTCCAAAGCAGCAAAGCACAGGAGAGAAAAATGAGATATTATTGTTTTTCCTTTTTCTCTGAGGCTTCCCAGGAGAAGAAATCCTGGTGAAGGGATTTTTCAGAAAATGTGACAGCGACAGACATGCTTTAATATCATTTACAATTTACAATTGCTTTAATAATATCATTACAATTTCCACATCAAGGAAGAGTATGGATGGTGCAGGATGCAGATTCTTTCCTCTCCCATGCTACAAGTCCTCCAAGCTACAGTAGATGCTTGGGGGTATGTGTATGGTAGTTTTCAAAGATGCTTAATTCTGCTAGTGAAGGTTGATAGAGGTTCTTTAAATAAGAAATAGGTTTGTAAAGGTGCAGGTTGTCTCTGTCCCCATGCTGAGCCACCTGGAGACCCATGGACACAGCCAGTGGTGTCTTGGCTGTGGGCTAACTCCTTGTCACACCTTCTCCACCAGGCAAAGCAGCACCAATTCTCTCTGCTGCTTCCCTGAAACAGTCCCTGCCACCCTTGCTCAGGGTTTATGCCCTAAACATCCCTTGTTCTGGAATTCCAGGACACATTGCAGGGCAGTTTTTAGGCAGTATAAGTGTATAAGGGTACAAGTGTGTAAATAGTATAAGGGTATAAGTGTGTAAGTGTGGCTTAGAGACACCGCAATCACGGGTCCAGCTATTCTCAGCTCTGCTGGGGAAGATTCACACCCCATCGACTCCTCCTTTGAGCACTTCAAAGCCCTTTCAGCAGCTGCAGGGACTCTTCCTAAACCCTTCCTGCCTTTGTGAGTACCAGCTCGGGGTGGTGTAATCCCACAAACTGGGGGTGATCAGCCCCCAGCAAAAGGATTTAATGCCACGGCAATTACACCTCGCAGATTAGATTGGGGCCTGATGGCATGGAGCTAAGGATGCCTTAAAAATTATCAAGGGATTTGCTCGTGGCAAGCAGCAGCCTGTGTGGCTTAAGGCTGCTTGCAAGTGAGAAGGGATTTCTCCTGTCCCACGCTATTATGTGCTCTAATGTTTTACAGAATGACGAGCCACAGAAGCTTTAAGAGATGGAAAGGATTTTGAAGACTCCTGCTGGGACGAAAAGATATCTGAGGGAAAAGGAAATTGTATCCAATTCTTCTGAAAATCCCATAGGAGCAGGCTGCAGAAATGTTTCTGCGTGCGTGACAGTTTAAGAAATAAATAAGTGCAAACAGTGTAGAAAGAAATAATTTCTAGATTTGATGTGTTGGGATGAACAGGATCCTTAGGACTTTTCCTTGTGTCAAAGTTTGTGTGGATTCTGTGTGAACATGTGTGGAATGGGCATTGCTCAGCTCGGGTGACAGATCTGGGGGCACAACAAAGCAACCTGGCTGAGGGGAAGGTGTCAAGGTGTCCCTGCCCAGGACTGGGGGTGGAACTAGGTCGTAGACATCTTTTATGAAAAATCCTTTCCTTAGGATTGTTTCCTCCTGAGAAGCTGAGAGGCCTCAGGAACAAAATGTAAACTTTGATTATCCTCGTCTCTTCTCTCATCCTCAGACCCCTGTGAACACTGTCACAGAACTAGGTCGTTTTCAAGGTCCCTTCCAACCCAAATTCTATGGTCTGATGAAAGAGAAGAGTTGTGAGGAAGAGGAAGGTTGAATTCCTTTGGAAGGATGATTTTTTTGGCTTCTCCATTAGCAGTCTTTTGTTGGAAGAATTGTTTTGCTCTTACATTGGCTTTGGCAGAGAGTGTGCACACATCGTTCTTGGGCAGATCACACGGACCTAGAGGGGAAAAGCCTGCCTTAAAAAGCACAAAAAGCCCCCAGAGTACTTCTCTAACAGGAGCAGATACTCCTCCCCGCGTTTGGAAATCTCCATTAGGGATTTTTCCAGGAGATGGCAGCAGCAGACCCGTTTGTAGTGCAAGGCCAGCCTTTGCAGGCTGCATAAAACCTGGCTGGGCTGTACCCAAAGCATCTTCCAGGTCTGCTTCTCCCACTCCTGAGCCCACCTGGTACCCCAGGGCATGGTTAAATAGAATCATGTAAAATAGAATAAATCAGTGCTGCAGAAAAGTGCACTACACACTCTGGAGCTCACAGTGTGTTTAAAGCATACCTGGTGCACTTTAAACAGATGAAAATTATGGCTCTCCCTGAATAAACATAATTTCTCTCCATATCTTGTGGGAGTGGGAGTTATTTTTCATCATTTTTCCAACAAAATTTTGAGAGCACTATTGTTTTTAATAAATAGCAACATTGTTTTGCCATTTGCAAATTACAATATGAATGAACCTGGAAGACATAACACAAGATACACTTACAACTAGATGTTCAAATCTTTTTCTCCAAAATTCAATCCATGTGTAGATTTTCTCTTAAGCTGAAGTACAGGCCAGATTCATAGAATCATCCAGGTCAGAAAATATCTTCAGGCAGTGAAAATGAGCAATTAGGTGTGATATGAAGCTTGGGGAGCACAGAAGAGGCTGTAAAAGTCAACTGATAGTCTTTGGAAATTAAAAAATTGAAATAATTAATCAATAATGAATCCCCTGCAGAAATTACACAAGGGACAGGTTGCAGGCCAAGTGAAACCAATAGAGAGTAATTAAACTTGCATTTATCACTACAAATAGCCAGTACAGAAAAAACAGTGTATTTTTGTCTCAACATCTATCTGATAAAGACCTTTTGGCCAGTGAGTTATTAGTCACAAAAATGTCAATATTATGACCTTTTGGCCATAATATTGACATTTTTGTGACTAATAACTCACTGGAGACTCACTCACAGTAAAATAAAACAAAAAACCCTCTAATTTTAGGTACCAAATTCTCCTTACCAAAGCAAGTGTTTTACTGCAGTGTATTTGGGCATACTGGGCAGCTTATTTTCATTCAGAAAAATAAAATAATCTTTCCCAGTACAAAAATCCTCTCCAGCAGCAGAGGATATGCTGGCAATAGTGTAATTAGAGAGGTCAGGAATCAGGTAACACCACCAACACTGCTTTATCCTTATCAATTGAAAAAAAAAGTTAAGTAAATGCCTTCAAAAAGTTAAAGCTGCCAAGGTTAATGCATTGGGGGGGGGTTGAGTGTGCTATATTTGTGCAGTTATTTGTGCAGTAAATTTATTAGCCAGGTACAGCAAGAGCACAGCAAAACACGAAGTTTGCCTGGAATTCATGAATATTCAGTTATGGGCAGCTCTAAGCACCAGAGTGAGTTGGGATACAGTACATGGTAGTATAATTTGTTGGATTAAAGTGGAATGCTGGAAAAAAAAATGTTTTGAAAGATTTTAGATGTTTGGGTAAAGAGCTGGCAAAGTCTGCAATCCAATTCCCATCATGAGGTAACCTATCATCAAACACTGGCTTCCAAAACAAAATCTGGCAAATCTGAAGTTTACCACATTATGTCTCCCAATCTGCTTTTGTAGCCTTTCCCTTCCTCAGTCTCTGAGGCTGTGCTGTGTTTTCTGTGCAATGCTGAGAAAACAGAACTCTTTGCCAGTGCGCTCCTTACTTTTGGTTATTTTTAAATCTCCACAAAAGCTCCCACTTTCTTCTGTGGCCAATGCTTCTTCTTCATGGAAGCAGTTCCAATTTATCTTCTGTAAGAAAAAAACCAACAATCTACTGCCTTGAAAGCACTGCTAGTATCCAATTGTTCTCCTGCATCGTTTTCCTTAGAAAAAAGGAATTCTTTGGAGCTGCAGAAGCATTGAGTCACCTCCAACTCAAAAAAGTGTGCCCAACTCACTCTTTTTAACCTCTCCCAGCTCTCAAGTAGTGGCTTTCAGTGACCTTTCCCTTTCATGAAGGCCAGCTTGTTATTTTGGGGTGAATTTCCCTGCTGATTGCTCTGCCTTTCCTCCCGTGTTGCTCCGTGGTGAAGCCACTGCCGCCATTCCTGGTCCAAGTTGGACAACCAGGGTGACCACCACCCCTTCCCAGTGGGACAACCACCCATTCCCAGTGGGACAACCAGGGTGACCACCGCCCCTTCCCAGTGGGACAACCACCCATTCCCAGTGGGACAACCAGGGTGATCACCACCCCTTCCCAATGGGACAACCACCCATTCCCAGTGGGACAACCAGGGTGACCACCACCCCTTCCCAGTGGGACAACCACCCATTCCCAGTGGGACAACCAGGGTGACCCCCACCCCTTCCCAGTGGGACAACCACCCATTCCCAGTGGGACAACCAGGGTGACCCCCACCCCTTCCCAATGGGACAACCACCCATTCCCAGTGGGACAACCACTCATTCCCAGTGGGACAACCAGGGTGACCACCACCCTGTGCTCCTCCCTCCAGTTGTGTGTAACCATGGGGAGAGCCAAACCCCTGGCAGCCTTTCCCATCTTCACGTGGGTGGCCCGAACCCATCAACTTCTGCTAAAACAGCCATGAATTATAAAATCCTGGCAGCAGCAGCCATTTGTACACGTGGTGGTATAACCATCATTCAGATGCTCAGAAATGAACAGCAGCTTTCTAGAAAACTGCTCTCAAAGAGCTTCACCCATGGGTGTGTCATAGGAAGACACACATGAAAACTTGACCTTTCCTAGTGAAACAACTGATCCGCTTCTCTGCATGGGAATTGTTCGAATCCTGGATGCTGAGAATTTTTAACTTTCTGTGCTTGAAGGCACAGACCCACAAGAGAACACTGCATTTGACCTGAGGATGTGCAGAAGGCTTCCAAAATTGATTGATAGTGCTGGGATTACAGGTGTGTAGTTGGTGTGTCATATCACAGGATGGAAAACTTGGAGTTTGGGATTTTAGAATATAGAAATAAATATGAAGCAAGACGGAGGTTTTAGGGTGGAGGCAGGTTGTTCTTATTTACCTTCTTCTTCCTTCTTCTTCATGGGTTTGGGTGATATTTTGTAATTGGACAGAAAAGTCTGCATTGTGGGCTTCCAGGGATCAGTTATTGGGTTAAAAGGGAAAATAATCTAGATGTCCTTTTTTAATTGGATAGTTTAGCCGTAAAGGACCTTGTAACAAGAGATTGTTGGCCATTTTGTGCCTTGCTGCTGAACTCATGGTTGTGAGACTGTTTTACTGGTAAGAAATAATAAACATTTGAGTCCAAACATGAAATATTGTCTCAAGCGCCTTCAATGCAGAGCCAGAGAAACCAATAGGAATAAACACCTTGTTTATATTCTGTGAGAGTAATTATTTGTCATCTCTGCATATTCTCTTTCCTGTAGCAAGTTTTTCCTTAATATTACAAATGTCTTGGAAGCAAATGCAGAACCCAGTCCCTTTCACAGAGTACTTCTGCAGGACGTGAACTGGTTTGGATCACTACAAAACACTGAACCCACAAGCAAAAGGCATGAGATATGTAGGATTCAGGGTGAGCCTGGAAATCAGTCAAAACCTCTAATATAATCTTTAAAACAAAATCTTGGCTATCTGAAGCAGAGAGGTACAAAGTCCACCCACCCCGGGGTTGTTTTTTTGGTTGTTTTTTTTTTTTTTTTTTTGAGAAAGCCAAGATGTAAAATACAGACTCACTGTGCTGAAGGATCTCATCTTGATTTCTAGACGCTGACACTGAACCTGGCAACAAGTCCTGTCAAAAATAAAGTGGGACATCTCAAATACACTCAGCAGAAAAACATGTCCATGTTTTGATTCCTTGAGGACTGCTGCAGTCCTAGGAATCTGGAGCTCTGAGCAGACAGGCTTTGTTTTAGAGCCAGCATGTTCTGCTACATTCCTAAGAAAATATTCTCAGAAATTCCAGCTCACCAGGAGTTTGAAAGCTCCTCGTCTTGGTCTGATTTTGGGATGCAACCTGAGTGTGAAGAGATGAGGTTTCTTGGTGTCTTTGTGAACTTGAAGTGCTGCTTTTCAGCCAAAGCCCATCTAGACACTGCCCTCAACTTGCATGTACAAGGTACAGAGACAATAAGTGGAGTTTTCTAAATACTCATTTAATTCTGAAGTTATAAGTTTGTTTCTATTTCAGAGTTCAAATTGAGACAAATTGTATTCCTTCACCCAAAATATTTGTAAAATTTTTCACTTTTGTTTCTTTCCCAGTAATAGTTTCCGTCTGCCACTGACTGCATGGAAAACCTCAATGTCAAAATTTTAAGAAAGGCTTATCTGTTTTTACATCTATTTGGTAATTTTACAAACTTCAGGTAAAGGAGAAAAAAATATTTTCTAATACAATCTTTTATCTTGTGCTTATTCCATTGAGAGGTGTGATAGGAGGCTGAGATCTTGTGCTAGCCAAACTTTTAATGCACTACACTAACAATATAGGTAAAGCTTTAAATAACTGGAAAAATAATAGAAATAAGTGGGAACAAAAAGGAGAAAATGACCCTCCCACCAAATCCTTCAACCTTGGCAAATATCTGCTGTGTTCAGAAAACAGAGTGTGTGACAGAAGGAAGGTGACAAAAAGGAGAAAAAACAACATCTGAAATCTCAAAATGTTTTCTGAGGACTGAAACAAGATGAAAATTTAAATCTAAGGGAAATATTTTGGTGCACCGAATACTTTTTATACAAAAGTCTCTATTTTGCAGGATAAATGTTGAAGGCACAAATGTTGGCCATCTGTAACTGCAGCAGTGAGCGAGGCAGCAAGATGGAAAAGGTGCCGTGGCAAATTGCCTTGCCTCCCTCTGGAGCGCTGCATTGCAATGAGCTGGCCCCAGTCCCTGAAGCAGCAATGCCACATTTGTGGTGTGAGAAATGCAAGGTGCTCAGGCCTGGGAAAAGACCTCTTCTTTTGTCCACACTGC
Organism: Molothrus aeneus; assembly: GCF_037042795.1. Classification (NCBI taxonomy): domain Eukaryota; kingdom Metazoa; phylum Chordata; class Aves; order Passeriformes; family Icteridae; genus Molothrus; species Molothrus aeneus. The sequence goes on from NC_089648.1 coordinate 9,992,644, forward strand.
CTGTTCCAGAGCTGCTTCAATCCCACACTTCTCACTGCATCCGGAGTGAAACATTTCCTCGGCTTGATTTCTGCTTACAAGGCAAATTGCTTTTTCCTCCTTGTGATTAATTTGGGCTACAAATACAGCAATGGATATGTTATCTAGCAGGAAAAAGGGAAATAAATATGTACAAGTGTCTCTCCTGCTCCTCGTGTGGGCTTGCGTGTGCCTGAGCACAGGCAAACATAAACATCTTACACCCACAAAATATTTGTGTGTCTTCAGCAGCTCAGTTCCAGCGCAACTACAAACACCCATGCTCATTTTAGCAAAATGTGTGGTTCTTATTTGAAAACTCTCTGAAATCTCTAAAAACATAAAGGCACCTGCCTCACACAGAACTTTTCCCTGAGCTCCTTCTATCGAGCAGTGTTTGTACTCGGAGTGTACCGGACACTGTTCACTTGAGACAACATTATCAAAAGTCCTCCAAAGCGTATTGCCAACTATCTGACAAAAAAGTATTACCATCCTTCTCTTATCCCTCTTTTAACCAGCTCTTAACTCATCTCCTCACTCCCTCATTGAACCCAGAGCACTTCTATTCATCCCACTAATGACAGGCAGATTGATTTCTATCATTTCACCTTCTGCTGCCTTATTAATGCACTGATTGTCCAGAGTGGGGATGTTTGGGAAACATCAAATGTGGTGAATCTTATTTTCCTGCATTTCTCTGCAAGTTCCCAGCAATTCTGTGTGTCCCTGCCTTGATAAAAAGCACCAGCATAGGTTGCCTAGAGATGCTGTGCATGTTCCACCCCTGGAATTGCTCAAGGCCAGGCTGGATGGAGCTCTGAGCTGCTCTGCTGGAAGGGGTCCCTGCCCATGGCAGGGGGCTGGAACTGGATTATCTTTAAGGTCCCTTCCAGCCCAAACCTTTCCATGAGTCTATGAGAATGTCCCAGGTAGCCTTCCAAGTGACAAATAATAGAATGGGACATTTCACCCCAGGAACATGAAGTTTCTTTCACTTTGGAAGTCTTCTGGGTGGGATCTGCTCCAGCAGCAGAGCACAATCCTTGTAATTTAATCAAAGCTGCAAAGGCACTCTAGAGGAAGATGCACGCATCTGCTAAAAAGCTCAGCAATAACAAAACACAGCTTGACCCACACAGACAGCCCTTGTTTGAGGAGGTCTCCATCCTCATGGAAATAAATCTACCAGGTGTCAAATTAATGGGATTTTCTTTAAAGCATTTATGGGCACACTAGATGACCTGTGCCATGCTGTGGGAAGGGATATCAAAGAGGTTATTTGTAAAACAGGACTCCAGGAGCTCAGTGCTCACCCCAGCTCGTGGTGACAAACTCCTGTTTGTGTCAGCCCCTGCACGGGGATATCAAAGTCTGACCCAGCCAAGGATTAAAGCCCAAGTCCACTTAGCCTTGTGAGACAGCTCTGCCTGGAGGTTTTGGGACAATTCAGACAGCAGTGAGGTAGATTTAAATAAATTAAAGAACTTTTTGGCCTTTCCAACAAGCAGGAGCATTTTCAGCTTTCAGTACAGGATGAGGTGGGGAGGGCAGAATGCAGATTGGAAATATTTGCCCATGTGATATTAAAGCACACGAGTCACCTTTTTGTGAGACAAAGACACAAGACTTGGCCCATCCCTAACTTAGGACAAAGCTAAAAAATAATAGAGATTTTTAACATCTTTTTGAAGAACTCTCTAGAATTAATGGCAGATGATAGAGCTCTTTTATCTGGCAAGCTTCCATGCAAAATTTCCTGCTGCTGCTGGCTCAGAGAGATGGAGATTGGAGAGGAGGGGGAAGAACAAAGTGCCATAGGGCTTTATTGGCTGAGCCTTGCAAGGTTTCTGCAAGCTTCTCTTGCAAGGTTGATGAACCTTGTGCTTGTTCACTTCAGTTTTGCTCAGTGTTTTAACCTGCTTTATCTCCTGTGGTCCAGATGACAACATTTACACGTCTTTAGAAAATTCAGTGGGATGCTCTTCAAACAACGTGTGACTTTGCACCAGTGAGGGCAGCAAGTTGATGGGTTTACCTCAAACTATAGTTTTTCAATATTGCTATAGAAAGTGCTTTTCTGTGAAATATCTACTTGGGTTAGAACATGCAAATTTAGTGCTGGCTGATGCTTCCATAAGATGAAGAGTAAGAATAACTCAGAAATGTTTCATCATTTGTCTCTGCACGGGTCAGAAATGGTAATTTGAGCTGCAATCTGTAGAAATTTAGCAAAAGAAGTTGGACATTCAGAGGATAAAAATAGAAAAAAAAAAACCTTTGGAAGGATTTTTTCCTTGTTAGTGAGCGAGTTTCTACCTTAAACCAATCCAAAAGTGCCACCATCACAGCAGAAGATGGAGGCCAAGAAGAAGAAGGAGGAAGGCTGGACACACCCAGATTCCTCCATCTTGCCCCCTGAACCCCCATTCTGAAAACCCCAACATTCTACATTTTCACCCTGTAATAAATTCACTCTCATTCTACTTCAACTTTCATGGCTTGTAAAACCTCCTACAAGGTTGGTCATTTTTCCCATGGGTCAAGATCAAAGGCACAGGGGTCTTGGGCTCTGTGCCAAGGTCTCTGAGCCCCCTGGGCAGGTTCTGGAGCCCTCCAGGGCAGCCAGAGGAATTTCCTGGGTTCCCACAGGTGAGCCCCAGGCAGGGCTCAGCCCTGGGCATGGTCAGCACAAAAGTGTTGCTGAAGATCACCATGGGCTGAGGGAGCTGTGTGCTGCCAGCTCCTCTGTCCATGGGCAGGGTGGGAAGGGCGGGTTGGGCATGGCCAAGATTCAGTGACCAGCCACGGGAAACATCTCAGCCTTGTTGCTCTCTGAATTTTCAGGAAGGAAAAAACGCTAAACCCTGCCTGTAGCTATGTAGGGGGATAGAATAGAAGAAAATAAAGAGAGTGTAGAAAGTAATCTCAGCCCTAAGGAGTTGCAGCTGGGCCAATGATCAAAGCAGGCCTGACTTTACCAGGCCACAGCTGTAACCAGTGAGAAGAAGATGCTATAAAAGAAGGGTTCTGGAGTCAGTTGGCTGCTTTGTGAAGAAGAAGGAGTCAGAGCTCTGAGGAGCTGCCCATGAGCCGACACCAGGAAGGTCTGGACCTTTTGTGCTAAGGAGACAGCAGCATGGAGCCCCTGCAATGAGATGGCAGCACAGGTCAGGTTTGGCTTTGGAGCTCCTCCTGGAATGGCTCAGATGGGTTCAGCTCTGGAGCAGGCAGGGTTGATGCCAGCTTGCCTGTTGCTGGATCCTTTCGTGGGCAGAGTAGGCAGATAAGATGTCCAAGAAGGTGACAATTGGCCCAGCTGCCACCATCAGCACTGAGAGCTTTGGCTGTCCTGCTCTCCCTGCCCCTCTCCTGCTGTGTGGGCTCCTTGCTGCTCCTTCCCCCAGGCCCTGGGGAGGGAGGGACAGCTGAGGTTGCTGGATGGCTCATGTGTCCTTGCTGGTGTTACCCAGGAGAGGAATTCATGCTGACAAAAAGGGGAAGAATGAATTCCTGCTCTCTCAGTGCTCCCAAATGCATTCTGCAGCAATGGCAGCATCATTGCAAGGCTGCTGGCTTCCTCCCAGCCACTGAGTTCTCTTCAGGTTTAATTGTACAGTGGGCTTTTCTGTGATCCATTTGTTTTCATGGAATATTTCTTGGCTCTGCTTCAATTTCCAACCAACCTCAGTCCCAAGACAGGTCTTCAGTGTTCTCATGAGGTCAAGAAGCTCCTGTGAAATTCAGAGCAAATGGGAAGGAAGAAACCCTGGTGACAGGTCACTGACCATTTCAAAGAGCAGGAGCCGTCCCTCCCTGGCAGGCTGCCCTTTTCTCCCTGTGATCTGTCCCACCAAGAGGGTGGGAGATAACTCAGTGGCAGATCCCTCCCCTGCCCTGATGAAAGGGGATTTAATGGACCAGCGTGGTCCTGGCCCTGCAGAGCAGCATGAGAGTGATGACTCCCCTTGTGCTCAATGCACTTCCAAACCTTATTGATAAACTTGAAACAAAGGACCTGAGGATTCATGATCCTTTGGATGATGAGGAAGGCAAACAGCTCCTCTGTCTCAATGTTTCCCTTGTTTAATATCCAGAAATAGTTTGTCTGATTTGCTGTCTTCCATCCAAAAAGAGTAATTTTCTTGAGGTTAGTCTCCTGTTTTCAGGGGAAAAGGAAATGATCATCTCTGTAGGTGGGAAAGCAGAGGCAGAAAGAGAGCGAGAGAACTGTTCTGCAGAGCAGGAAAAGGATCCCATCACTGATTATCCCTGTAGTAATTTTATCCCAAGCCCTGTAACTTTGGGGGCAGACTAGCTAATGATTCAATGAGCAGGGACAATATCCATATTGCTGCTTGACATGTGCTGGGCAAATCTGTCCCTCATTTTGTTATGTGTCTGTGTGCCTCCAGCAGGAGTCAAGTGTAGAAATTCCTTTTTGTCTACCTGTATTCTTTGCATGAGAAGAAACAAAACACAACACCTTCACAGGCTCTTTCCCTAAGCCCCAGCATTCAGAGCAGTGAAGGATGGACTTTCTCATTGTTAGCACAGGGAAAAAAACCCCACAACATTTTTTAGTCTTATTCCCTGAATGAAAACAATTGGCTCTTTATTTAAGGCCATTTATTTATTTAAGGCCCTTCTTTTTTTTATGAGATTCTCCTTAAGATCTCTGGCATTCCTTGCCCAGTGTTAGCCAGGCTTGCTGGAAGCATTGAGCTCTCAGCAGTAATTCCATCCATGAGTGTTGTGTCATTTAGTTGTTAACAGGAAAGGCAGCAGACAGCGCCTGCCTGAAGGAGTCAGTCTTGGGAAAAGCCTTTGGAAATGGACCCATAAAAAACCTCCAAGACCTGAAACCCCCATCACAGGATCCACTCCATGGATCCATGGAGTTTTATTTTTTTATTTTTGAAATTTTGTTGTTTTTCTTCTTTTTTTTATTTTTAAAATTTATGTATGTGGGACTGTCACCATGATATTTTCTGAAAAATCTTCTTTGCTCAGGATTTTTCTCCTGAGAAGCCTCAGAAAAGAAATATAATCAATAATTATCTGATTGCTTTGGAACGTGGTCTGGAGGTTGCTCACCAACGGGTGCATCTTTGATTGGTTCCATGTGGATTGTGTTGACTTAATGACCAATCCCAGTCCAGCTGTGTCAGGACTCTGGTCAGTCATGGGTTTTTATTACTCATTCTTTTCTTGCCTTCTGATGCATCCTTTCTCTTTCTTTAGTATGGCTTTATAATATTATAATATAATCTATAAAATATGATATAAATTATATATAATAATATCAGCCTTCTGAGAACATGGAGTCAAGTTCCCATCTCTCACCTCATCCTAGGACCCCATCAGCACCACCTGGGACCTAGATGGGAATTTAATGAGAGGATGTGAGGAGCAAAGCTGCCGAAGCAGTGACCTCTCCTGTGGGGTGAGGCAGCCCCAGTCCATGCCCAGGCACTGGCATTGATGAACACCTTGGTTCCAGCCCACAGCAAATGGACACCAGTTCCATCCCAGGGCTGCTTTATTGGGATGCCAATTCCATAGCACTGAACTCTGGGCTCAAGAGGAGCCTGGAGCTGAGCCAGCACAAGGAATCTTTGAATTATCTGCAATTTCTACCCCAAGCACGTTCTGGGGTCAGGGCTGGAGCAATCTCTCCCAGTGTAGGGTTGGCCACCTGGTATGATTTACAAATAACTCGCTGAGGAGGAGTGTGGGGTTTCCCTATTTGGGTTGGTTAGAAATGCAAAGTAATCTGCATCCATGATCCTGGCTGCAGCCAGAGCAGTGTGGGCAGCAGCTGGGGAAGGGGATCCTGGTGAGATCCCAGCTGCAGGGCTGCACCCAGCTCTGGGCACTCAGCAGGAGGAGGATGGGGCCTGTGACCGTGTTCACAGGGGTCTTGGATGAGGGCAGAGACCAGGATCTGACTCCATGTTTCAGAAGGCTGATTCATTATTTTATGATATATATTACATTAAAACTATACTAAAAGAATAGAAGAGAGGATTCCATCAGAAGGCTGGCTAAGAATAGAATAGCCAAGATAGAATGATTACAAAGGTTTGTGGCTCGGGCTCTCTGTCTGAGCCAGCTGGGCTGTGATTGGCCATTAATTAGAAACATCCAACATGGGCCAATCACAGATCCACCTGTTGCATTCCACAGCAGCAGATAATCAATGTTTACATTTTGTTCCTGAGGCCTCTCAGCTTCTCAGGAGGAAAAATCGTAAGGAAAGGATTTTTCATAAAAGGTGTCTGACATAAACCCAGCAGGACTTGAAGGGTGGCCTGGTTTTCATTGTAAGGATGTGCAGCTCTGCACTGAGCAGGAGGCTGTCAGGACCCATTTCTTTGTGTGTGTGTGTGTGTTTGGATCAGACCAGAGGTGCCAGCACTGCGTGCCAGGCAGCAGGGATTAGGTTTCCATCCTGTGCTTATACTCTATGTGTCAAAACTGAAAAAAAAATTAAAAAAACATTTATCAGGGACAGAGCACTGCTGACCAATATCTCAGCCTCAGTGATGCTCATCTGGAGTGAACAGAGAGTCTGGAATCAATAAAAAGCCATATTTAGAAAGCTGAGACCAGATTAGGAAGAGCAAATGCACTGGAAGAGGCAGAAAGGGAGAGACAGAGCAATTATGAAAGGCAGAAAATGACACTCAACCTTCAGAGACACAAATGGGCTGCTATGTCAGCAATTTAATCATCCATCCCATTTTCAGCACTGTGTTTGGATTAAAACCTCCCTCCCCAGCATGTCCTGGGTAAATAAAGCTGGGTCAGGGCCATATTTTCCTGCTCAGTGAGTGAGATAAATATAGAAAGATGTTTTTCACCTTTTGAGGAGAGCTTTTCCAAAGCAGGAGGAGTGGGAGCTCTTAGCCTGCTCGCAGGTAGTGTCTGTTGTGCACATTTCTCCCTCTGCCTTTTCTTCTTTCCTGTTTGTTTTTCCTCCTGAAGGATTTTTGAGCTGTTCTGTGCCACACACTGAGATGAGAGGCCTCCTTTGCTCAGGGGCAGAGGCAGGGCTGTGCTGCAGCCTCCAGCTCTGGTGACAGCTTGGATATAACTCACGGCAGCTCAAAAGGTCATGTGAGGCGGGTGGGCTTCTAAAAGCAGCAAAGAAATGCTCCTTCCCTCACCTTGCAAAAAAAAAACAACAGAAAAAAGAGGGCAAAAATATTCTGCTGCAATGTTGTGCTGTGCATTAAGTCAGGAAAAATGTATAGGCTGGGAGAGGAGCCATGACCTGCTAAAATCTGGTCAGGGTTAGGGGAGCGGAGCCCCTCCCGTGCTCCCGAGCAAGGAGTTACCTGAGTTGCGCAATTTACGTAAAAGTTGCTTACGTAGGTTGCGTAGCTTACGTAAATTGCGTAGTTTACGTGAATTGCGTCACTTGGGTAGCTCAGGAGCACGGGAGGGGCTCCGCTCCCCTAACCCTGATCAGATTTTAGCAGGTCCTGGCTCCTCTCCCAGCCTATACATTTTTGCATAACGTGCGCAATTTGTGTACTTTACACTATCTGCCTACTTTGCGTACTTTACGATTTTTAGGCAGTTTAGGTTTTTTTACTTTCTTTGTTTATTTATTTTTACATTATTTTATTTTAATTTTTTTAATTATTTATTTAAAAAAGATTTCATTTCATTTTATTTGGTGCTGCCCAGACCAGCTCAAGCTGTTGATTGTAGTGGTGTTTGAGGGTCCCCAGGACGAGGGAAGAGATGATAATCTTGACTCCATATTTCAGAAGGCTGATTTATTATTTTATGATATAAATTATATTTAAAAAATGAGATATTAGAACTATGCTAAAGAAAAAGCAAGGAGACATCAGAAAGCTGGAAAGGAATGAATAATAAAAACCTGTGACTGCTCACAGCCCTGACACAGCTGGACCATGATTGGTCATCAAGTAGAAACAATGCACATGAGACCAATCCAAGATGCCCCTGTTGCTAAACCATCTCCAGCCCCACTCCACAGCCAGCAGAGAGTTATTGTTTCCATTTCTGTTCTGAGGCTTCTCAGGAGAAAAATCAGTGCCAGGTGATGGCACAGGCAGCATGGGCTGGCCGAGGTCACTGTGTCATCCCTGCCAGCCCAGGTGTCACAGCAAGGAGGAGAGAGCTCACCCTGTGCTCACATAGCCCTGCCAAGGGACTGGCTGCCAAAACAGAGCCGTGCCATGGATGCCAGTGTCTGCATGGCAGAGAGAGGACATGAAAAGCCACTGAGGAAGCTGCCACCTCCTCCCTGAACTCTGCCCGCAGGCCGGGCCATGGGCAGCCACTTTGGGAAGGCTGCATTTGCTGCCCATCAGCTGCTCTGTGTCTGCCAGGAATTTCAACAGCCCAGGTTTGGGTTGGTGCTGAGCAGAGGGCAGGGAGGAGAAAGGGAGAAGGCTCTGCTGCACGGCAGGTGGATCCAGGCAGGGCCAATCTGGGGAGCAGCCTTGTCTAACAGCATTTCATTTTCCAGTTCTACCACATTTCATTTCATTCTTCACTTCTGCTAGAACTGCACATCCACAGGTTTCAAATATCCCCCTCAGTCCCAGCAGCCTGCTTGAAGGTGCTGTGTCTTTATCAGAGCATTGATGGTCCTTCTGAAATGTGAGTCTCACTGGCTGCATCCAAACCTTGTGCTTGGAGAGCATTCCTAACTAAAGCAATTTGGGCCTTTGGGGAAGAAGGGGCTGCAAAGCTTTTCCTAAAGCATTTTCTACTCCAATTTCATTGTGAGAAAATACACCTGAAGGATGATGCAGAGATTAGGATTGAGACAAACAGGAGTTTGGTGGGTCAATTTTACTTTGAGAAATTGAGAAACACAGGAAGCCCAAGTGATGATCCCAGAGGGTTGAAGACTGAGGTTTCGCCCTCCCAGAAATACAAGGGCCTTAAAACCACGTTAATTTTTAAATTAATTTCAATTCCTTGCCGGGCTCAGTGGACTCTCCCAGAGCCCAGTCCCTGGCAGTGTTCTCTGGTGGTGCAGTGAAAGTTCCTCCAGTGTGAAGTGTTGAGTGGCAGGAGCTGGAGTGGTACCTTGGAGTCCTGGAAATGCAGCGCTGAAAAGAAAACATTCCTCTCCATCCTGCACACGCCTTTTATCTCCCTGCAGGCTTTCTAGTGTCAAAATGAGACTAGAAAAGGAAGGCATTTAGCAGGAAATGAGAAATGTTCCCACTCCTTTGACCTGCCCTTGAAGGAGAAAAGCTTTCCCTAGGGTTTTTTTTGATCTGAAGCCTTTGAGATGTGAAGGAGATTCGTGGGTATAGCCTGGTTAGACACTGTCGGAAATAGGGAAACCTCCTATGACAGAAAGTCCTTTTGATTTTTCCAGTGAAGGAGAAGGAAACTTCCAAATGGGTGCAGCTAAGGCAGGGTGTGAGTTTGTCATCCTCTGACAGCACAGTCCCAAAGCCACCTATGGCAGGGTCACAGTGACAAATCTCTTCCCAGGCTGTCTCTGCCTGTGTCAGTGTTGCAGGCTGAGGCTGGGACAGGAGATGCCTTGTGCCTGTCCCTGCCTTGCCTGATCCCTGACAAGTGGAATTGTGCCAGACAAAATGCTGGGTCTGGTGCATCTGGGTCAGGCAATGCTTTCAAGTTGGAAGCCTCATTGATGCTGTTGTTGTTCCTTTGGCATCTTTGGGCTGTGTAATGATAGGAGAGATGAGACTTGGAGAACTAATTCTGCTGATGCAGAGAAAGGGATCAGATCCCCCTGGTTTCTTGGCTTAGGGTTAGTTCTGCCAAATCCTGGGTATGGCCCCTTTGGATTGACTCCTTCATTGCTGATCTGCAGCTTAATGCAGTTAAGGAGAAGTATTGGTCATTGAAGAAGTTGAAATTTTTCTGGATTAATTCTGGACTAGGAATTACTTATTTCATTAATCCATACTGGTGTGTCTTTGATTACTGACTGGGACATTTTACAGAGGGAAAGAAATCCAGTTTTAAGAGTGGTATTCCCCTCATAGTCTTGGATGCCACATGGTTTAACCCTCTGTGGAGCCATGTAAATAATTAGTTGTCCCAATTCCAACAGCTGTTTTGGGGAGTATTTCAGATTGACTGGCCATGGGCTCTTTCCGTTAAGGATAATTTTAATTGTCAGTATTAGCCATGATAAGAATTGTTTTGAGATAGGTCGTGTTTATTTGGGTTTGGGTGTCTCTGCTGAAAAGAAAGCAGAGGATAAACCCCTGGAACAATGAAATACAGCAAAAGAGGAATGTTTGGATGGTCAATTTGTTCCCTACAGCTCTTGGCCAACTGAATTTTGGGCTCATCCACTGGGGAGTGCAAAGCTGCTTTTTCTTCCACTGGCCTATGCCATTGTGTGTGTTCCAGCGCTTTATTTGATGTGAAGAAAATTAAACAAAATCCCACACCAACAATCTGCAACCCAGAAATGAGTGGGAATTACAGAAATGAAGGCCTTGAAAAGTAGCTTTGGGAAGGGTTCTACATCCTAGACAATGTGCAAGCCTCAGGCCTGGCTAGGCCGGGCTTAGGGCTGGCTAGGCTTGGGAAGGGAATGGAAAGGGATGGAGTTGGGGTGGGGTTTTGCAGCCATGGTAACGAGAGAAGCATGGGGAGCGTGTCACAAAGGGTCCTTCTGTGTCAAGCACCAGGCTGGGCTGGTGCAGGCTGTGCTTGACACGGCCCCAGTGGCAGCAGACGCGTCCGCCTCTGCCTCTCTGTGCCGAGTGCTGGCGATTGGAGTCACCCGGCCTTGTTCTAAGGCTGGGTACCAAGCTCCCGTCACTGCCACCTCCCAGAGCCATCCCAGATTCAAACCCTGACACTTCTGCCTGGCAGAAGCACGGGTTTGAAGATGGATTTCAGCAGAAAAGCAAAGACCACAGAAGGAAAAGGTGAGGATTGAAGGGAGCTAAAAGGCTGAAGCCAAATGGAAAGAATTTCCCTCCAGATTTCAGGGAAAACGGGTCCATGTTGGTCAGTGCTGGCTCTGTGTCAGAGTAGGTGCCTGACAGCTACAGGTGATCCTGCAAGGACACCCATGGCATCACAACATTGTGTCGTTAGTTTTCGCTGCTTTCTCCTTTTTGACGGTGGCCAAATGACTCCTTCTGTAAGCCAGGACAGGGACTGTGGCCACAGCTGACCCCAAAGTGGAAATGGTCTTGAGATGCAAATTCTGTTGCTTTCCTTGCCTTCAATGTTGAGTCTCACTACAGAGAAATTTCCCGTTCTTCCTCTGCTTGCTGATGAGGTCCAACATTGAAGATGGTGTTACAGTGCTATAGAAACACCAACAAGGCCTGGCTGGTGGCTGCGAGGTCTTTGTGGTTTGCAGAGCTAGCAGTTACAGCTGTGTGGGTTTCTCTTGTGGATTCAGACAAGGCCAGCCTCAAAAAGGAATCTTTTTTCCCCTCTTACCGTTGGAACCTTCCATCTTTCCCTTCAGACTAACTAACTGAATACTGCTCAGAGGAATTAAACACAGGCTAGGTCGGGGAAAAATAAAACCAAAGAAATTGTCTCAGAAAGTAAACAAACCTTGAGTGTCACATCCATTAGATGTGTTGGTGATAAAGGTGGGAGTTCACTGAACTCATTTCTTGCCTTGTGAGCATGGCTCAGCCTCACACAGAGGTAAGGGTAAGCAGGGCTGCTCTCTGATGGGAGGAAGGGTCTTGTGTCAGCCCAGAGAGGCTGTGCACATTGCCAGGGAACAGCTGTGGCCTGCATGTGCCCCCTGCAAGGAGCTGTGCTGCTGGCAGTGCCCCTGGAGCTGTAGGGCTGCTGAGCTGTGGGGCAGGGAGAGGAGCAGGAGGGTGCCTGTGCAGCTGAGGCATTCCTGGAGAGCACAGGGCTCTGGGCTCCCTGCTGTCCCAGGGCAGCCCAGAGGCCAGGCTGTGCCTGTGGTAGCTCTGGGGAAGTGGCTCAGGGTTTTCCCCCTGGCCTGATTCAAGTAGCTGCCTGCAGGAGCATGTTTCCCTGTGCAGGTGTTTAGAAATTTCCAAGGAATGTGTCCCATGAAATACAGAGCTTCAGATGCTTTAGGTTTGCATTGCAGGCTCTGATCCATTTTGTGTCTCCACTTTGCAGGCCTGACTCGATACCCTCTTGCCAGGACTTTTTCCCTGACAAGTCCATCCATGCTCCTTCCCTCCAAGCCATTGCTTCCCGTCTCCAAGAGCTATCCTTCTCCCATGGTGTGCCATGGAGAGCAGGAGACTGGGAAACCTGGCAGCGGCTGGGATGAGGAGAGCATAATGAAAAAGTTAATCACTTCTGAGGATAAAGGAAGTAAGGTAAGGAGACCAAGCTAAGTCCAGTGTACTAAATTTTCAGTTTATGTGCTGTTGGCAGAGCTCTGAGACCTTTGCCCTGGCAGGAACTGACCTTTTCAGTCAAGTTTGAATAGGTCCTGCCTTGGCTCTTTAGCCGGGCCAGAAATGATGGGATACTAGGGGTGGGTGTGCATCTACGCCCAGTGCCTCCAGCCCCATTCCTGGCCATGGCATGGGGGCCCTGGAGCAGCTTGGGCAGGCAGAGAGCTTGCAGACAGCAGCAGGGCAGGGAGCTCTGCTGAGCTTCCCAAATGCCAGTGAGCCTGAGCTGATGGATGTGTGGGAGCTGGAGAGCAGCCAGCATGCTGAGAGCTGAGCAGCATCTGTGCTCAAAGGCTGCTGGGGAACTGTAGGAGGGAAGGGCAGCAGCAGGAGAAATGAGGGTGTTGAGAAAAGCAGGTTTTGACATCCTGCAGAGTGGCTTTGTGGGGCCATGGCTGGAGATCAGCAGTGGCTGTGAGACAGCTTAGGGGCAGGGAGAGGACAGTGATCTAAAGCCACTGCCATGCCATCCCAAAGGCCAGTGGGGGCAGTGGCACCCCAGAATATCTTGATGTCATTGGGAATGCAGCCACACTTGACCCAGAGAGAGCATGAGTGGGGAGGTGTCAAATGTGGGATATTGTCTGTCCCTCACCAGTTCCATTTCCATTCCCTGTGCTTGGCCAATCTGCTCCATCAGTTTGTCTTGTTTATTCCTGCCAGGTCCCAGTTGAGGGCCTATGTAAATGTCTTGAGGCATAAATGGGGGCAAGGCTGGCTGCTTGATCTGAGCACTGTGTTCTACTCTTTCCAGGCTTCCTTGCCATATCCCAGTGGTGGGGAAATGAAGAAGGCATCATTTGGACTGCCTTTGATCCCCCCAATTTGCAAGGCAAGCAGCTCCCATGTTGGAAGTGCTGCAGGGTCTGTCCAAAGCTCTCCCCAGCTGGATTTCCAGGCGTCCTGGGAGATGAGGTAAGCCAAGGTGTCTGCTGCTCCAGTGTGCTGTTCACTCTCCCCATCTCCTGTGGTCATTTTGCACAGTCTCCCATTTAGGCAAGCCTCTGTGTATTCTCCATTTTGCCCATCCAATGTCAAAGCCAACAGCAATGCCCCAAGAGCAGAGGTGGTGGTGGGGAAGAGGAGGCAGGGCTTCAAACCATCTCAGGATGGGTCCTCTGCTGGACTTGGCTCTTGATTCCCCCTGTAATTGTTGTGGTGTCATTTGGGAAGTGTTTTGCATGGGTCTGGATCCTGCAGTACTTTGAATGCTGAGATCCTTGACTGTTAAATTCTGCAGCCAGGAGAATATGCATGGGCAAATATTGGCTCCTGGAGAGGTGTCTGCAAATTCAGGTGCTGCTTCTGTAAACATCAGGTGTAATTTCTCTGTTCCTGGGCCTCCACTGTGAAATGAGATCCCTGATAAATTTTGGGATGCAGGTGTATAATCCAATTCATGTTTAATGTTTAGAACTGGGCTTAAGATCAAAGAGGTCGAGGTACTAAAGAAGAGTTCTAGGACTGTACCTGATGGGAAGATATGGGCTTGGATACGTGTGAGAAAATGTAGTTGTGAAGCTTATCCAAGTTATAACCATAAAGAGGGAGCCACAGAAGTATCATTCCAATTGAAAATCTTTGGTAGGGCTTTGAAAGTGCACTGTGAATATCCTTCTCTAGCAGCTAAATTGGAAAAAGCCATTTTGTTCTGGAAAGAGCTAGGAGGTGTAATATCATTCTCAGGAGACAACAGTGCTCTGACCACATGTAGCATGGGGCTGCCACTAGTGCAAGGCACAAGCAGGCAAAGTCAAACTTTGTGAGCAGTACAAAAGTAGCTGCCCTCCATCCAGGCTGGTGTCTCAGCCCAGCAGCTCTTGCTGCTTCAGAGAGGCTGCAGGAGATACTTGGCTCCGAAAGGAGAGGCAGCAGAATTGGGGAGTTCTGGTGCAAGTTGAAGAATGAACTGCTGTGTTTCAGCCAGAGCTTGGCCAGCTCTGTGTGACTTCAGAGACTCAAAGCTTAAGGAAAATTAATAATATTTGCATTATGCTTTTGGGTTTCGGTGTTGCATTCCCTCCTTCATAGAAGTGACCATGCTAAGTAGCTTTGTCTCCTTCCATGGTACGCCCATTCCCTGCCTTCTCTTTCTACCTCCTCATGTGTTCTTTTCTCCTCCATTTTCTCCAGGCCAAGATCCAGCAGCATAAGCCAAAAGAAGTCCTCTGAACATGCAGGTAGGTACAGGGCATGTCTTTCCTAAAATGACCTTTGTAGTCTGGACTTAGAGGTGACATTTGGAAAGGTTGGTTAAAACCCATTCTTTTAAAAATTTCTTTAAATTCGTTGCAATTCCTTGATGGGCTCAGTGAACTCCCCCAGAAACCCAGTCCCTGGGAGTGTTCTCTGGTCATGCAGTGAAAATTCGTCCAAGTGTGAAGAGCTGAGTGGAAGGAGCTGGAGTGGTACCTTGGGGTCCTGGAAATGCAGTGCTGAAAAGAAAACATTCCTCTCCATCCTGCAAATGCCTTTTATCTCCCTGCATCCTTTCTAGTGTCAAAATGAGACTAGAAAAGAAGGCATTTAGCAGGAAATGAGAAATGTTCCCACTCCTTTGACCTGCCCTTGAAGGAGAAAAGCTTTCCCTAGGGTATTTTCTGATCTGAACCCTTTGAGATGTGTAGGAGATGTATGGACATGGCCTGGTTTTGCAACGGGTGGAATAGGAAAACCTCCTATGACAGAAAGTCCTTTTGACTTTTCTAGTGAAGGAGAGGGAGACTTGCAAAGGGATGTAGCCAAGGCAGGGTGTGAGTTTGTCATCCTCTGACAGCACAGTCCCAAAGCCACCTATGGCAGGGTCACAGTGACAAATCTCTTCCCTGGCTGTCTCTGCCTGTGTCAGTGTTGCAGGCTGAGGCTGGGACAGGAGATGCCTTGTGCCTGTCCCTGCCTTGCCTGATCCCTGACAAGTGGAATTGTGCCAGACAAAATGCTGGGTCTGGTGCATCTGGGTCAGGCAATGCTTTCAAGTTGAAAGCTTCATTGATGCTGTTGTTGTTCCTTTGGGATCTCTGGGCTGTGTAATGATAGGAGAGATGAGACTTGGAGAACTAATTCTGCTGATGCAGGAAAAGGGATCAGATCCCCTGGTTCCTTGGCTTAGGGTTAGTTCTGCCAAATCCTGGGTATGGCCCCTTTGAATTGACTCCTTCATTGCTGGTATGCAAGTGGAATGCTGAATGCAGTTAAGGAGAAGTATTGGTCATTGATGAAGGTAAATTTTTTTCTGGATAATTCTGGACTAGGAATGACTTATTTCATTAATCCATACCTGTTTATCTTTTATTACTGACCGGGACATTTTACAGAGGGAAAGATATCCAGTTTTAAGACAGGTATTCCTCCATAGTCCTGAATGCCCACATGGTTTAACCCTCTATGGAACCATGCAAAGAATTAGATCTCTTACTTTTAACAGCTGTGTTGGGGAGTATTTCAGAATGACTTGCCGTCTGCTATTTAATTTAAAAAAATGTCAATTGTCAGTATTAGCCATGATCAGAAATGTTTTGAGGCAGGTCAGGTTTAAGTTTGGTTTGGGTGTCTTTGCAATAAAAAAGCAGGAATAATAGCCCATAGAACACTGAAGTAGAGCAAAAGAGGAATGTTTGGATGGTCAATTTGTTCCTTACAGCTCTTGGCCAACTGAATTTTGGGCTCATCCACTGGGGAGTGCAAAGCTGCTTTTACTTCCACTGACCAATGCCATTGTGTGTGTTCCAGCGCTTTGATGTGAAGGGAAATAAACAAAATCCCACACCAACAAACTGGAACCCAGAACTGAGTGGGAATTACAGAATTCAAGGCCTTGAAAAGCAGCTTTGGGAAGGGTCTATATCCTAGACAGTGTGAAAGCCGCAGGCCTGGCTAGGCCGGGCTTAGGGCTGGCTGGGCTTGGGAAGGGGATGGAGTTGGGGTGGGGTTTTGCAGCCATGGAAACGAGAGAAGCATGGGGAGCGTGTCACAAAGGGGCAGCCCCAGGCTGGGCTGGTGCAGGCTGTGCTTGACACGGCCCCAGTGGCAGCAGATGCGTCCGCCTCTGCCTCTCTGTGCCAAGCGCTGGCGATTGGAGTCACCCTTAGGCCTTGTTCTAAGGCTGGGTACCAAGCTCCCTTCACTGCCACCTCCCAGAGCCATCCCAGATTCAAACCCTGGCACTTCTGCCTGGCAGAAGCACGGGTTTGAAGATGGATGTTACCAGAAAAGCAAAGACAACGGAAGGAAAAGGTGTGGATAGCAGGGAGCTGTAGGGCTGCTGAGCTGTGGGGCAGGGAGAGGAGCAGGAGGGTGCCTGTGCAGCTGAGGCATTCCTGGAGAGCACAGGGCTCTGGGCTCCCTGCTGTCCCAGGGCAGCCCAGAGGCCAGGCTGTGCCTGTGGTAGCTCTGGGGAAGTGGCTCAGGGTTTTCCCCCTGGCCTGATTCAAGTTTCCCTGTGCAGGTGTTTAGGAGTTTCCAAGGAATGTGTCCCATGAAATAATGAGCTTCAGATGCTTTAGGTTTGCATTGCAGGCTCTGATAGATATTGTGTCTCACTTTGCAGGCCTGACTGGATACCCTCTTGCCAAGAGGTTTTCTTTGGCAAGTCCATCAATGCTCCTTCCCTCCAAGCCGTTGCTTCCCATCCCCAAGAGCTCTCTTTCTCCCATGGCAAGCAAGATATGGAGTAGAGAGCGGGAGAGTGGGAAACTTGGCAGCGGCTGGGATGAGGAGATTAGAGGGAAAGAGATCACTTCTGCGGATAAAGGAAGTAAGGTAAGGAGACCAGGCTAAGTCCAGTGTAGTAATTTTCAGTTTATGTGCTGTTGGCAGAGCTCTGAGACCTTTGCCCTGACAGGAATTAAACCCTTTCAGTCAAGTTGAACAGGCCCTGCCTTGGCTCTTTAGCTGGGCCAGAAATGATGGGATAATAAGGATGGGTGTGCATCTACACCCAGTGGCTCCAGCCCCATTCCTGGCCATGGCATGGAGGCCCTGGAGCAGCTTGGGCAGGCAGAGAGCTTGCAGACAGCAGCAGGGCAGGGGGCTCTGCTGAACTTCCCAAATGCTAGTGAGCCTGAGCTGATGGATGTGTGGGAGCTGGAGAGCAGCCAGCATGCCGGGAGCTCAGCAGCATCTGGGCTCAAAGGCTGCTGGGGAACTGTAGGAGGGAAGGGCAGAAGCAGGAGAAATGAGGGCGTTGACAAAAGCAGGTTTTGCCATCCTGCAGAATGGCTTTGTGGGGCCATGGCTGGCGATCAGCAGTGGCTGTGAGACAGCTTAGGGGCAGGGAGAGGCCAGTGATCTAAAGCCACTGCCATGCCATCCCAAAGGCCAGTGGAGACCGTGGCACCCTAGAATATCTTGATGTCAATGGCAGGCAGGAATGCAGCTACACTTGCACAGGAGAGAGCAGGAGAGGAGAGGTGTCAAATGTGTGACATGGTCTGTCCCTCACCAGTTCCCTTTGCATTCTGAATCCTTTCCCAGTCTGCTCCATCAGTTTGTCTTGTTTATTCCTGCCAGGTCCCAGTTGAGGGCCTATGTAAATGTCTTGAGGCATGAATGTGGGCAAGGCTGGATGCTTGATCTGAGCTCTGTGATTTGCTCTTTCCAGACCTCCTTGCGTTATTCCAGCACTGGGGAAATGAAGAAGGGGTCAGTTGGAAAATCTCTGATCCCTGTGATGCGCAAGGCAGGCAGTCTCGCTGTTGGCAGTGCTGCAGGGTCTCTGCGCAGATCCCTCAAGGTGGATTTACAGGAGTCCGGGGAGATGAGGTAAGCCAAGGTGTCTGCTGCTCCAGAGTGCTGTTCACCTCACTCTTCCCATCTCCTGTGGACATTTTGCACAGTCAGCTATCCCATGTATTTAGGCAAACCTCTGTGTGTTCAGCATTTTGCCCATCTCTGATGATCCAGCCCAATGTCAAAGCCAACAGCAATGCCCCAAGAGCAGAGGTGGTGGTGGGGAAGAGGAGGCAGGGCTTCAAAGCACCTCAGGATGGGTCCCCTGCTGCACTTGGCTTTTCTGTCAGCCAGAGCTTGGCCGTTTTTATGTGACTTCAGCAACTGAAAGCTTAAGGACAATTATTCAGCTTTGCATCCTTCTGGGTTAATGTGTTGCATTCCCTCCTTCATAGAAGTAACCCTGCTAAGTAGCTTTGTCTCCTTTCATGGTACACCCATTCCCTCCCTCCTCATTCTACCTCCTCATATGTTCTTTTCTCCTCCATTTTCTTCAGGCCAGGATCCAGCAGCATAAGCCACGGGAAGACCTCAGAACAGTCAGGTAGGTTCTGGGCATGTCTGTCCTAAAATGACCATTGGAATCTTGACTTAGATGTGGCATTTGGAATGCTTGGTTGGAACCCATTCTTTCAAAAATTTCTTTAATTTCATTTCAATTCCCTGATGGACTCAGTGGACTCTACCAGAGCCCAGTCCCTAGGGAGTGTTCTCTGGTGTTTCAGTGAAAATTCCTCCAAGTGTGAAGTGTTGAGTGGCAGGAGCTGGAGTGGTACCTTGGGGTCCTGGAAATGCAGTGCTGAAAAGAGAACATTCCTCTCCCTCCTGCAAATGCCTGTTATCTCCCTGCAGCCTTTCTAGTGTCAAAATGAGACTAGAAAAGGAAGGCATTTAGCAGGAAATGAGAAATGTTCCCACTCCTTCCTTATGCTTTTGAAGGAGAAAAGCTTTCCTTTGCAGATGTTTTTGATCTGAACTCTTTGAATTGTGAAGGAGATTCATGGACATTGCCTGGTTTTGCACCGGAAGGGATAGGGAAACCTCCTATGACACAAAGTCTTTTTGCCTTTTCCGATTAACTTGAGGGAGACTTGCAAATGGGTGCAGCCATGGCAGGGTGTGAGTTTGTCATCCTCTGACAGCACAGTCCCAAAGCCACCTATGGCAGGGTCACAGTGACAAATCTCTTCCCTGGCTGTCTCTGCCTGTGTCAGTGTTGCAGGCTGAGGCTGGGACAGGAGATGCCTTGTGCCTGTCCCTGCCTGCCTGATCCCTGACAAGTGGAATTGTGCCAGACAAAATGCTGGGTCTGGTGCATCTGGGTCAGGCTATGCTTTCAAGTTGAAAGCCTCATTGATGCTGTTGTTGTTCCTTTGGCACCTCTGGGTGTGTAATGATAGGAGAGATGAGACTTGGAGAACTAATTCTGCTGATGCAGAGAAAGGGAACAGATCCCCTGGTTCCTTGGCTTAGGGTTAGTTCTGCCAAATCCTGGGTATGGCCCCTTTGGAATGACTCCTTCACTGCTGGTATGCAAGTGGAATGCTGAATGCAGTTAAGGAGAAGTATTGGTCATTGATGAAGGTAAAATTTTTTCTGGATTAATTCTGGACTAGGAATGACTTATTTCATTATTCCATGCCTGTGTGTCTTTGATTACTGACTGGGACATTTTACAGAGGGAAAGAAATCCAGTTTTAAAACAGGTATTCCTCTCATAGTCTTGAATGCCACATGGTTTAACCCTCTGTGGAAGCATGTAAATAATTAGCTGTGTTGGGGAGTAGTACAGAATGACTGGCTGTCAGCTGTTTCCATTAAAGACATTTTGAATTGTCAGTATTAGCCAAGATAAGAATTGTTTTGGGATAGGTCATGTTTCTGTTGGGTATGAGTGTCTCTGCTGAAAAGAAAGCAGAGAATAAACCCCTGGAACACTGAAGTAGAGCAAAAGGGGAATTTTTGGATGGTCAATTTGTTCCCTACAGCTTTTGGCCAACTGAATTTTGGGCTCATCCACTGGGGAGTGGAAAGCTGCTTTTACTTCCACTGACCGATGCCCACCACAACAAGCTGCAACCAAGAACTGAGTGGGAATTACAGAATTTAAGGCCTTGAAACACAGCTTTGGGAAGCGTCTACATCCTAGACAGTGTGAAAGCCTGGCTAGGCCGGGCTTAGGGCTGGCAGGGCTTGGGAAGGGAATCGAAGGGGATGGAGTTGGGGTGGGCTTTTGCAGCCATGGTAATGAGAGTAGCATGGGGAGCGTGTCACAAAGGGGCAGCCCCAGGCTGGGCTGGTGCAGGCTGTGCTTGACACGGCCCCAGTGGCAGCAGACGCGTCTGGCTCTGCCTTTCTGTGCCAAGCGCTGGAGATTGGAGTCACCCTTAGGCCTTGTTCTAAGGCTGGGTACCAAGCTCCCGTCACTGCCACCTCCCAGAGCCATCCCAGATTCAAACCCTGACACTTCTGCCTGGCAGAAGCACGGGTTTGAAGATGGATGTTACCAGAAAAGCAAAGACAACGGAAGGAAAAGGTGTGGATAGCAGGGAGCTGTAGGGCTGCTGAGCTGTGGGGCAGGGAGAGGAGCAGGAGGGTGCCTGTGCAGCTGAGGCATTCCTGGAGAGCACAGGGCTCTGGGCTCCCTGCTGTCCCAGGGCAGCCCAGAGGCCAGGCTGTGCCTGTGGTAGCTCTGGGGAAGTGGCTCAGGGTTTTCCCCCTGGCCTGATTCAAGTGTCTACCATTTAGAGCATGTTTCCCTGTGCAGGATTTAGGAGTTTCCAAGGAATGTTTCCCATGAAATATGGAGTTTCAGTTGCTTTAGGTTTGCATTGCAGGCTCTGATCCATTTTGTGTCTCCACTTTGCAGGCCTGACGGGATACCCTCTTGCCAAGGGGCTTTCCCTGGCAAATCCATCAATGCTCCTTCCCTCCAAGCCGTTGCTTCCCATCCCCAAGAGCTCTCTTTCTCCCATGGCAAACAAGATACGGAGTAGAGAGCCGGAGAGTGGGAAACTTGGCAGCGGCTGGGATGAAGAGATTAGAGGGAAAGAGATCACTTCTGCGGATAACGGAAGTAAGGTAAGGAGACCAGGCTAAGTCCAGTGTACTAAATTTTCAGTTTATGTGCTGTTGGCAGAGCTCTGAGACCTTTGCCCTGACAGGAACTGACCCTTTCAGTCAAGTTTGAATAGGTCCTGATTTGACTCTTTAGCTGGGCCAGAAATGATGGGATACTAGGGGTGGGTGTGCATCTACACCCAGTGCCTCCAGCCCCATTCCTGGCCATGGCATGGGGGCCCTGGAGCTGCTTGGGCAGGCAGAGAGCTTGCAGACAGCAGCAGGGCAGGGAGCTCTGCTGAGCTTCCCAAATGCCAGTGAGCCTGAGCTGATGGATGTGTGGGAGCTGGAGAGCAGTGAGCATGCCGGGAGCTCAGCAGCATCTGGGCTCAAAGGCTGCTGGGGAACTGTAGGAGGGAAGGGCAGCAGCAGGAGAAATGAGGGCGTTGAGAAAAGCAGGTTTTGACATCCTGCAGAATGGCTTTGTGGGGCCATGGCTGGAGATCAGCAGTGGCTGTGAGACAGCTTTAGGGGCAGGGAGAGGCCAGTGATCTAAAGCCACTGCCATGCCATCCCAAAGGCCAGTGGGGGCAGTGGCACCCCAGAATATCTTGATGTTAATCATGTGGATGCCAGCTGGGAATGCAGCCACACTGGCAGAGGAGTGAGCATGAGTGGGGAGGTGTCAAATGTGGGATATTGTCTGTCCCTCACCAGTTCCCTTTGCATTCTGAATCCTTTACCAATCTGCACCATCAGTTTGACTTGTTTATTCCTGCCAGGTCCCAGTTGAGGGCCTATGTAAATGTCTTGAGGCATGAATGTGGGCAAGGCTGGATGCTTGATCTGAGCTCTGTGATTTGCTCTTTCCAGACCTCCTTGCGTTATTCCAGCACTGGGGAAATGAAGAAGGGGTCAGTTGGAAAATCTCTGATCCCTGTGATGCGCAAGGCAGGCAGTCTCGCTGTTGGCAGTGCTGCAGGGTCTCTGCGCAGATCCCTCAAGGTGGATTTACAGGAGTCCGGGGAGATGAGGTAAGCCAAGGTGTCTGCTGCTCCAGAGTGCTGTTCACCTCACTCTTCCCATCTCCTGTGGACATTTTGCACAGTCAGCTGTCCCATGTATTCAGGCAAACCTCTGTGTGTTCAGCATTTTGCCCATCTCTGATGATCCAGGCCAATGTCAAAGCCAACAGCAATGCCCCAAGAGCAGAGGTGGTGGTGGGGAAGAGGAGGCAGGGCTTCAAAGCACCTCAGGATGGGTCCCCTGCTGCACTTGGCTTTTCTGTCAGCCAGAGCTTGGCCGTTTTTATGTGACTTCAGCAACTGAAAGCTTAAGGACAATTATTCAGCTTTGCATCCTTCTGGGTTAATGTGTTGCATTCCCTCCTTCATAGAAGCAACCCTGCTAAGTAGCTTTGTCTCCTTTCATGGTACACCCATTCCCTCCCTCCTCATTCTACCTCCTCATGTGTTCTTTTCTCCTCCATTTTCTCCAGGCCAGAGTCCAGCAGCACAAGCCAAGAGAAGACCTCAGAACATTCAGGTAGGTTCAAGGCCTGTCTGTCCTAAAATGTCCGTTGGAATCTTGACTTAGCTGTGACATTTGGAATGCTTGGTTGGAACCCATTCTTTCAAAAATTTCTTTAAATCCATTTCAATTCCCTGATGGGCTCAGTGGACTCTACCAGAGCCCAGTCCCTAGGGAGTGTTCTCTGGTGTTTCAGTGAAAATTCCTCCAAGTGTGAAGTGTTGAGTAGAAGGAGCTGGAGTGGTACCTTGGAGTCCTGGAAATGCAGCGCTGAAAAGAAAACATTCCTCTCCATCCTGCACATGCCTTTAATCTCCCTGCAGCCTTTCTAGTGTCAAAATGAGACTAGAAAAGGAAGGCATTTAGCAGGAAATGAGAGATGTTCCCACTCCTTCCATATGCTTTTGAAGGAGAAAAGCTTTCCTTTGCAGCTGTTTTTGATCTGAACCGTTTGAGATGTGTAGGAGATGTATGGACATGGCCTGGTTTTGCAACGGGTGGAACAGGAAAACCTCCTATGACAGAAAGTCCTTTTGACTTTTCTAGTGAAGGAGAGGGAGACTTGCAAAGGGATGTAGCCAAGGTAGGGTGTGAGTTTGTCATCCTCTGACAGCACAGTCCCAAAGCCACCTATGGCAGGGTCACAGTGACAAATCTCTTCCCTGGCTGTCTCTGCCTGTGTCAGTGTTGCAGGCTGAGGCTGGGGCAGGAGATGCCTTGTGCCTGTCCCTGCCTTGCCTGATCCCTGACAAGTGGAATTGTGCCAGACAAAATGCTGGGTCTGGTGCATCTGGGTCAGGCAATGCTTTCAAGTTGAAAGCTTCATTGATGCTGTTGTTGTTCCTTTGGGATCTCTGGGCTGTGTAATGATAGGAGAGATGAGACTTGGAGAACTAATTCTGCTGATGCAGGAAAAGGGATCAGATCCCCTGGTTCCTTGGCTTAGGGTTAGTTCTGCCAAATCCTGGGTATGGCCCCTTTGAATTGACTCCTTCATTGCTGGTATGCAAGTGGAATGCTGAATGCAGTTAAGGAGAAGTATTGGTCATTGATGAAGGTAAAATTTTTTCTGGATTAATTCTGGACTAGGAATGAATTATTTCATTATTCCATGCCTGTGTGTCTTTGATTACTGACTGGGACATTTTACAGAGGGAAAGAAATCCAGTTTTAAAACAGGTATTCCTCTCATAGTCTTGAATGCCACATGGTTTAACCCTCTGTGGAAGCATGTAAATAATTAGCTGTGTTGGGGAGTAGTACAGAATGACTGGCTGTCAGCTGTTTCCATTAAAGACATTTTGAATTGTCAGTATTAGCCAAGATAAGAATTGTTTTGGGATAGGTCATGTTTCTGTTGGGTATGAGTGTCTCTGCTGAAAAGAAAGCAGAGAATAAACCCCTGGAACACTGAAGTAGAGCAAAAGGGGAATTTTTGGATGGTCAATTTGTTCCCTACAGCTCTTGGCCAACTGAATTTTGGGCTCATCCACAGTGGTGTGCAAAGCTGCTTTTTCTTCCACTGACCGATGCCATTGTTTGTATCCCAGCACTTTGTTTGATGTGAAAGGCATTTAACAAAATCTCACACCAATGAGCTGCAACCCAGAACTGAGAGGGAATTACAAAAATTAGGCCTTGAAAAGCAGCTTTGGGAAGGGTCTATATCCTAGACAGTGTGAAAGCCGCAGGCCTGGCTAGGCCGGGCTTAGGGCTGGCTGGGCTTGGGAAGGGGATGGAGTTGGGGTGGGGTTTTGCAGCCATGGTAATGAGAGTAGCATGGGGAGCGTGCTACTCACAAAGGGGCAGCCCCAGGCTGGGCTGGTGCAGGCTGTGCTTGACACGGCCCCAGTGGCAGCAGACGCGTCTGGCTCTGCCTCTCTGTGCCAAGCGCTGGCGATTGGAGTCACCCTTAGGCCTTGTTCTAAGGCTGGGTACCAAGCTCCCTTCACTGCCACCTCCCAGAGCCATCCCAGATTCAAACCCTGACACTTCTGCCTGGCAGAAGCACGGGCTTGAAGATGGATGTTACCTTAAGAGCATGTTTCCCCGTGCAGGTGTTTAGAAGTTGTCAAGGAATATGTCCCATGAAATATGGAGCTTTACATGCTTTAGGTTTGCATTGCAGGCTCTGATCCATTTTGTGTCTCCAATTTGCAGGCCTGACTGGATACCCTCTTGCCAAGGGATTTTCTTTGGCAAATCCATCAATGCTCCTTCCCTCCAAGCCATTGCTTCCCATCCCCAAGAGCTCTCTTTCTCCCTTGGCAAGGAAGATACGGAGTAGAGAGCGGGAGAGTGGGAAACTTGGCAGTGGCTGGGATGAAGAGATTAGAGGGAAACAGCTCATTTCTGTGGAAAAAGGATGTAAGGTAAGGAGACCAGGCTAAGTCCAGTGTAGTAATTTTTCAGTTTATGTGCTGTTGGCAGAGCTCTGAGACCTTTGCCCTGACAGGAACTGACCTTTTCAGTGAAGTTGAACAGGCCCTGATTTGGCTTTTTAGCCAGGCCAGAAATGGTGGGATTCTAAGGATGGGTGTGCATCTATCCCCAGTGCCTCCAGCCCCATTCCTGGCCATGGCATGGGGGCCCTGGAGCAGCTTGGGCAGGCAGAGAGCTTGCAGACAGCAGCAGGGCAGGGGGCTCTGCTGAGCTTCCCAAATGCCAGTGAGCCTGAGCTGATGGATGTGTGGGAGCTGGAGAGCAGTAAGCATGCCAGGAGCTGAGCAGCATCTGGGCTCAAAGGCTGCTGGGGAACTGTAGGAGGGAAGGGCAGCAGCAGGAGAAATGAGGGCGTTGAGAAAAGCAGGTTTTGCCATCCTGCAGAATGGCTTTGTGGGGCCATGGCTGGCGATCAGCAGTGGCTGTGAGACAGCTTAGGGGCAGGGAGAGGCCAGTGATCTAAAGCCACTGCCATGCCATCCCAAAGGCCAGTGGAGACCGTGGCACCCTAGAACATCTTGATGTCAAACATGGGGATGGCAGCCTGCGATGTAGCCACATTTCCAGGGAAATGAGAAGGCAGAGTGCTCGTAAATGTGTGACATGGTCTGTCCCTCACCAGTTCCCTTTCCATTGCCAGTCCTTTCCCAGTCTGCTCCATCAGTTTGTCTTGTTTATTCCTGCTAGGTCCCAGTTGAGGGCTTATCTCAATGTCTTGAGGCATGAATGTGGTCAAGCCTGGATGCTTGTTCTGAGCACTGTGTTTTATTTCTTCTAGACCTCCTTGCCATATACCAGTGATAGAGAAATGAAGATGGGGCCATTTGGAAAATCTTTGATTCCTGTAATGCGCAAGGCAGGCAGTCTCCCTGTTGGAAGTGCTGCGGGGTCTTTGCCAAGCTCTCCCCAACGGGATTTCCAGGAGTCCGGGGAGATGAGGTAAGCCAAGGTGTCTGCTGCTCCAGAGTGCTGTTCACCTCACCCTTCCCATCTCCTGTGGTCATTTTGCACAGTCAGCTGTCCCATGTATTTAGGCAAACCTCTGTGTGTTCAGCATTTTGCCCATCTCTGATGATCCAGCCCAATGTCAAAGCCAACAGCAATGCCCCAAGAGCAGAGGTGGTGGTGGGGAAGAGGAGGCAGGGCTTCAAAGCACCTCAGGATGGGTCCCCTGCTGCACTTGGCTTTTCTGTCAGCCAGAGCTTGGCCAGTTCTGCGTCATTCCAGCACCCGAAAGCTCAAGGGCAATTATTCAGCTTAGCATCCTTCTGGGTTTATGTGTTGCATTACCTCCTTAAAAGAAATGACCATGCTTAGTGGGGTTGCCTCCTTTCATTGTACACCCATTCCCTCCCTTCTCTTTCTACCTCCTCATGTGTTCTTTTCTCCTCCATTTTCTTCAGGCCGGAGTCCAGCAGCACCAGCCAAGTCAAGTCCTCTGAACATTCAGGTAGGTCCAGGGCATGTCTGTCCTAAAATGACATTTTTAGTCTTGACTCTGAGGTGACCATTGGAAAGCTCGGTTGAAACCTATACTTTCAAAAATTTCTTTTTAATTGATTTCATTTCCTTGATGGGCTCAGTGGACTCTCCCTGAGCCCAGTCCCTATGGGGTGTTCTCTGGTGAAAATTCTGGTGCAGTGAAAATTCCTCCAGTGTGAAGTGTTGAGTGGCAGGAGCTGGAGTGCTACCTTGGGGTGCTGGTAATGCTGTGCAGGAAAAGGAAACATTCCTCTCCATCCTGCACATGCCTTTTATCTCCCTGCAGGCTTTCTAGTGTCAAAATGAGACTAGAAAAGGAAGGCATTTAGCAGGAAATGAGAAATGTTCCCACTCCTTTGACCTGCCCTTGAAGGAGAAAACCTTTCCTTGGAGGTCTTTTCTGATTTGAAACCTTTGAGATTTGAAGGAGATGTATGGACATTGCCTGGTTTTCCACTGGGAGAAATAGGGAAACCTCCTATGATAGAAAGTCCTTTTGACTTTTCCAATGAAGGAGAGGAAGACTTCGAAATGGATGCAGCTAAGGCAGGGTGTGAGTTTGTCATCCTCTGACAGCACAGTCCCAAAGCCACCTCTGGCAGGGTCACAGTGACAAATCTCTTCCCTGGCTGTCTCTGCCAGTGTCAGTGTTGCAGGCTGAGGCTGGGACAGGAGATGCCTTGTGCCTGTCCCTGCCTTGCCTGATCCCTGACAAGTGGAATTGTGCCAGACAAAATGCTGGGTCTGGTGCATCTGGGTCAGGCAATGCTTTCAAGTTGAAAGCCTCATTGATGCTGTTGTTGCTCCTTTGGCATCTCTGGGTGTGTAATGATAGCAGAGATGAGACTTGGAGAACTAATTCTGCTGATGCAGAGAAAGGGATCAGATCCCCTGGTTCCTTGGCTTAGGGTTAGTTCTGCCAAATCCTGGGTATGGCCCCTTTGGAACGATTCCTTCATTGCTGGTATGCAACTGGAATGCTTAATGTACTTAAGGAGAAATATTGGAAATTGAAGAAGTTGGAAATTTTTCTGGATAAATTCTGGACTAGGAATGACTTATTTCATTAATCCATACCTGTTTATCTTTTATTACTGACCGGGACCTTTTACAAAGGGAATGAAATCCAGTTTTAAGAGTGGTTTTCCTCTCATCATCTTGGATGCCACATGGTATAACCCTCTGTGGAGCCTTGCAAAGAATTTGTTCTCTTACCCCCCAACTGAACTGTTGAAAGTATTTCAGAATGACATGCCCTCCACTCTTTCCATTAAGAAAAATTTCAGTTGACAGCATTAGCCAAGATCAGAAATGCTTTGAGGGATATAGCGTTTATGTTGAGTTCTGGTAACTTCAAGAAAGAACACCGGGAAAAACACCCCATAGAACACTGAAGTAGAGCAAAAGAGGAATGTTGGATGGTCAATTTGTTCCTTACACCTCTCAGCTAACAGAATTCTCGGCTCATCCACAGGGGAGTGGAAAGCTGCTTTTACTTCCACCGCCTGGTGCCATTGTCTGTGTCCCAGCACTTTGTTTGATATGAAGAGTAATAAACAAATTCCCACAACAACAAGCTGCAACCCAGAACTGAGAGGGAATTACAGAATTCAAGGCCTTGAAAAGTAGCTTTGGGAAGGGTTCTACATCCTAGACTCTATGAAAGCCTCAGGCCTGGCCAGACTGGGCTTATGGCTGGCTGGGCTTGGGAAGGGAATCGAAGGGGATGGAGTTGGGGTGGGCTTTTGCAGCCATGGTAATGAGAGTAGCATGGGGAGCATGTCACGAAGGGGCAGCCCCAGGCTGGGCTGGTGCAGGTTGTGCTTGACAGGGCCCCAGTGGCAGCAGACGCGTCTGGCTCTGCCTCTCTGTGCCAAGCGCTGGAGATTGGAGTCACCCTTAGGCCTTGTTCTAAGGCTGGGTACCAAGCTCCCTTCACTGCCACCTCCCAGAGCCATCCCAGATTCAAACCCTGACACTTCTGCCTGGCAGAAGCACGGGTTTGAAGATGGATGTTACCAGAAAAGCAAAGACAACAGAAGGAAAAGGTGTGGATAGCAGGGAGCTGTAGGGCTGCTGAGCTGTGGGGCAGGGAGAGGAGCAGGAGGGTGCCTGTGCAGCTGAGGCATTCCTGGAGAGCACAGGGCTCTGGGCTCCCTGCTGTCCCAGGGCAGCCCAGAGGCCAGGCTGTGCCTGTGGTAGCTCTGGGGAAGTGGCTCAGGGTTTTCCCTGAGCCTGATTCAGGCCCTGGCCTGCCTCAAGTGTCTGCCAGCAGGAGCATGTTTCCCTGTGCAGGTGTTTAGAAGCTTCCAAGCAATGTGTCCCATGAAATACGGAGCTTCAGTTGCTTTAGGTTTGCATTGCAGGCTCTGATCCATTTTGTGTCTCCACTTTGCAGGCCTGACTGGATACCCTCTTGCCAAGAGGTTGTCCCTGGCAAATCCATCAATGCTCCTTCCCTCCAAGCCGTTGCTTCCCATCCCCAAGAGCTATCTTTCTCCCATGGCAAGCAAGATATGGAGTAGAGAGCGGGAGACTGGGAAACTTGGCAGCGGCTGGGATGAAGAGATTAGAGGGAAAGAGATCACTTCTGAGGATAAAGGATGTCAGGTAAGGAGACCAAGCAAAGTCCAGTGTGGTAATTTTTCAGTTTATGTGCTGTTGGCAGAGCTCTGAGACCTTTGCCCTGACAGGAACTGACCCTTTCAGTCAAGTTTGAATAGGTCCTGATTTGACTCTTTAGCTGGGCCAGAAATGATGGGATACTAGGGGTGGGTGTGCATCTATCCCCAGTGCCTCCAGCCCCATTCCTGGCCATGGCATGGGGGCCCTGGAGCTGCTTGGGCAGGCAGAGAGCTTGCAGACAGCAGCAGGGCAGGGAGCTCTGCTGGGCTTCCCAAATGCCAGTGAGCCTGAGCTGATGGATGTGTGGGGAGCTGGAGAGCAGCCAGCATGCCGAGAGCTGAGCAGCATCTGGGCTCAAAGGCTGCTGGGGAACTGTAGGAGGGAAGGGCAGCAGCAGAAGAAACGAGGGCGTTGAGAAAAGCAGGTTTTGCCATCCTGCAGAATGGCTTTGTGGGGCCATGGCTGGAGATCAGCACTGGCTGTGAGACAGCTTAGGGGCAGGGAGAGGCCAGGGATCTAAAGCCACTGCCATGCCATCCCAAAGGCCAGTGGGGGCAGTGGCAACCCCAGAACATCTTGATGTCAATGACAGCTGGGAATGCAGCCACACTTGCACAGGAGAGAGCATGAGTGGAGTTGGTGTCAAATGTGGGAAATGGTCTCTCCCTCACAGCTTCCCTTTCCATTCCACGTCCTTTCCCAATCACCTCCCTCAGTTTGACTTGTTTATTCCTGCTTGGTCCCAGTTGAGGGCATATATAATTGTCTTGAGGCATTAATGTATTCAAGGCTGGATGCTTGATCTGATCAATGTGATTTGTTCTTTCCAGACCTCCTTGCATTATTACTGCGGTGGGGAAATGAAGAAAGGGGCATTTGGAAAATCCTTGATCCCCGTAATGCGCAAGGCAGGCAGTCTCGCTGTTGGCAGTGCTGCGGGATCTCTGCACACATCTCTCCAGGAGGACTTGAAGGAGTTCCAGGAGATGAGGTAAGCCAAGGTGTCTGCTGCTCCAGTGTGCTGTTCACCTCACTCTTCCCATCTCCTGGGGTCAGTTTGCCCAGTCAGCTATCCCATGTATTTAGGCAAACCTCTGTGTGTTCAGCATTTTGCCCATCTCTGATGATCCAGCCCAATGTCAAAGCCAACAGCAATGCCCCAAGAGCAGAGGTGGTGGTGGGGAAGAGGAGGCAGGGCTTCAAAGCACCTCAGGATGGGTCCCCTGCTGGACTTGGCTTTTCTGTCAGCCAGAGCTTGGCCAGCTCTGTGTGATTGCAGCCACTGAAAGCTTAAGGACAATTATTCAGCTTTGCATCCTCTTGAGTTTATATGTGGCATTCCCTCATTCATAGAAGTGACCATGCTAAGTAGCTTTGTCCCCTTTCATTGTACACCCATTCCCTCCCTCCTCATTCTACCTCCTCATATGTTCTTTTGTCCTCCATTTTCTCCAGGCCAAGGCCCAGCAGCGTAAGCCGAGAAAAGACCTCTGAACATTCAGGTAGGTTCAAGGCCTGTCTGTCCTAAAATGACCATTGGAATCTTGACTTAGAGGTGACATTTGGAATGCTTGGTTGAAACCCATTCTTTCAAAAATGTCATTAAATTCATTTCAATTCCCTGATGGGCTCAGTGGACTCTCCCAGAGCCCAGTCCCTGTGAGCGTTCTCTGGTGTTTCAGTGAAAATTCCTCCTGTGTGAAGTGTTGAGTGGAAGGAGCTGGAGTGCTACCATGGGATCCTGCAAATTCTGTGCAGGAAAAGGAAACATTCCTCTCCATCCTGCACATGCCTTTAATCTCCCTGCAGGCTTTCTAGTGTCAAAATGAGACTAGGAAAGGAAGGCATTTAGCAGGAAATGAGAAATGTTCCCACTCCTTTCTCCTTGTTTTGAAAGATAAAAGCTTTCCTTTGCGGCTGTTTTTGAGCTCAACCGTTTGAGATGTGAAGGAGATGTATGGACATTGCCTGGTTTTGCACTGGGAGGAATAGGGAAACCTCCTATGATAGAAAGCCCTTTTGACTTTTCCAGTGAAGGAGAAGGAGTCTTCCAATGACCTATCTCATTAATCCTTACCTGTCCCTCTGTTTTACTGACTGGAACATTTTACAGAGAGAAAGAAATCCAGTTTTAAGATAGGCGCTCCTCTCTAACAGCTTGGATGCCATAGGATTTTGTCCTCTGTGAAATCATGTTACGCCTTAACTCTCTGAGTGTTAACAGCTCTGTTGGAGAGTATTTCAGAATGAGTTCCCCTCTGTGATTTCCATTACGAACATTGTGAATTTTCGCTGTTAGCCAAGATCAGAAATGTTTTGAGGCAGGTTTTATGTTGGTTTTGGTTGTGTCTGCTGGAAAGAAAGCAGAGAAAAAACCCCATGGAACAATGAAGCAGAGCAAAAGTGGCAATTTGCAGTTGGATGGCCAGATTTTTCCCTGCAGATACAGATTCCTTGAATACTGGGATATGTAATGTGGATTGCAAAACTTCTTCCAACATGAGGTGCCATTGCTTATGTACCAGCACTTCCTCTGTTGTGAAGAGAAATAAATGCAAGGAGCAAAGCCCAACCCAGAACTGAGTGGGAGTTACAGAAACAAAGGCCATGAACAGTAGCTTGGGAAAGTAATTACTTCCTAGGTGTAATTGTCAAATTCTGGAGACCACTGTGGATTGCCAACAGTTTAGAAGGAAAGGGATTTCAAATTAGTACATGACCAATGAGCAACACACAAGCAAAGCTGTAGAAGCTTTCTCTCCTGGCTTGTCAGCCCCATACAGTTCAGAGGAATTGTAGTGAGGCTAGTTTCATAACAACTCAAAACAAAGCCATCTTTTGAATAGTAAAAAACCTCTTGGATGCCTCATCCATGAGATGGATTGATTGTATAGGTGGGAGTTCACCCAACTCACTTCCTGCCTTGTGAGCATGGCTCAGCCTCCCACAGAGAGGTGAGGTGGGAGCTGGGCTGCTCTCTGTTGGGAGGAAGGGTCTTGTGTCAGCCCAGAGAGGCTGTGCACATTGGCAGGGAACAGCTGTGGCCTGCATGTGCCCCCTGCAAGGAGCTGTGCTGCTGGCAATGCCCCTGGAGCTGCAGGGCTGCTGAGCTGTGGGGCAGGGAGAGGAGCAGGAGGGTGCATGTGTAGCTGAGGCATTCCTGGAGAGCACAGGGCTCTGGGCTCCCTGCTGTCCCAGGGCAGCCCTGAGGCCAGGCTGTGCCTGTGGTAGCTCTGGGGAAGTGGCTCAGGGTTTCCCCCTGGTCTGATTCAAGTGTCTGGCATTCAGAGCATATTTTCCCGTGTAGCTGTTTAGGAATTTCCAGGAAGTCTCTCCCATGAACTACAAGGCTTCAGATTTAGATTTACTTTGTGGGCTGTGTTACATTTTGTGTCTCCACTTTGCAGGCCTGACTGACTCCAGTATTTCCAGGAGTCTTCCACAGACACGTCCCTCCTCACTGCTTCCACCCAAGCCACTGCCTC
This sequence comes from Molothrus aeneus, assembly GCF_037042795.1. Classification (NCBI taxonomy): domain Eukaryota; kingdom Metazoa; phylum Chordata; class Aves; order Passeriformes; family Icteridae; genus Molothrus; species Molothrus aeneus. Next base: position 10,025,417 of record NC_089648.1, read on the forward strand.
CCATCCAAGAGACCTCTTCTCCCATCAAGCCAAGCAAGATGTTTGATGCAGAGAAAATGAGCACTGGCGACGACGATATTGGAAGAAGCAGCCAGGAACGGAATTCAGAGAGAAAAGGACACACGGTAAGGCCACCAAGCGAAGTCCTGTATGGTAGATTTTCAGTTTATCCACAAACATGTGGATACCAGCTGGGAATGCTGGCACCCATGCAGAGGAGAGCACGGGCGGGGAGAGGAGTCAAATGTGGGACATGGTCTCTCCCTCACCAGTTCCCTTTCAATTGCCAATCCTGTGCCAATCTGCTCCATTGGTTTGACTTGTTTATTCTAGCCAGGTCCCAGTTGGGGGCGTATGTAAATGTCTTGAGGCATAAATGGGGGCAAGGCTGGATGCTTGATCTGAGCGCACTGTGTTCTACACTTTCCAGGCCTCCTTGCCATATCCCAGAGGTGGGGAAATGAAGAAGGCATCATTTGGACTGCCTTTGATCCCCCCAATATGCAAGGCAGGAAGCTTCCCTCTTGAAAGTGCTGTGGGGTCTTTGCCAAGCTCTCCCCAGCTGGATTTGCAGGAGTCTGAGGAGATGAGGTAAGCCAAGGTGTCTGCTGCTCCAGTGTGCTGTTCACCTCACCCTTCCCATCTCCTGTGGTCATTTTGCACAGTCTCCCATTTAGGCAAGCCTCTGTGTATTCTCCATTTTGCCCATCCAATGTCAAAGCCAACAGCAATGCCCCAAGAGCAGAGGTGGTGGTGGGGAAGAGGAGGAAGGGCTTCAAAGCACCTCAGGATGGGTCCCCTGCTGGACTTGGCTTTTCTGTCAGCCAGAGCTTGGCCAGCTCTGTGTGACTGCAGCAATGAAAGCTTAAGGACAATTAATCATCTTTGCATCCTTCTGGGTTTAGTTGTGGCATTCCCATATTTATAGACGTGACCATGCTAAGAAGGTTTGCCTCCTTTCATTGAACGCCCATTCCCTCCCTTCTCATTCTGCATCCTCATATGTTCTTTTGTCCTCTATTTTCTCCAGGTCAGGATCCAGCAGTAGAAGAGAAGAGAAGTTCTTGGAACATGCTGGTAGGTATAGGGCATGTCTGTCCTAAAATGACCTTGATGGGCAGAGTGAACTGTCCCAGAGCCCAGTACCTGGGAGTGTTCACTGGTGTTGCAGTGAAAATTCCTCCAGTGTGAAGTGTTGAGTGGCTGGAGCTGGAGTGGTACCTTGGAGTCCCGGAAATGTTGTGCAGGAAAAGGAAACATTCCTCTCCATCCTGCACATGCCTTTTATCTCCCTGCATCCTTTCTAGTGTCAAAATGAGACTAGAAAAGGAAGGCATTTAGCAGGAAATGAGAAATGTTCCCACTCCTTCCTCCTGACGTTGAAGGAGAAAAGCTTTCCCTGGGGTATTTTTCTGATCTGAACCCTTTGAGATGTGAAGGAGATTCATGGACATTGCCTGGTTTTGCACTGGGAGGAATAGGAAAATCTCCTATGATAGAAAGCCCTTTTGACTTTTCCAATGAAGGAGAGGGAGACTTGCAAATGGGTGCAGCCTAGGCAGGGTGTGAGTTTGTCATCCTCTGACAGCACAGTCCCAAAGCCACCTATGGCAGGTTCACAATGTCAAATCTCTTCCGTGGCTGTCTCTGCCTGTGTCAGTGTTGCAGGCTGAGGCTGGGGCAGGAGATGCCTTGTGCCTGTCCCTGCCTTGCCTGATCCCTGACAAGTGGAATTGTGCCAGACAAAATGCTGGGTCTGGTGCATCTGGGTCAGGCAATACTTTCAAGTTGAAAGCTTCATTGATGCTGTTGTTGTTCCTTTGGGATCTCTGGGCTGTGTAATGATAGGAGAGATGAGACTTGGAGAACTAATTCTGCTGATGCAGAGAAAGGGAACAGATCCCCTGGTTCCTTGGCTTAGGGTTAGTTCTGCCAAATCCTGGGTATGGCCCCTTTGGAATGACTCCTTCATTGCTGGTATGCAAGTGGAATGCTGAATGCAGTTAAGGAGAAGTATTGGTCATTGATGAAGGTAAAATTTTTTCTGGATAAATTCTGGACTAGGAATGACTCATTAATGAGATCATCTCATTAATCCATACCTGTGTGTCTTTGATTACTGACTGAGACACTTTACAGAGAGAAAGAAATCCAGTTTTAAGATAGGTGCTCCTCTCTAACAGCTTGGATGCCACAGGATTTTGTCCTCTGTGAAATCATGTTACGCCTTAACTCTCTGAGTGTTAACAGCTCTGTTGGAGAGTATTTCAGAATGAGTTCCCCTCTGTGATTTCCATTACGAACATTGTGAATTTTTGCTGTTAGCCAAGATCAGAAATGTTTTGAGGCAGGTTTTATGTTGGTTTTGGTTGTGTCTGCTGGAAAGAAAGCAGAGAAAAAACCCCATGGAACAATGAAGCAGAGCAAAAGTGGCAATTTGCAGTTGGATGGCCAGATTTTTCCCTGCAGATACAGATTCCTTGAATACTGGGATATGTAATGTGGATTGCAAAACTTCTTCCAACATGAGGTGCCATTGCTTATGTGCCAGCACTTCCTCTGTTGTGAAGAGAAATAAATGCAAGGAGCAAAGCCCAACCCAGAACTGAGTGGGAGTTACAGAAACAAAGGCCATGAACAGTAGCTTGGGAAAGTAATTACTTCCTAGGTGTAATTGTCAAATTCTGGAGACCACTGTGGATTGCCAACAGTTTAGAAGGAAAGGGATTTCAAATTAGTACATGACCAATGAGCAACACACAAGCAAAGCTGTAGAAGCTTTCTCTCCTGGCTTGTCAGCCCCATACAGTTCAGAGGAATTGTAGTGAGGCTAGTTTCATAACAACTCAAAACAAAGCCATCTTTTGAATAGTAAAAAACCTCTTGGATGCCTCATCCATGAGATGGATTGATTGTATAGGTGGGAGTTCACCCAACTCACTTCCTGCCTTGTGAGACTAGCTCAGCCTCCCACAGAGAGGTGAGGTGGGAGCTGGGCTGCTCTCTGTTGGGAGGAAGGGTCTTGTGTCAGCCCAGAGAGGCTGTGCACATTGGCAGGGAACAGCTGTGGCCTGCATGTGCCCCCTGCAAGGAGCTGTGCTGCTGGCAGTGCCCCTGGAGCTGCAGGGCTGCTGAGCTGTGGGGCAGGGAGAGGAGCAGGAGGGTGCCTGTGCAGCTGAGGCATTCCTGGAGAGCACAGGGCTCTGGGCTCCCTGCTGTCCCAGGGCAGCCCAGAGGCCAGGCTGTGCCTGTGGTAGCTCTGGGGAAGTGGCTCAGGGTTTTCCCCTGGTCTGATTCAAGTAGCTGCCTGTAGGAGCATGTTTGCCTGTGCCGGTGTTTAGGAATTTCCAGGAAGTCTCTCCCATGAACTACAAGACTTCAGATACTTTAAGTTTGCATTGCAGGCTCTGATACATTTTGTCTCTCCGCTTTGCAGGCCTGACTGACTCCAGTATTTCCAGGAGTCTTCCACAGACACGTCCCTCCTCACTGCTTCCACCCAAGCCACTGCCTCCCATCCAAGAGACCTCTTCTTCCAACAAGCCAAGTGCTATTTATGATGGTGAGAAACTGAAAGCTAGCACTGGCTTCAACAATATCAGAAAAAGCCTTCAGGAGGAGAGTTCTGAGGGAAAAGGACATAAGGTAAGGAGACCAAGCTAAGTCCTGTGTGGTAGATTTCCAGTTTATTTGTTGTAGGCAGAACTTGGAGACCTTTTCCTGTGCTGTGAGCGCAGGGAAGGAGCTGAGCCAAGGAACAGCTCAGCTGGACACTGTGCTTCAGGCTGTCTTTGCAATGGGTGTACAGGGCAGACTTCATGTCCTCAGCATGTATCAATAACAGGAGAGGTCTCAGAATGGTTTCTGGGCTCTGTTGTGGTTTCTCCTCTGTCTTATGGCTGAGAAAACACCAACAAGCAGTCAGAGCAGCACAAGTTGTCCAATCTGGAAAAGCAATCCTTTTCCGTTTAGTAACCTATGGGTTTCTATGAAGCATCTCTATGTCTTGGTGGTGTTTTGTGTCAGCTGTGTCTGCTTTGGATGGAAAAAGGTGTTTGCAGGAAGCTGCCAAGTCAGGTTGTCTCAGCTTGTGAGTTGTACAGCCATGCCCTCTGCGCAGTTGTCTCTGATGCTATTTCCAGACTCCATCAAGTCCTGGGCAGCTGTGTGCTATGGCATGGCTTTGTCCAGAGGGAAGGGATGGGAGGTGGCCATGGGGAGAGCAGCCCAGAGCCCAGGCACACGATTGCCTTTGCAGCAGGGCCAGGAACTGCAGTTGTTTTGGGTTTGCCGTGGAGTGCAGGAGGAGGCAGATGAGCGACAGCTTTGGTAGAGAGAATGTGCAATCCTAGGCGTGGGTACTTGATTTCAGCCTTGCAGAGAAAGGGCCCAAGGTATCCCTGACAGGAACTGACCCTTTCAGTGAACTTTGAACAGGTCCTGATTTGGCTCTTTAGCCAGGCCAGAAATGATGGGATACTAGGGGTGGGTGTGCATCTATGCCCAGTGCCTCCAGCCCCATTCCTGGCCATGGCATGGGGGCCCTGGAGCAGCTTGGGCAGGCAGAGAGCTTGCAGACAGCAGCAGGGCAGGGAGCTCTGCTGAGCTTCCCAAATGCCAGTGAGCCTGAGCTGATGGATGTGTGGGAGCTGGAGAGCAGCCAGCATGCCGTGAGCTGAGCAGCATCTGGGCTCAAAGGCTGCTGGGGAACTGTAGGAGGGAAGAGCAGCAGCAGAAGAAATGAGGGCCTTGAGAAAAGCAGGTTTTGACATCCTGCAGAATGGCTTTGTGGGGCCATGGCTGGAGATCAGCAGCACTGGCTGTGAGACAGCTTAGGGGCAGGGAGAGGCCAGGGATCTAAAGCCACTGCCATGCCATCCCAAAGGCCAGTGGGGGCCTTTGGGATGGCATGGGGGCAGTGGCACCCCAGAACATCTTGATGTCAGTGGCAGCTGGGAATGCAGCCACACTTGCACAGGAGAGAGCAGGAGGGGAGAGGTGTCAAATGTGGGAAATGGTCTCCCCCTTTCCATTCTGCATCCTTTTCAAATCAGCTCCATCAGTTTGTCTTGTTTATTCCCGCTAGGTCCCAGTTGAGGGCCTATGTAAATGTCTTGAGGCATAAATGGGGGCAAGGCTGGATGCTTGATCTGAGTGCGCTGTGTTCTACTCTTTCCAGACCTCCTTGCCATATTCCAGTGGTGGGGAAATGAAGAAGGCATCATTTGGACTGCCTTTGATCCCCCCAATATGCAAGGCAGGCAGTCTCCCTGTTGGAAGTGCTGCGGGGTCTTTGCCAAGCTCTCCCCAGCTGGATTTGCAGGAGTCCGGGGAGATGAGGTAAGCCAAGGTGTCTGCTGCTCCAGTGCTGTTCACCTCATTCTTCCCATCTCCTGGGGTCAGTTTGCACTGTCAGCTATCCCATGTATTTAGGCAAACCTCTGTGTGTTCAGCATTTTGCCCATCTCTGATGATCCGGCACCATGTCAAAGCCAACAGCAATGCCCCAAGAGCAGAGGTGGTGGTGGGGAAGAGGAGGCAGGGCTTCAAAGCACCTCAGGATGGGTCCCCTGCTGGACTTGGCTTTTATATCAGCCAGAGCTTGGCCGTTTTTATGTGACTCCAGCAAATGAAAGCTTAAGGACAATTATTCAGCTTTGCATCCTTCTGGGTTTATGTGTTGCATTCCCTCCTTCATAGAAGTGACCCTGCTAAGTAGCTTTGTCTCCTTTCATTGTACGCCCATTCCCTCCCTTCTCTTTCTACCTCCTCATGTGTTCTTTTCTCCTCCATTTTCTCCAGGCCAAGATCCAGCAGCATAAGCCCAGAGGAGACATCAGAACATTCAGGTAAGTACAGGGCATGTCTGTCCTAAAATGACCATTGGCATCCTGGCTTAGAGATAACATTTCGAAAACTTGGTTAAAACACAAAATTTTGAAAATTTATTTAATTCCGTTTCAATTTCTTGACTGGCTCAGTGGACTCTCCCAGAGCCCAGTACCTGGGAGGGTTCTCTGGTGCTGCAGTGAAAAATCCTCCAGTGTGAAGCATTGAGTCGCAGGAGCTGGAGTGGTACCTTGGGGTCCTGGAAATGCAGTGCTGACAAGAAAATAATTCCTCTCCATCCTGCACATGCCTTTTATCTCTCTGCAGGCTTTCTAGTATCATAATGAAACTAGAAAAGGAAGGCATTTACCAGGAAATGAGAAATGTTCCCATTCCTTCCTCCTTGTTTTGAAGGACAATAGCTTTCCTTGGTGTAGTTTCTGAGGTGAACGCTTTGACATATGTAGGAGATTGATGGACATTGCCTGGTTAGACACTGTCGGAAATAGAGAAACCTCCTATGATAGAAAGCCCTTTTGACTTTTCCAATGAAGGAGAGGGAGACTTCGAAATGGATGCAGCTAAGGCAGGGTGTGAGTTTGTCATCCTCTGACAGCACAGTCCCAAAGCCACCTATGGCAGGGTCACAGTGACAAATCTCTTCCCTGGCTGTCCCTGCCTGTGTCAGTGTTGCAGGCTGAGGCTGGGGCAGGAGGTGCCTTGTGCCTGTCCCTGCCTTGCCTGATCCCTGACAAGTGGAATTGTGCCAGACAAAATGCTGGGTCTGGTGCATCTGGGTCAGGCAATGCTTTCAAGTTGGAAGCCTCATTGATGCTGTTGTTGTTCATTTGGCCCCTCTGGGTGTGTAATGATAGGAGAGATGAGACTTGGAGAACTAATTCTGCTGATGCAGAGAAAGGGATCAGTTCCCCTGCTTCCATGGCTTAGGATTAGTTCTGCCAAATCCTGGGTATGGCCCCTTTGGATTGACTCCTTCATTGCTGCTATGCAGCTGGAATGCTGAATGCAGCTAGAGAGAAGTATTACTCAGTAAGGTGACATTTTTCCTGGATTATTTCTTGACTGGAATTGACTTATGTCACTTATTCTTTCCTGTCTTACTTTTCCTTACTGCCCTGAGCATTCTACAGGGTGAAAGAATCCCCTTTTGAGACAGGTTTTCCTCTCATAGTGCTTGGCTGCCACATGATTTTATCCTCTGTGAAGCCATGTAAAAAATTAGTTCTCCTGGTTCTAACAGCTCAGTTGGGGATTATTTCAGAATGACTGGCCATGGGCTTTTTCTGTTTAAGGGCATTTTGAATTGTCAGTATTAGCCAAGATCAGAATTGTTTTGAGATAGGTCATGTTTATTTGGGTTTGGGTGTCTCTGCTGAAAAGAAAGCAGAGAATGAACCCCTGGAAGAAGTAAGTAGAGCACAAGTGGAACTTTGGCATGAGCACTTTGCTCCCTACAAATACAGGCTCGCAGAATACTGGGCACATCTAGTGGAGAAAGCAAAGCTGCTTTTGCATCTAAGACGTGGTGCCATTGTTTGTGTCCCAGAACTTCCTTTGTTGTAAAGAGTAATATAAAAAATCCCCAAAACTGCAACACCCGACCTAGAATTGAGTGAGAACTACAGAAACAAAGGCCTTGAAAACTCCTTTTGAAAACAATGACTTCCTTGCCAGTGTCAGATTCTGGAGAGCACTGTGAATTCCCAAGTGTTTGGAATTGATCCTGTCGTAGTGGAGAGGCAGCGGGCAGCACATGAAGTAGTAGAGCCCTTCTCTCTTGGCTTGGCAGCTGCATATTGTTGAGAGAAATTTAACTGATGCTAGTTTCATGAAAAATAAAAAAGCAAGCAATCTTTTCAGTAACTAAAATAAACTTTGAATTCCTCACCCATTAGAAGGCCGGATTAAAAAGGCATGAGTTTAATTAACTCACTTCTTCTCTTGTACCTGGTCAACAGCTTCTTCTGAAACTACAACAAAAACCCAGAGCAAGGAGGAAGTGAGCTCTCAGTGCAAGACAGGACCTGGGATGCCTCTGTTCCCAAAGGAACTCATGGATCCCTTCAGTTTGGATATTCATGTGCCTGACCCCGGCCTTGGGAATGGAGGTCTGGGCTCCCAGCCAGCTCAGGTGGCCTTGGCCCAGGAGCCCCAGGAGCCCGGATCAGCCTCACAAAAAGGTGAGGTGGGAGCTGGGTTGCTCTCTGGTGGGAGGAAGGGTCTTGTGTCAGCCCAGAGAGGCTGTGCACATTGGCAGGGAACAGCTGTGGCCTGCATGTGCCCCCTGCAAGGAGCTGTGCTGCTGGCAGTGCCCCTGGAGTGTAGGGCTGCTGAGCTGTGGGGCAGGGAGAGGAGCCAGGAGGGTGCCTGTGCAGCTGAGGCATTCCTGGAGAGCACAGGGCTCTGGGCTCCCTGCTGTCCCAGGGCAGCCCAGAGGCCAGGCTGTGCCTGTGGTAGCTCTGGGGAAGTGACTCAGGGTTTCCCCCTGGTCTGATTCAAGTGTCTGCCTGCAGGAGCATGTTTCCCTCTGTAGCTGTTTAGAAGTTTCCAGGAAGTCTGTCCCATGAATTATGGAGCTTCAGATGCTTTAGTTTTGCATCACAGTTTCTGTTATATTTTGTCTGTCCATTTTGCAGACCTGACTGACTGCTATGGTCCCAAGGAGGTTACCCTGGGATCTGTAGTTTCCCTGCCACCTTCCCAGGTGCCCTTACCTTCCAAGATCTTGCCTTCCGTCCAGAATTGCCCTTCTTCCTCAAAACCCAGATCTTACTCTCCTTTATTATTAAGCTAGCCATTCTGCAGGGGCAAAAAAATCGGGATTTACAGCATTGTTATTTTTCTACTTCACTGCCTTATTTTATCCTCTGTGAAGCTGTTGTATAGAATGATTTGTTCTCAGAATTTTAACAGGTCTGATGTAGTGTTTTCCAGAATGAGCTCTGTTGTTCTACTTGCATTAAGAAAATCAACCTCTTGTCCGGCTAGCCCCAAAGTGGCCCAATCTCATACAGCTGAGAAGGAGAATCCTTGGGGAAAATTTATTATCTAGTGTCAAGAACACAATTTACATTTGGGTATCACTCCTGCGACCCTAGGCTTGTCTTTGAATGTCCTCTAAAATATTCCAACAAAGAGAAGAAAATGTTGATCTAATGCTTCCAGGTATTAGAACCTGGGAGTTCTTTCAGGAACTGGATGGAAGATGTTTACTAAAATCAGCATGAATAAGGGCAGATAAGAATCTCTGCCAAGAGCAATCTCCATCTCTGCCCTTCTCTCTCAGACACAGAGGCTGTCCAGCATGCAGGGGCTGAGGCCTTTGTCATGCAGCAGGTTTCAGTCTGCTGGCCAACAGAGTAATGTCATGTCTGCTGCCAGTAGCCCATCCCTTGGGAGAGGGTCTTGGGGTTGTACCTTGCTGCTCTCAATCCCAATCTCTGTGTTTTATGAGAGCTCTGCAATCTGGAACCTGTTTTTCCTGTTGGTCAGCGTGGCATTTTTGGGGCCTTGAAGTCTGCCAGACATTTACAGGAATCTTTGCTTCCATTCCCAGGCTTCCCACTGAGCCAGGCCAAGGAGATGGATCATCCCAGCAGTCCTGGTCGTATGAGGGACAACTCTGGAAAGGTAAGGAATAAGGACAGGGATAAGCAGACTTCCTTTCCAGTGGCTGTTTATGCCCAAAATGTCACTGAAAATCATAATCTTCCACTCCTTGGGGGATGGGGATTCTCTTGGGAATGTATTTGACAACTCCAGGGCAATTGTTTGGCCATTTCCAGTGGTGCCACGGTCACTGGTTTGGAGATGGTGCTAAGGTCATGCCAAAAGCATTCTTTATGTGCAAAGGCTGTTTTAGAGAAGTTCTGAATGGCAGAGCAAGCTACACATCAGTGAAGGTGGGCAAAGTGCATCCTTGGAAGCAGAGAAGCAAAGATTCTGATGTTGAATGTAAGCAAGGCTGCAAAATCAAATGGGAGAGTTTGATTTTTCCTGGTTACCTTTGTGGCTGTATCTCACAGCCCTCTCACAAGTTTTCTGCTCATGAGCATCAGTGCTTCTGCAACTTGTTTTCACAAGAGTCCTCCTTTTGGTCTGCTGGTCTCAGAGACAAAGTCCTTGAGAGCTGAGGCCTTCAGAAGCCAGGAAGTGAGAAACAGCTGCAATTGCTGGCCATGAGTGTTAAGCAACAGCTCATTAGCCCTCCTTGCTGGGTATTGCACATGGTTTTTATTCTCCTGCCATGGCCTGTAGGAACTGAACTGCCTGCTCACTGTCATGTGAGCTCTTCATCTGTCTTGGAGCACTCCTATGAGTTTCATGCTTCAAGCAGGGCTTCCTGACATAGGTTGCAGTTACAGCATTGGAAGGTTGTGGCACTACAGTGTTCCACCCCACTGTGTGTAATTGCCAAGGTGAGGACTGGAGACATTCCTCTGAAACTATTGGAATGTATATGGAGCTGCATTGAAGCCTATGGCACTCTGTGGACTGTGTCTGGTTTGTGTGTCTCTGCTTACAGTCTGTGATGTATTTCCATTGTACCTAGGTCCGTGCTACATTGAGCAAGCTGGCTCAAAAGAACTTGGAGTGGAAGAAAATGGAGCTTTTGGAAAAACTGGTGAAGAGGAGACAAAAGGAAACATCCTCACAGCTTCCTCCTAAGGCAGTTGAGCCCAGGGATGCAGCTGAAGCAAGTAAGTGGTGGCTACACATGTGGTGGTCCTTTTTGACCCCTTGCTTGCCCTTTGCATGTTGTTGCAGTCACACTGGGGGGCTGTTCTGCTTGCATCTGAGTGGAAGCTTGCATTAGGATTTAATTCTGTTTTCCAAAGAAAAATACAGAGGTATGAAGTGTCTTGCCCATGGCCTCACTGAGTCAGTTAAGAGAATATCAGCTTCCCACCTTCACCTCTAAATTCTTTCAAAGTAGAAAACTCTATCTTGCAAAGTACACTGGGGCTTCAGACTGTCTCCTGGAGAGCAGTCTCCAGGGAAGGTGAGGCCAAAAGAATGCTTTTCAACCAGGCTGCAACCTGGAAGAAACAAAATTCACCTCCAGAGATCCTTCTCCTGCCGCTCCCTGCTGAGGAGCTGGCACTGTAGAGCTGTGCTGAAGCCCCAGGCAGGGCTTCTGTTGTAGCCCCAGGAGCAAGCAGCGTTCCCGGCTGAATCCCGGCTGAGGGGCTCTGCCTGCAGGGCTGTGAGTGCTGCCCGAGGGCGGCAGCAGGGCCCTCAGGAGGCAGCACTCAGCCCGAGGGCATCACGCAGGGCTATCTGCACTTTCTGTGGGAACTGCCCCTGCCTGCCTCTGGAACAGAGCAAAAGCAAAGCAATACTGGGTTTTTCTTGTTTCTCAGGGGAAGCATCACTGCAGTTTGCTTTTAAGCTAGAAGAGGGTAGATTTTGGTTAGATACTAGGGAGATTTTTTTTTTTAATGAAGATGATGAAAAGCTGGCAGGATTTGTCCAGAGATGCTGTTGTTGGTCCATCCTTGAAGGTGTTCAAGGCCAGTTTACATGGGACACTAAGGAAGCTGATCTAGAGGAAGATGTCCCTGCTCACAGGGGTTGGACTAGATGGTGGTTAGAGGTGCCTTCCAACCCAAACTATCTGGGATTCTGTGATTCAGTGATCACAGTCCCATGTTAGTGTGCCATTGTTATACTTGAAGTTCTTTGGGATAGCAAAGAGATGTTGCCCAGCTCCAGCAAGTTTTCTGGCCCTTTCCATTGTCACCTTGTTCAGCACCCTCCATTTACAAGCTCCTCTTTGGTCCCTGCAGGCTTTAGCCTACCACCTGTCAATGGCACAGCTTCTAGTATGCAGAGAAAACCCCCTGGTAGTGCCATAAAGAAGAAGGTTGTGAAAAAGCAGGACAACATTCCCTTATTGCCCAGTACACTCACCCTCCACGGGGATGACAGCTTCCCACGCAGTTCCTCAGGTAAGCCTGCTCCCTGGCAGCTTTTTCCTGCAGGGGTTTGTCCTTGCACAAGGAGCACAAACTGCCTCCTGCCTCAGCCAGCACAGCCGGGATCTTGGGTCCATAGTCTGTCCTGAGAATGAACAGCAAATCTACTTTTGAGTTACTCCAAAAGTTGATAGTCTAGAATATTTGAAGTCAATGGAAACAGAGGTGCTGTGAGGTGGGAAGGGTCAGGTATGGCTGTTCCCTGGTTGTTGCTCCGTGGGGATTGAGCCAGGCCCAGCAGGGCTGGGTTGTTCAGGCTTGGCTTGGTGCTGTCACAAGGCAGCTGCAGGTCTTTCCTCAGGGAGGTGCAGAGTGCCCCTGTCCTCATGGCTGGGGGAAATCAGGGTGCTGAGACAAGAGAGGCCCCTGAGGGGTTCCCTCCTGGGCTGGCCAGTGCTGCTGTGGGCACTGTCTCACAGGGAGTGGGAGCTCTGCGGCCTCAGGAAGCTGCCGCTGGCTCTGGCACCTGTGGCACTTGGGAGCTGGCGCTGTGGGGGCAATTGTCAGGTTCAGCCTGGAGCTGTGGCCAGCTGGGGGAGGCTGGGAGCAAGCAAGGAGCCCCAGGATCCAGGCAGCAGGGAAGTCTCTGAGCCAGGGGCAGTGTGTGCCACACTTAGCCCTGGCTGGGAGATGGGGCTGCAGGCCGCGCCATGGCGGGTGCCTCGCCCGGGGCTGCAGCGCCCACGGCCGACCCTCTCCTTACAGTGACCCCGCAGACGGCCACTGGTGCCAAGCGGCGAGAGGAGCCGCTCCGTGGGCGTGGGCAGAAGGACAAAACCTTTTCAGACCCACAGAAATCCTTGCAGGAGGCACTCTCCATGCTGGGCAGCGATGACTGGTAAGAAAGGCCCCGTTCCCTCTGTGTCCCTCTCGGCGTTAAGGTCGGTCAGAAGCGTGTCTTGCTCGTTTCTCGGAGCCCCGAGAGCCCAGAGGGCCAAAGGGCACTGGTGAAACCCCTGCAGAGCAGGGAGAGCATAAAGATTGGAGAGCAGCCTTTTCTTGGCCTTGCTCTGCAGCAGTGCTGCAGCTGCAGCAGGCCCGTGCTGTTTCCTCGCTTTGCCTGCTGCTCCATGGAGCTGCAAGGGAAATGTGGAGGGAAGAGAGAGAGCTGTGAGATGAGATCATCTGCTGGCTGAAGGCAGAAGCAGGATGGCAGCAGTTTTGAGTGTAGAGATTTGGGTGCCTTGGGCCGCTGGCCCAGTGGGACTGAGTAAGATTCCTCTCTGCTCCCACTGCTGACAGCAATGGCAGGGACTCGTGCATGTGAGTCCCAGAAGCAGCTCCAGGGAGCTCCTCTTTTTGAGAAATGGACTGCGTTGTTGTGGTCACAAGTCCCTCAGCCCGCCATTATTCCTGAAGGGCTCATGGCAGAAGAGAAGGAAAAAGAAATCAAATCCTCTAAGAATCTTGCACTTTGGGAATTCAACTTTTCCTTCTCACTGCTTCATATGGGCCTGAGATGTTTTGTCAATACTCAAAATGTGTCCTAAAATTCTACACAGACAGAAGGAGGCCAGGAGATGATACCCTTACAAATGCTAAGTGATATTGGTTATCTTTTTGATGTCTGGGTTAGCATCCACTCATTGGTGGATGCTTCATTTTCACAGGGATAAGCATGAAAAATTGGCCACGATACATCTCCTTTGCTTTGCCCTTTCTCTTGTGCTTTCTCTTCCCCATTTCTCTTTGGTGCCCTGTGAGGTGCAGAGAGCTTCTGCAGGTGTGGGGGGTCCTGATGAGACTCAGGGTGCCTGTGGGATCAGTCAGCAGCCCTGTGCTGCAGCCCTGATGCCTCACATACCTTCCTGAGGCTGAGGGCCTGCACAAAGCAAGTGCTGAGAGCTGGAGTTGTTTGCACCTTTTAAATAACATGTTGCTGTTGTGGGGCTTGTTTTAGGTAGGAGTGTTGTGGGAAAAGCCAGAGTTTCAACAGTTCTTGCCCAGGGGTGGAATCTTAATCTTCTGGGATGACATCCTGCTGCATTTTCGGGGAATGTGTGAGGTGGAGTGGAGTGGGTGGCACACAGGCCTAGACTGTCAAGCGGAAACTCAGCTCCAGAGTGGCAGTGCAGACTCTCAGGGCTGCACTGCTTGCTGGGGCTGACAAAGAAGGAAAATCCTGTCCCAGTAACAGCCCAATGGGACTGTGTCTCAGGGACAGGTACAGGGAGGTGACAAGAAACAGCAGCATGGCCCAGCCTCACAGCTCTAGGAAGCAGTGGCAGAGGGATTAATAGCAGAGATTTTCCGAAAGGCCACACATGAAGACTCTGAAAGCCCTCTCTTTGCCTCTTGGATTTGTGTATGCTTTTGACAGCCACAGCATCCTGTGGCAATGTGTTCCATGATTTCATTAAGTGCTCCTTGAAAAGCACCTCCCATGCTTTGAGCTGCCAGCCTGGTCATTTCAGAGGGTGCTGCCTAGTTCTTGGGTGGAGAGAAAAATCAATCATTTTGGTACTTGCCTTTCAGGGAACTGAAGAAGAAGGGACTCTTCAACATCCCATGCCTGGCTGAGTCCCATCCAGAAGTCGTGCTCGGCCGACTTCGTGAGATTTGCTTGGCAGTTACCAGCGAGGTGAGAACATTGTTCTGAATTGTCCCCCATCCTTCATCCACGGCTTGTAGAGTAGATATGTGCTTGTTCATCTCCATGTGTGCTCAGGGACTGCCTTCATTTCTGGTTTTTATTTCTTCTATTTCTAATGTCTGTCAGCTATCTGTAGGATCTGTGTGTATGTGCAGCTGTATTTACTGGCAGGTTGGGTATCTGGCACTTGTCTTTGAGTGTGGTGCCTTTATAATGCAAGGCAGAAACGGGGACACTAATGACATTATATGCCAGAGTCCCAATCTCTGCCCAAGCTGTCATTGAACACTGCAATGAGTCTGTAGATCTGAGCCTGTGTTTTCTGTTTGCTGTCTGAGTGCTTCAACTACAGGTGTTGCTTTTTTGAACAGGAGCACCTGACTGGTTCATTTTTATGACTTGTGCCTTTATGGTTTGAAAACATGCTTTACTTTATTTTGCTTCTTTGTTTTTCAAATCAAAGGTCCTAAAATCGAAGCAGTTGACATTATAGAAAGGTTAAGTAGAACACTTTAGTGAAACAGATGTTTTTATGCCTGCAGTAAGCAGGTGTGAGGCCAGAAATTGGTGCCAGAGCAAGTGCCTATCTGTGCTTGGGCTCTTCTGCTCTTCCTGTGCTTTTATGTTGCTCTATACACAGTGGGACATGCTGTGATTTCCTGGGAGTTTTGTCTAAGGAAACTGGTTTACTTTTCAAGGTGATTCTTATGTTTCCCCTCATGACTTCCCCAGGTGTCCAACCTCCGGTCCATGGTGTCCTGCTCAGCAATTGTCTCTCTGGGAGAGCTCTTCACCATCTTGAAGAAGGACATGGACTCTGAGGTGGATGAGGTTGCTGAGGTCCTTCTCCATGTGGTGTGGAACTCCCCAGAGTTTATTTATAAGGAAGCCTGTCAGAGCCTGGGGATGATGGTAGAGAATGTGACTCCTGTCCGAGCAATGACTGCTCTCATAGACAGGGGAGTCAAGTAAGTTCTTCTTTTAGTGATGTTCTTCACCTTCCAGTGTGTGGGTGGGGGAAGGGATCCGAGAGAGAGAATGGGAATGGTGGGAGGGAAGGGTCCTGTATCCGGCATCTTCTGGATACAGGACTCAGGGACTCGATTCTCTGATCAACGTCATTTCTTTCCTCTTGTCACCCATTTCTGCCCTCCTGCAGCCCATTAGGTCACAGAATCACAGAACTGTAGAATAGGGGAAGTTGGATGGGGCCTGTCAGGACTATCCAGTCCAGCTCCTGGCCTTGCACGGGTCACAGCGTGTGCCTGAGACTGTTGTCCAAATGCTTCTTCAGCTCTGTCAGGCTTGGTGCTGTGAGCACTGCCCTGGGGAGCCTGTTGCAGGGCCCAAGCACCCTCTGGGTGAAAAACTTTCCTGATATCCAAACTAAAGCTCCTCTAAATAAGCTTCCTGGAGTTCTACCAGTCTGTCAGAGGTTTCCTTGATTTGGTGAACACTGGGGAAGTGCAAGTGCCTGCAAAGGCTCAGGGTAGAGCCTTGTGCTTTTGTGGGAAGAGGGACAATTGCAATTGCAGCTGTGAGCACTGTTGGTATTTTGCAGTGCTAACCACAGGGGCCCTGGGGAAAACCAGGTATCCTCATGATGCCATTACCCTGAGAAATAAGGAGGGTCCTTGCTGGGGTGTGGAGCACATGGGGTGGGTGTGGCACAGCCTGCACAGCAAGTGCAGCTCCTGCCAAAAGGAGTCTTCTATGAGTGTCCTGGCCTTCGAGCTCTGCTTTCTATTCAAAATGATGTTTCATGTTAGCCCTGAGATGATGATTCACTTTCCAGGCACCTTCACAGGCCGAGGGCCTTGGGACAGCTGAAGCAAATGCTGCCCTAAGTGTTGGTGCTGGGCCTGATAGTTCCCAAGAGACACTCTATAGAACAGGACAACCTGGCTAAACTGACTGCCACCCTTTCCTCAGCTTTGCAATAGGGTAAAACACTCAGATGTATCCCTTGCCAAGCTTTACAAAAGAAACAGGCTGCATTGCTGCATTTGTTCCTTTCCAGAGGTCTGCAGATTTGGGGATGAATGGGTGGAAATAGCCTCATCCTGCTGCAGCTCTGTGTAGTGGGTGCCCTCTGATGGGTCAGCATGAATTGTCCTTAATTTCTAAATAATTAATATGTGATCTATTACTTTAATCTTTTTCTGAGTATATTTTGGGAAAGAAATGGAGTATCAGCTAGTGCAGGGAGATGGAATTCTTCCCTCTTGCGTGCAGGCAGTCCTTCTGTACAGTGCTAGCTTAGTGTTTCTCCGAGGACAGAACCTTCTGCAGGTGTTGGAAGGTGCAGGGAGAGCCCAGGCTCCTTCTCCCAGCAAGGCCAGGGAGCACACTCTGGCCAAGGCCTGTGCTGCTGCTGCTCCTTGTCCCTGTGCCCCAGGGTTTGCTCTCTCCTTCCCAGGAGCCGCTACGTCCAGGTGCGGAAGTGTGCGGCCGAGCTGCTCCTGTCCTTGATGGAGAAAATGGGAGTCACCAAGCTCGCAGGCACCCCCAGGGCTGAGAGGCTGGCACACGTGGCAGGGACACTGGCTCAGGACTGTCACAAGGACACAAGGTAATGATCTTCATTTCACCTCCAAAACAAGGAAAACCGTTTTGTGTTTGGCTTTAAAGATAAATCCACAAAAGAGTGGAAAGGAAAGGAAATAATGAGTGACGTTACTGTGTGGCTATGGGGCATAGAATCATGGAATATGCTGAGTTGGAAGGGACCCATGCAGGTCACCCAGTCCAGCTCCTGGCCATGTGCAGGACAGCCCAAGAGTCACACCATGTGCCTGAGAGCATTGTCCAAACGCTTCTTGAGCTCTGCCAGGCTTGGTGCTGTGACCGCTGCTCTGGGTTGCCTGGGGAAATGACTGTACTGGGTAACCAAAGTCTGGCCAGCAAGAGGGAGCATTGCCAACTTCCAGTGACGTGAAGGATTCTTTACTGAAATCAAAAGAGCTCAGATTAGCCAATCCAACAGTTTTGATTGGCCTTAGGTGCACATGAGAGAGCCAAAGTGTTGGCTAATGTTCATCACTGAAGGATCCCAAACATTTGTTTCACATTAACTTAAGACTTCCCTAGAAATATTTTAGAGGTCTTTAGCCAATCTATTCAGTCTTTCTAAACCTCTTCAGATTTCTAGAATGCTGTTATGTGTGGCTCAGTGATGTCCAAATTTCTTCTTGAAGAAAACTGTGGTTTCCTAGCAGCAAAATCACCCCAAACCACCAAAATCCCCTTACTTTGATGATGAAATTCCCATTAATAGCTGCCAAGAACACCAGAG
Organism: Molothrus aeneus; assembly: GCF_037042795.1. Taxonomy (NCBI): domain Eukaryota; kingdom Metazoa; phylum Chordata; class Aves; order Passeriformes; family Icteridae; genus Molothrus; species Molothrus aeneus. Next base: position 10,043,133 of record NC_089648.1, read on the forward strand.
CAACTAGCTGACCCTGTGAATACATATAGTATAAAATAATCAGAAGGAAGCATGAGGTGAGAAAGGTAAATTACTGTGCAATGGCAGCAGGACACTGCTAACAAAGCACATGTGTTTTGCTTGTTCCCTGGGATCCTTTGATCCCACAGAAGCACACCCCCAGTTTCAGAGAGAAATGGTATTTTTCTCTTGCCCCACATTCTCCTCTTGCCCCTTGTGTTCAGCTACAGCACTGTGCAGTGTCAAGTGAGGTAAATCTCCCTCTTTGCTGAGTAGGTAATGGCTTCTCATGCAAGCACTGCACCTGATGAGTTTAAGGCATCAGCTCTTCTGTTAGCACTCTTCCTTTGTTCACTTTTCTTTCATTTCCTTCCTTCCTTCCTTAGGCATTATGGACAGGAGATGGTGAAGATGTTGCTAAATAATAAAAAATTTAAAAAGCTTTTGGAGCAATCTCTTTCCCCGCATGACCTGGAAGATATTTTGAGAAGAATTAAGAAGAAGGTAAGTGCTTGGCAGGAGAAATGTCTCCTTTGTGCAAGTATTGCCACTGCTAATACGAGATCAAACATACCTGATGCGTCTTTATCCTATTCCACTTCTGCTGATTCATTTTGCTCCTTGGAATGAGCTGTTAATCCTCAGCCTGTTCATCTGGAGACCACAGAGGAACTGCTATTATTAGGGGAAAAGTGGGGTTTTGAATACTTTGAATATTGGTCAGCAAGGGGAAAGGGAAAGAGGAGAAAATGGGTTTACGCTCACATGTACGCCCCCACCACACTCTCCCTACTCTGCCCCAGTAATGCAGCTAAGTGAGAATAGTGCTTCTGAACATAACAGTCTTTGCAAAAGAGACTGGAAGTAGTAGTGCCAAGGAAATTTCCAAATATACAAAAGATGTCCAAGTCAATCCTCGTTACTAAAATTGCTGTCTGTCTTTTGGGAATACTGCTGTGCTGTCAAGCCCTGTGGAGCTGGAAGAAGCTTGGTCAATTCAGCTGCATCCAGTGGAAAACTATTTGTTTGTTTGTTTTGGGGGGGATTTTATTATTTTCATCTACATTGCAGAAGGGAGTGTGCCTTGATGCAGGAGCAGGGAGAGTAAGCCTTGAACCAAATCAACTTCCAACACAATGGAAGTTGAGTCCAATTTTTTCTGCAGCTTCTTTTAAGACCACTCATTGCCTGTCAGTTTGCATTATTCCCATTTATGCTCAAGACTAATGAATTTGGGATTTTTGACTGCTGCTCAGTGTGGTAGCACCCATAACCTGCCTTGGGCTATTGAAACCAAAGAGTTGGCATCACTGAATCTCTGGTCTGTCTCTTTCTGTACGTTAGGAAATGTTTCCCTAAGCCTTGGTAGCAGTGATCCTGGTTCTAACTTGTGTTTTAAAGAGGGAATTTCCTATTTTATATTCTAAAGATTCCTGGGGTTTCTTTATGTCTTTGTAGGGGATGGAAAACCAGAAAGCTGAATGCCCCTCTGTCAAGGAGCCAGTGGAGAAGAGGAAGGACACCCCGAAGAAGCCCCAGGACACACTGCCCTCTAGCAAACGGTACTGAGCACTTTTGTCAGATGTGACAAAGCACATGACAAGCTTTACATGCCTCTTCCACAGGCAAATCTTTCTGCTGGAGATGACCAGTGCCAGAGATGTTTTCCTTTCCCTACAAGTGCTCTAGGATAAAAAATGTTTACTTCTGCATTCTACTTCTTGACGATCCAGTGCAGTGGCAAGGGCAGTGTTGTGGAGGCTAGGAGAGGGCCAAGTCTCTGCTGCCTGACTTGAGACAAGTAAATTCAACCAGGGTTTTTTTTTCATCCAAGTGGAGTCTTTTTTAGGTGGGTGTTTTAATGAGAAGTCCCAGTCTAGAAGCAGGATGCCATTCCCCAGACAAGCAGTTCCCATCCATGTGGTTTGGCCTGGCTGATTCATGGTTTTCTTACCCTCAAACAGCGCCAAGTTTGCGTAGTAAGGAGCAAGTCAATTCCTGAGCCATTTTCGTCAGCAGGTGTCTCAGTGTGGACTTTTTGTCTTGCTATTCCTGTCCTTCATATAGTTTGCTTGATGGACAGTGTGTTTGGTTTATTTCCCCCTATGCTGCAATCAGCATTTAAGACAGGGATTTGGTCCTTGCTGTCTTTCCATGCCAGTGGCAGAGCTACTGGTACCTGTTCTCCTCTGTTACCAGAGGGGGTTTATTGAGCTCTGTCCTGCTCAGCGGTGGCAGGAAAGTGACCACATGCCTCAGTAGCATGGCTAGCATCTTCCTGTGCTCATGGAAGAGACAGGTTGATCCAAGATGATTATTCCCAGAGGATTTGTTAAGCTGTGCATCTAGTCTCTAGGGAAGCAAATGAAATGTGAGTGTAGTTCAGGCCTGTCTGGCTTCTGTTTCAATCTCTGTTCCTGATTTTCTGGATCCTTCAGATATGCCTCTGTTCATCTGTTCAAATGCATCTGAGCTACTTTTCCAGATTGTCATGCCTGGTGTAGAGACACTTCTTCAGAGTGATGATTTTCCTCATTAAAAGACACACACGTGCCATATGAGGAGGCATTTAAACTTGGAAGTAGTGTCTCTCTTTCCCCACAAAGCAATGTGTGCCTTGGAAGGCATCTGAAGATAGATCAGATGCATCTCTTCCTTGGTTTTCCTGAGTGAGCAGTGGTGAGAATGTCACTTGCAGATTGTTTCCCATAATGATTGTCACGAGGTCCACGTTGTCCTTCAGAGCCTCATGATTTTCTAGCTTGAAGTCACATCATTAGGAAAGCTCCTCAGGATGTTTTGTTCACAATTAACTGAAGGTCTTACCAGCAACAGGTCCTAATTTGGTTTTGTTTTGCAGGGTGAAGTCTGCCCCTGGTGGACGCCTCCTCCACCGTCCAAAAGCCCAGGCCACGTTACCTGCAACTGTGGAAGGAAGGGAGTCACTCCAGAAGCTCTACCATCTCCTGGAAGCCAAGGGGTTTCAGACACGGATGGAAGGAGTGGCACTCCTCCTAGATCTGTGCAAAAGCAGCCCCCAGCTGATCTCCAGTAACATTGTCCAAGTATGTAGGGTATCTTCATGGTTCCTTTCCTTTAGCTGCTTTCCCAAGCCTGTAGAAGTAAAGTTAATTCAGTGTGTCTTGGCACTACATCCTGGCTGTTCGGGACAGGCTGGTCCCTCTTACCCAGACAAATGTAATTGAGGTCCAGGCTTCAGGACAAGTTCTTTCAGTCCAGCTGTATTTGGCTGGCAGGTGCCTATTGCTGCTGTTCATCAGATGATGGCAGAATTTTCTGCTGGTGTAACTGCTGCTGTCTCCTGCTCCCAGTTGGGTTAAGTGAAGGGAATCCAGCCATTGAAAGCATGGCAATCATTCTCTAGACAAAATATAGGTTGGCATGGGGAAGGGAAGTATCAGGCTGGGTTGGTTTAAACGAAATGTTTTTAAAAGGATACTTTTGTAAACTCCATCTTGTCTTGCACAGGCACAACTCTGGCTACTCATGTCCATCCTCATCCCTATTCCTCTTGGTAAAGAAGGTGCTCACCCTTCTTGGGGGGCCTTTTTTTCTTTTTGGAAAAGGAGGAAAACAGCTAAGGACAGATCTATCCTTTCTCCTCCCAGTAGCTGCTTTTTCCCTTTTTCCAGAAAATGGTGCCTGATACTGTGGCTGTCAAGGGACTGAACGTGCTCTAATGAGAGCTTAGAGCACGTTTCATTTCAGAAGTCCATCTGTTACTTAGAGAAATGCTCTGGATCCTGGAAGAGTTGACCAGAGGCCTGCCCCTCTGCAGACACAGGTTCCGAGACAGACAAAATAAAACTTTGATCTCCTCCCGCCACAGTTTTGGCAAAATCATAATTGACCTCAGTACTTGAGGCAACTGTATAAGAAAATGAGCATGGTAAATATCTGCTTCCATACTTGAAAAGCAAAGGTAGCCTTTTGAATTAATAAATGGAATTGATTTAATGATTTATAGGTGGAGAGAGATACCATAGGAACTTTTCTGTCCCCAGCCAAAACTCTTAAAAACAGATGAAAATCTTTCAAGCAGCATCAGGTTGTGCAACCATTCCTGTGAGTGGCCAACAGGAAAACAGTGAAATTGTGCAAGCAAGTGCTGACCTGACAGAAAGGATCACTTTCATCTGTTATATTGCTGAGTGCTCATTTCTGCATATTCTTCAAACAAGCTCATTTTAATCCAGCTTTCGTGTTGTTTGTTCTCTTCACAGATTTTTGATCGTTTTGTCCTGAGAATAAATGACACCCATAAGAAAGTGAAGCAGCAGGCGCTGGAGGTGCTGGCAGAAATGATTGGACTCCTGGAAGATGCCCTGAACCCGGTGCTGATCCATTTGGTTGAAGGGATAACAAAGAACCTCAACTCAAAGGATCCCGGGGTTCATCCTGCAGCTGTGAGGGCACTGGACAAATCTGTTGCTCATTTAGGTAAGGCTGTGCCCTGGCATGGACTCTCCTCAGCTGTGTCTCTGTCCCACACAAGAGAGCGCTGAGTGCCTTGGGAGCTGTTGTTGTCTTTGGAAGGCTGCAGCTGACACCCACCAGGAGCTGTGCAGGTGCAGTCCTTATGCACCATCCCCAACAGGCTGGAATGTGCAGCAGCATTTCCCAACAGTCCCAGGCTCCCTTGGCTCTGTGCCGCTGGTCTGAAGAGCAAGTCCTGGACTCCAGCTTTGCTACAGTTCAGAGGCAAAGGGGTTTTGGAATTTGCTTGGGCCCCATCTGACTTCCCAAATGAACAGCTTTGCTGTTGGCATGAAGGGACACCAGCCCATCAGAGCTTCTGCAGAGCAGCCACCTGGAAGGCTCTACATTATTGGCATCAGCTGCCTATTTCCCACCTTTCTCCTTTGTCTTCTTTTTCCAATGGGAAACTTATGATTGACCGAGTTCATTTCTTTAGAACAAACTGATCCAAGTCCAGCTGTCAATGATGATTTGTTCCACTTGTTGTTTTGGATGGGGCAAGATGGCAACAGCAAATACCTGCCTAGGCAAGGGCTGCTGAAAATTCCTTTGCCACACAGATTTATGTCAGCTCTGAAAATGACACACTGGGGGAATAAGCCTGAAAAATGGAGTGTTGAAGAAGAAGGTCTTCAGGGGCAGTTTCCACTTTCTCCACCTCAGCTGCTCTTTGAAGTCAAGGACTGCCTGACTCAGTGCCTTTCTGTGTCCCAAGTATGGGCTTCTTCCTTTTTGCTCTGGCGTGCAAAACCATTGCACTGCTTCCATGTGACTGGACTCTTGAGGTCCCTTATGTGAAATGTGTTAACATAGCTCCTGGTCCAGCAGACAACTTTGGATTTACAAATGTGAAAGGAGAGCTTTTCTTTGGAATTTTAAACCCTGCCAAGAAGGCTGGAAGGAAAGAAGAAAATAATTCAAAAATCATCAGAAATTGACTTTATTGTACAAAATGGGGTTGCCCCTGCCCTTTCCCTCCCCACTGTCCTTTCTCCTATGCCCTCAGAAGAGTGAGCAGAAACGTGTGTTTCACTTGTAGATGAAGTGTCACTGATGAAAGAGCTCTGCCACCAATGGAGCCAACTGAGTGGCGAAGCTCTGCTGGATGTCACGGAGCGTATCACAGGTATGGCCTTCCCCTCTAAGCCAAGAGGTCTCTGAGGGAGAATTGACAGGGAATGCCTGTGAACAGACAGCAGAGTAGCTCCTCCACATCAGGAGGTGCTGAGCTTGTCCCTCGTGCCCAATAGCCAAGGCAGGTGTATTTGGCAGGCTTTCCCTGGCTGCTGCAGAGCTGTGCAGCATCTGAGATGGGGGCAGCGCTCGGCCTCGGGGCTGAGCTCTCACTGGGGCTCTTCTCAAGTTCCATAGTGACCAATGTCTTTGATTGCATTTAAACTCAAATGAAGTGCCATTTTCAAATGGGTGCCATAACCCTTTTCCTGCTTGGCAGAATTGGTTTTGGGTACTTTCAGGAGCTGTTTGAATGTTGATGACTGCTGGTGGATTAATAGCATAGAGAAAATGACGTCTCTTCCACCACAGAATAATAAATAGCTACTACATAACATTTTGCCTGATCAGAAAATAAGACTGGTCTCCAGAGCATTTCAGGTTTTGATCTCTCAGCCAAATCAGCCATGCAAGGAGCCTGTTGGTAGTAAATTTTTGTTTGTGTTTGATAAGTTGAGTTCATAAAATGAGCAGAGAGAAAATTCCAGAGACAATGTGAGAAAACACTCATGTTCTGGCTAAATTTCAGTCCCCTGTGTAGCCTTTCTCTCTCTCTATGCCCCTATTTCAGTGCACATTGTAAGAAAAATGCCATTAACATTGAGAGGGGAAATGCCATTAAAATGTGGAGATGGCCAAATGCCAGGGCAATGGGGTCTGGGTGATTCTCTAAGACACCCTGAGGTGTGAAAGAGCTCTTTGTTGGCAGCCACAAAAGCATTCTGCCAAAGACACCAGCTAGCCACTGATGTTTCTCATCCAGCTGTCAAGCAGCACCCGTCTCTGCTGGGCTGGAGTTTTGGAGTGTGTTCTAATACTGCCCTTTGCTGTGTGCCACGGAGCAAAGGGAAGAGCCAGATGAGACCTCTGGCCCTTGACATCAAAGTTACAGAAATGGAATCATCCCTTTTATTAGAAATCTCTCAATTGCCTCTCTAGGGTACATTTCTAAATCTTCCGTGTGGATTTAGACTACTTGTTAATGGAAATAAAAGGCAATTTGACGTTTTATTAATTGTTCATGCAGAAATAAATAGTGAAATGATTTAGTAAAGGTACAAAGTCTGCCACAGGTACAAGGCTCTGGTTGGAGAAATTAGTCCTGAGGGGTTGGTGGTTCTGTTTCAAGGATGATCAGTGTGCTATTTCACTGATCTTGGCCAGAGAGGCTTGCCAGAAGCAAAAGCAGAGGTGGATCCTTGTTTGCATTGAGGCTGGTGGGTAAGGAGCTGTGTCTCTGTCCCGGCAGTGCTGGTGGAATGGGTCCATGCCAGGAGCCCTGAAGTGGTGCAGCGCTACGCCCTGCCCGTGCTCTGGTGCTGCCTGGAGAACAAGGCGCTGCCTGTGCGAAGCGCCAACGTCTGCGCTGTGGTCACCAAGCTTGCCTGTGCCCTCTGCGAGGTGATGGGCACCCAGCTGATTAAGTGTGCTGAGAGCAAGCCTCCACATGTGCAGGAAAACCTCTCCAGCCTTTTGGGCTGGTGAGGGTTTGAAGTTCTCCAGAAAGCTGACAAAGTGCTGGGTTGGAGACCTCCGGATGGGACATCTTACTGGGACAAAAATGACAGAACACTAAGGAAGGGTGTGCATCTGCCCCCACTCTCTCCATCACCCGTCCTAGTCATGGCATGGGGGGCCTGAAGGAACTCCAGACTGAGGGCAAGGTGAAGACCAAGAATGGATCAGACTCACACAGAGGTAAGCAGTGAGCAGGGCCGATGTCTGACAGGAGCGCAGCCAGCATGCCGAGACATCAGCAGCATCTGGGCTCAAAGGATGCTGGGGAACTGTAGGAGGGAAGGGCAGCAGCAGAAGAAATGAGGGCCTTGAGAAAAGCAGATTTTGGCATCCTGCAGAATGGCTTTGTGGGGCCATGGCTGGAGAATCAGCAGTGGTTGTGAGACAGCTTAGGGGCAGGGAGAGGCCAGTGATCTAAAGCCACTGCCATACCATCCCAAAGGCCAGTGGAGGCAGTGGCAACCCAGAACATCTTGATGTCAATGCCAGCTGGGAATGCAGCCACACTTGCACAGGAGAGAGCAGGAGGGGAGTGGTGTCAAATGTGGGAAATGGTCTCTCCCTCACAGCTTCCCTTTCCATTGCCCATCGTGTGCCAATCAGCTCCATCGCTTTGGCTTGTCCTTTCCGGCCAGGTCCCAGTTGGGGGCGTATGTAAAGGTCTTGAGGCATGAATGTGAGCAAGGCTGGATGCTTGATCTGAGCCGTATTTTACTTTTTTCTACTCTTTCCAGACCTCCTTGCCATATCCCAGTGGTGGGGAAATGAAGAAGGCATCATTTGGACTGCCTTTGATCCCCCCAATATGCAAGGCAGGCAGTCTCCCTGTTGGAAGTGCTGCGGGGTGTTTGCCAAGCTCTCCCCAGCTGGATTTGCAGGAGTCTGAGGAGATGAGGTAAGCCAAGGTGTCTGCTGCTCCAGTGTGCTGTTCACCTCACTCTTCCCATCTCCTGTGGTCATTTTGCACAGTATCCCATATATTTTGGCAAGCCTCTGGTGTTCAGCATTTTCCTGAACAAAGGCCTTGAAAACTCCTTTTGAAAACAATGACTTCCTTGCCAGTGTCAGATTCTGGACAGTGCTGTGAATTCCAAAGTGTTTGGAAGGAACATGATCCTGTAGTAGTGGGGAGGCAACAGGCGGCACATGAAGTAGTAGAGCCCTTCTCTCTTGGCTTGGCAGCTCCATATTGTTGAGAGAAATTTAACTGATGCTCGTTTCATGAAAAATAAAAAAGCAAGCAATCTTTTCAATTGCTAAAATACACTTTGAATTCCTCACTCATTAGAAGGGCTGATTATAAAGGCGTCAGTTTAATTAACTCACTTCTTCTCTTGTTCCTGGTCGACAGCTTCTTCCGAACCTACAGCAAGAACCCAGGCGAAGAAGAAAAAGAGCCCTCAGTGCAAGACAGGACCTGGGATGCCTCTGTTCCCAAGGGAGCTCATGGATCCCTTCAGTTTGGATATTCATGTGCCTGACACCGGCCTTGGGAATGGAGGTCTGGGCTCCCAGCCAGCTCAGGGGGCCTTGGCCCAGGAGCCCGGATCAGCCTCACAAAAAGGTGAGGTGGGAGCTGGGCTGCTCTCTGTTGGGAGGAAGGGTCTTGTGTCAGCCCAGAGAGGCTGTGCACATTGGCAGGGAACAGCTGTGGCCTGCATGTGCCCCCTGCAAGGAGCTGTGCTGCTGCCAGTGCCCCTGGAGCTGTAGGGCTGCTGAGCTGTGGGGCAGGGAGAGGAGCAGGAGGGTGCCTGTGCAGCTGAGGCATTCCTGGAGAGCACAGGGCTCTGGGCTTCCAGCTGAGCCTGGGCAGCCCAGAGGCCAGGCTGTGCCTGTGGTAGCTCTGGGGAAGTGACTCAGGGTTTTCCCCTGGCCTGATTCAAGTAGCTGCCTGTAGGAGCATGTTTCCCTCTGCAGCTGTTTAGAAGCTTCCAAAGAATCTGTCCCATGAAATATGGAGATTAATGTACTTTAGATTTACTTTGTGGACTCTGTTACATTTTGTGTCTGCACTTTGCAGGTCTGACAGGCTCCACTATTGCCAAGAATCTTCCCCAGGCACATCCTCTTCACACCTTCCCTCCAAGCCCTTATGTCCAATCCGAGAGAGGTCTCCAATCAAGCCAAGCACAATGTATGATGGCGATGATGAGAAAAGGAAAACTAGACCTGGGTTCAAAGATATCAGAAGAAGCAGCCAGGAGCAGTGTTCCGAGGGAAACGGATGTAAGGTAAGGAGACCAAGCTAAGTCCTGTGTGGTAAATTTTCAGTTTGTTGTAGGCAGAACTTGGAGACTTTTTCCTGTGCTGTGAGCGCAGGGAAGGAGCTGAGCCAAGGAACAGCTCAGCTGGACACTGTGCTTCAGGCTGTCTTTGCAGTGGGTGTGCAGGGCAGACTTCATGTCCTCAGCATGTATCAATAACAGGCGAGCTCTTTGAATGGTTTCTGGGCTGTGTCGTGGTTTCTCCACTGTGTTATGGCTGAGAAAACACCAACAAGCAGTCAGAGCAGCACAAGTTGTCCAATCTGAAAAAGCAATCCTTCTCCATTTAGTAACCTATGGGTATCTATGAAGCACCTCCATGTCTTGGTGGTGTTTTGTGTCAGCTGTGTCTTCTTTGGATGGAAAAAGGTGTTTGCAGGAAGCTGCCAAGTCAGGTTGTCTCAGCTTGTGAGTTGTACAGCCATGCCCTTGGCACAGTTGTCTCTGATGCTATTTCCAGGTCCATCAGCTCCTGGGCAGCTGTGTGCTCTGGCATGGCTTTGTCCAGAGGGAAGGGATGGGAGGTAGCCATGGGGAGAGCAGCCCAGAGCCCAGGCACACGATTGCCTTTGCAGCAGGGCCAGGAACTGCAGTTGTTTTGGGTTTGCTGTGGGGTGCAGGCGGAGGCAGATGAGCGACAGCTTTGGTAGAGAGAATGTGCAATCCAAGGCGTGGGTACTTGATTTCAGCCTTGCAGAGAAAGGGCCCAAGGTATCCCTGACAGGAACTGACCCTTTCAGTGAACTTTGAATAGGTCCTGATTTGGCTCTTTAGCCAGGCCAGAAATGATGGGATACTAGGGGTGGGTGTGCATCTATGCCCAGTGCCTCCAGCCCCATTCCTGGCCATGGCATGGGGGCCCTGGAGCAGCTTGGGCAGGCAGAGAGCTTGCAGAGAGCAGCAGGGCAGGGAGCTCTGCTGGGCTTCCCAAATGCCAGTGAGCCTGAGCTGATGGATGTGTGGGGGCTGGAGAGGAGCGAGCATGCCAGGAGCTGAGCAGCATCTGTGCTCGAAGGCTGCTGGGGAACTGTAGGAGGGAAGAGCAGCAGCAGAAGAAATGAGGGCCTTGAGAAAAGCAGGTTTTGCCATCCTGCAGAATGGCTTTGTGGGGCCATGGCTGGAGATCAGCAGTGGCTGAGAGACACCTTAGGGGCAGGGAGAGAACAGTGATCTACAGCCACTGCCATGCCATCCCAAAGGCCAGTGGAGGCAGTGGCACCCCAGAATATCTTTATGTTAAACATGTGGATGTGTGGCAGCTGGGATTGCAGCCACACTTGCACAGGAGAGAGCAGGAGGGGAGAGGTGTCAAATGTGGGAAATGGTCTGTCCCTCACCAGTTCCCTTTCCATTGCCCATCCTGTGCCAATCAGCTCCATCGCTTTGGCTTGTCCTTTCCTGCCAGGTCCGTGTTGGGGGCCTATGTAAAGGTCTTGAGGCATGAATGTGAGCAAGGCTGGATGCTTGATCTGAGCCGTATTTTACTTACTGTGTTCTGCTCTTTCCAGACCTCCTTGCCATATACGAGTGATGGGGAAATGAAGAAGGCATCATTTGGACTGCCTTTGATCCCCCCAATATGCAAGGCAGGCAGTCTCCCTGTTGGAAGTGCTGCGGGGTCTTTGCCAAGCTCTCCCCAGCTGGATTTGCAGGAGTCCGGGGAGATGAGGTAAGCCAAGGTGTCTGCTGCTCCAGTGTGCTGTTCACCTCACTCTTCCCATCTCCTGTGGACATTTTGCACAGTCAGCTGTCCCATGTATTCAGGCAAACCTCTGTGTGTTCAGCATTTTGCCCATCTCTGATGATCCAGCCCAATGTCAAAGCCAACAGCAATGCCCCAAGAGCAGAGGTGGTGGTGGGGAAGAGGAGGCAGGGCTTCAAAGCACCTCAGGATGGCTCCTCTGCTGCACTTGGCTTTTCTGTCAGCCAGAGCTTGGCCAGCTCTGTGTGATTGCAGCCACTGAAAGCTTAAGGACAATTATTCAGCTTTGCAGTCTGTTGGGTTTATATGTTACATTTGCTCCTTCATCAGAATGACCATGCTAAGAAGGTTTGCCTCCTTTCATTGTACGCCCATTCCCTCCCTCCTCATTCTACCTCCTCATATGTTCTTTTGTCCTCCATTTTCTCCAGGCTAAGGCCCAGCAGCAGAAGACAAGAGAAGCCCTCGGAACACGCAGGTAGGTCCGGAGCGCGTCTGTCCTAAAATGACCATTGGAATCTTGACTCTGAGGTGATATTTGAAAAGTTTGGTTAAAACTCATTGTTTGAAATTTATTTTTTTTAATTAATTTCAATTCCTTGCTGGACTCAGTGGACTCTCCCCGAGCCCAGTCCCTGGCAGTGTTCTCTGGTGGTGCAGTGAAAATTCCTCCAGTGTGAAGTGTTGAGTGGCAGGAGCTGGAGTGCTATCTTGCAATCCTGGTAATGCTGTGCAGGAAAAGGAAACATTCCTCTCCATCCTGCACATGCCTTTGATCTCCCTGCATCCTTTCTAGTGTCAAAATGAGACTAGAAAAGGAAGGCATTTAGCAGGAAATGAGAAATGTTCCCACTCCTTCCTTCTGCTTTTGTAGGATAATAGCTTTCCTTGGTGTAGTTTCTGAGGTGAACGCTTTGACATATGAAGGAGATTGATGGACATTGCCTGGTTTTGCACTGGGAGGAATAGGGAAACCTCCTATGATAGAAAGTCCTTTTGACTTTTCCAATGAATGAGAGGGAGACTTGCAAAGGGATGTAGCTAAGGCAGGGTGTGAGTTTGTCATCCTCTGACAGCAGTCCCAAAGCCACCTATGGCAGGGTTACAATGACAAATCTCTTCCCAGGCTGTCTCTGCCTGTGTCAGTGTTGCAGGCTGAGGCTGGGACAGGAGATGCCTTGTGCCTGTCCCTGCCTTGCCTGATCCCTGACAAGTGGAATTGTGCCAGACAAAATGCTGGGTCTGGTGCATCTGGGTCAGGCAATGCTTTCAAGTTGAAAGCCTCATTGATGCTGTTGTTGTTCCTTTGGCACCTCTGGGCTGTGTAATGATAGGAGAGATGAGACTTGGAGAACTAATTCTGCTGATGCAGAGAAAGGGATCAGATCCCCTGGTTCCATGGCTTAGGATTAGTTCTGCCAAATCCTGGGTATGGCCCCTTTGGATTGACTCCTTCATTGCTGGTATGCAGCTGGAATGCTGAATGCAGCTAGAGAGAAGTATTACTCAGTAAGGTGACATTTTTCCTGGATTATTTCTTGACTAGAAATTACTTATGTCATTATTCTTTTCCTGTTTTCCTTTTGTTACTGACCCAAGCATTCTGCAGGGTGAAAGAATCCACTTTTGAGACAGGTTTTCCTCTCATAGTGCTTGGCCGCCACATGATTTTATCCTCTGTGAGGCCATGTAAAGAATTAGTTCTCCTTGTTCTAACAGCTCTTTTGGGGAGTATTTGAGAATGACTGGCGATCAGCTGTTTCCTTTAAGGACATTTTGAATTGTCAGTATTAGCCAAGATCAGAATTGTTTTGAGATAGGTCGTGTTTATTTGGGTTTGGGTGTCTCTGCTGAAAAGAAAGCAGAGAATGAACCCCTGGAAGAAGTAAGTAGAGCACAAGTGGAACATTGGCATGAGCACTTTGCTCCCTACAAATACAGGCTTGCAGAATACTGGGCACATCTAGTGGAGAAAGCAAAGCTGCTTTTGCATCTAAGACGTGGTGCCATTGTTTGTGTCCCAGAACTTCCTTTGTTGTAAAGAGTAATATAAAAAATCCCCAAAACTGCAACACCCGACCTAGAATTGAGTGAGAACTACAGAAACAAAGGCCTTGAAAACTCCTTTTGAAAACAATGACTTCCTTGCCAGTGTCAAATTCTGGAGAGCACTGTGAATTCCCACGTGTTTGGAATTGATCGTGTTGTAGTGGGGAGGCAGCGGGCAGCACATGAAGTAGTAGAGCCCTTCTCTCTTGGCTTGGCAGCTGCATATTGTTGAGAGAAATTTAACTGATGCTAGTTTCATGAAAAATAAAAAAGCAAGCAATCTTTTCAGTAACTAAAATGCACTTTGAATTCCTCACCCATTAGAAGGGCCGGATTAAAAAGGCATGCGTTTAATTAACTCACTTCTTCTCTTGTACCTGGTCGACAGCTTCTTCTGAACCTACAGCAAGAACCCAGGCAAAGAAGAAAAAGAGCCCTCAGTGCAAGACAGGACCTGGGATGCCTCTGTTCCCAAAGGAACTCATGGATCCCTTCAGTTTGGATATTCATGTGCCTGACCCCGGCCTTGGGAATGGAGGTCTGGGCTCCCAGCCAGCTCAGGGGGCCTTGGCCCAGGAGCCCCAGGAGCCCGGATCAGCCTCACAGAAAGGTGAGGTGGGATCTGGGCTGCTCTCTGTTGGGAGGAAGGGTCTTGTGTCAGCCCAGAGAGGCTGTGCACATTGGCAGGGAACAGCTGTGGCCTGCATGTGCCCCCTGCAAGGAGCTGTGCTGCTGCCAGTGCCCCTGGAGCTGCAGGGCTGCTGAGCTGTGGGGCAGGGAGAGGAGCAGGAGGGTGCCTGTGCAGCTGAGGCATTCCTGGAGAGCACAGGGCTCTGGGCTCCCTGCTGTCCCAGGGCAGCCCAGAGGCCAGGCTGTGCCTGTGGTAGCTCTGGGGAAGTGGCTCAGGGTTTTCCCCTGGCCTGCCTCAAGGTGCTGCCTGTAGGAGCATGTTTCCCTGTGCAGGTGTTTAGAAATTTCCAAGGAATGTGTCCCATGAAATATGGAGCTTTAGGTTTGCATTGCAGGCTCTGATCTGTTTTGTGTCTCCACTTTGCAGGCCTGTCTGGCTACCCTCTTGCTAAGAGGTTTTCCCTGGCAAGTCCCTCTGTGCTCCTTGCCTCCAAGCCATTGCTTCCCATGCAGATGAGCTCTCCTTCAACCATCCCCGGGAAGATGTGCCATGGAGAGCAGGAGTGTGGGAAACCTGACATTGCTGTGGCTGTGAGGAGGAGAGCAGAAAGAAACAGGAGCTCAATTCAGAGGAAAAAGGAAGTAAGGTATGGAGGCCAATCTCAGTCCAGTGTGGTAAATTTTCAGTTTATGTGCTGCCAGCAGAGCTCTGAGGCCTTTTCCCTGGAAGGAACTGACCCTTTCACTGAAGTTTGAACAGGTCCAGATTTGGCTCTCCCTGCTGTCTCAGGGCAGCCCAGAGGCCAGGCTGTGCCTGTGGTAGCTCTGGGGAAGTGGCTCAGGGTTTTCCCCTGGCCTGATTCAAGTAGCTGCCTGCAGGAGCATGTTTCCCTGTGCAGCTGTTTAGAAGCTTCCAAAGAATCTGTCCCATGAAATACGGAGATTAATATACTTTAGATTTACTTTGTGGACTCTGTTACATTTTGTGTCTGCATTTTGCAGGTCTGACAGGCTCCACTATTGCCAAGAATCTTCCCCAGGCACGTCCTCTTCACACCTTCCCTCCAAGCCCTTATGTCCAATCCGAGAGAGGTCTCCAATCAAGCCAAGCACAATGTATGATGGAGATGATGAGAAAAGGAAAACTAGTCCTGGGTACAAAGATATCAGAAGAAGCAGCCAGGAGCAGAGTTCCGTGGGAAAAGGATGTAAGGTAAGGAGACCAAGCTAAGTCCTGTGTGGTAGATTTTCAGTTTATTTGCTGTAGGGGAACTTGGAGACCTTTTCCTGTGCTGTGAGCGCAGGGAAGGAGCTGAGCCAAGGAACAGCTCAGCTGGACACTGTGCTTCAGGCTGTCTTTGCAATGGGTGTGCAGGGCAGATTTCATGTTCTCAGCATCAATACCAGGAGAGGTCTTTGAATGGTTTCTGGGCTCTGTTGTGGTTTCTCCTCTGTGTTATGGCTGAGAAAACACCAACAAGCAGTCAGAGCAGCACAAGTTGTCCAATCTTGAAAAGTAATCCTTCTCCATTTAGTAACCTACATATATCTATGAAGCACCTGTGTGTCTTGGTGGTGTTTTCTGTGTCAGCTGTGTCTTCTTTGAATGGAAAAAGGTGTTTGCAGGAACCTGCCAAGTCAGGTTGTCTCAGCTTGTGAGTTGTACAGCCATGCCCTTGGCACAGTTGTCTCTGATGCTATTTCCAGGTCCATCGGCTCCTGAGCAGCTGTGTGCTCTGGCATGGCTTTGTCTAGAGGGGAAGGGATGGGAGGTGGCCATGGGGAGAGCAGCCCAGAGCCCAGGCACACGATTGCCTTTGCAGCAGGGCCAGGACCTGCAGTTGTTTTGGGTTTGCCGTGGAGTGCAGGAGGAGGCAGATGAGCGACAGCTTTGGTAGAGAGAATGTGCAATCCAAGGCGTGGGTATTTGATTTCAGCCTTGCAGAGAAAGGGCCCAAGGTATCCCTGACAGGAACTGAACCCTTTCAGTGAACTTTGAATAGGTCCTGATTTGGCTCTTTAGCCAGGCCAGAAATGATGGGATACTAGGGGTGGGTGTGCATCTATGCCCAGTGCCTCCAGCCCCATTCCTGGCCATGGCATGGGGGCCCTGGAGCAGCTTGGGCAGGCAGAGAGCTTGCAGAGAGCAGCAGGGCAGGGAGCTCTGCTGGGCTTCCCAAATGCCAGTGAGCCTGAGCTGATGGATGTGTGGGGGCTGGAGAGGAGCGAGCATGCCAGGAGCTGAGCAGCATCTGTGCTCGAAGGCTGCTGGGGAACTGTAGGAGGGAAGAGCAGCAGCAGAAGAAATGAGGGCCTTGAGAAAAGCAGGTTTTGACATCCTGCAGAATGGCTTTGTGGGGCCATGGCTGGAGATCAGCAGCACTGGCTGTGAGACACCTTAGGGGCAGGGAGAGGCCAGTGATCTAAAGCCACTGCCATGCCATCCCAAAGGCCAGTGGGGGCACTGGCACCCCAGAACATCTTGATGTCAATGGCAGCTGGGATTGCAGCCACACTTGCACAGGAAGAGAGCAGGAGGGGAGAGGTGTCAAATGTGGGAAATGGTCTGTCCCTCACCAGTTTCCTTTCCATTGCCCATCGTGTGCCAATCAGCTCCATCGGTTTGGCTTGTCCTTTCCGGCCAGGTCCCAGTTGGGGGCATATGTAAAGGTCCTGAGGCATGAATGTGAGCATGGCTGGATGCTTGATCTGAGCCGTATTTTACTTTTTTCTACTCTTTCCAGACCTCCTTGCCATATACGAGTGATGGGGAAATGAAGAAGGCATCATTTGGACTGCCTTTGATCCCCCCAATATGCAAGGCAGGCAGTCTCCCTGTTGGAAGTGCTGCGGGGTCTTTGCCAAGCTCTCCCCAGCTGGATTTGCAGGAGTCCGGGGAGATGAGGTAAGCCAAGGTGTCTGCTGCTCCAGTGCTGTTCACCTCACTCTTCCCATCTCCTGTGGACATTTTGCACAGTCAGCTGTCCCATGTATTCAGGCAAACCTCTGTGTGTTCAGCATTTTGCCCATCTCTGATGATCCAGCCCAATGTCAAAGCCAACAGCAATGCCCCAAGAGCAGAGGTGGTGGTGGGGAAGAGGAGGCAGGGCTTCAAAGCACCTCAGGATGGCTCCTCTGCTGGACTTGGCTTTTCTGTCAGCCAGAGCTTGGCCAGCTCTGTGTGATTGCAGCCACTGAAAGCTTAAGGACAATTATTCACCTTTGCATCCTTTTGACTTTGTGTTACATTTCCTCCTTCATCAGAGTGACCATGCTAAGTGGGGTTTCCTCCTTTCATTGTACGCCCATTCCCTCTCTTCTCTTTCTACGTCCTCATATGTTCTTTTGTCCTCCATTTTCTCCAGGCCAAGGCCCAGCAGCCGAAGACAAGAGAAGCCCTCGGAACACGCAGGTAGGTCCGGAGCGCGTCTGTCCTAAAATGACCATTGGAATCTTGACTCTGAGGTGATATTTGAAAAGTTTGGTTAAAACTCATTGTTTGATTATTTTTTTTAATTAATTTCAATTCCTTGCTTGGCTCAGTGGACTCTCCCCGAGCCCAGTCCCTGGCAGTGTTCTCTGGTGGTGCAGTGAAAATTCCTCCAGTGTGAAGTGTTGAGTGGCAGGAGCTGGAGTGCTACCTTGCGATCCTGGTAATGCTGTGCAGGGCAAGGAAACATTCCTCTCCATCCTGCACATGCCTTATATCTCCCTGCATCCTTTCTAGTGTCAAAATGAGACTAGAAAAGGAAGGCATTTAGCAGGAAATGAGAAATGTTCCCACTCCTTCCTCCTGCTGTTGAAGGACAATAGCTTTCCTTGGTGTAGTTTCTGAGCTGAATGCCTTGACATATGAAGGAGATTGATGGACATTGCCTGGTTAGACACTGTCGGAAACAGGGAAACCTCCTATGACAGAAAGTCCTTTTGACTTTTCCAATGAAGGAGAAGGAGACTTGCAAATGGGTGCAGCTAAGGCAGGGTGTGAGTTTGTCATCCTCTGACAGCACAGTCCCAAAGCCACCTATGGCAGGGTTACAATGACAAATCTGTTCCCAGGCTGTCTCTGCCTGTGTCAGTGTTGCAGGCTGAGGCTGGGACAGGAGATGCCTTGTGCCTGTCCCTGCCTTGCCTGATCCCTGACAAGTGGAATTGTGCCAGACAAAATGCTGGGTCTGGTGCATCTGGGTCAGGCAATGCTTTCAAGTTGAAAGCTTCATTGACACTGT
Source organism: Molothrus aeneus (assembly GCF_037042795.1). Classification (NCBI taxonomy): domain Eukaryota; kingdom Metazoa; phylum Chordata; class Aves; order Passeriformes; family Icteridae; genus Molothrus; species Molothrus aeneus. The sequence goes on from NC_089648.1 coordinate 10,061,258, forward strand.
TGTTGTTCCTTTGGCCCCTCTGGGTGTGTAATGATAGGAGAGATGAGACTTGGAGAACTAATTCTGCTGATGCAGAGAAAGGGATCAGATCCCCTGGTTCCTTGGCTTAGGATTAGTTCTGCCAAATCCTGGGTATGGCCCCTTTGGATTGACTCCTTCATTGCTGGTATGCAGCTGGAATGCTGAATGCAGCTAGAGAGAAGTATTACTCAGTAAGGTGACATTTTTCCTGGATTATTTCTTGACTAGAAATTACTTATGTCATTATTCTTTTCCTGTTTTCCTTTTGTTACTGACCCAAGCATTCTGCAGGGTGAAAGAATCCACTTTTGAGACAGGTTTTCCTCTCATAGTGCTTGGCCGCCACATGATTTTATCCTCTGTGAGGCCATGTAAAGAATTAGTTCTCCTTGTTCTAACAGCTCTTTTGGGGAGTATTTGAGAATGACTGGCGATCAGCTGTTTCCTTTAAGGACATTTTGAATTGTCAGTATTAGCCAAGATCAGAATTGTTTTGAGATAGGTCGTGTTTATTTGGGTTTGGGTGTCTCTGCTGAAAAGAAAGCAGAGAATGAACCCCTGGAAGAAGTAAGTAGAGCACAAGTGGAACTTTGGCATGAGCACTTTGCTCCCTACAAATACAGGCTCGCAGAATACTGGGCACATCTAGTGGAGAAAGCAAAGCTGCTTTTGCATCTAAGACCTGGTGCCATTGTTTGTGTCCCAGAACTTCCTTTGTTGTAAAGAGTAATATAAAAAAATCCCCAAAACTGCAACACCCGACCTAGAATTGAGTGAGAACTACAGAAACAAAGGCCTTGAAAACTCCTTTTGAAAACAATGACTTCCTTGCCAGTGTCAGATTCTGGACAGTGCTGTGAATTCCCAAGTGTTTGGAAGGAAAGTGATCGTGTAGTAGTGGGGAGGCAGCGGGCAGCACATGAAGTAGTAGAGCCCTTCTCTCTTGGCTTGGCAGCTGCATATTGTTGAGAGAAATTTAACTGATGCTAGTTTCATGAAAAATAAAAAAGCAAGCAATCTTTTCAGTAACTAAAATACACTTTGAATTCCTCACCCATTAGAAGGGCCGGATTAAATAGGCATGAGTTTAATTAACTCACTTCTTCTCTTGTACCTGGTCGACAGCTTCTTCTGAACCTACAGCAAGAACCCAGGCAAAGAAGAAAAAGAGCCCTCAGTGCAAGACAGGACCTGGGATGCCTCTGTTCCCAAAGGAGCTCATGGATCCCTTCAGTTTGGATATTCATGTGCCTGACCCTGTGTGGTGGTTTTACTGGAAATGTGTTTTTGGCGATGCTGTGTTTGCACCAAGGGATATTCAGGCTTTAATATTGGTATCTAACCTGGCCATTAGGACATTGGACACGCCTCTGAGAACACGGGGTCAAAAGCAGAGCTCTCCCCTGGGAGGGTCTCTTGGGTGTCCGGCGGGAAAGAGTTCGGGTCTCTCCCCCGGCTCTGGGGGGGCTGCCCGATGGCTCCCGGTGTCTCTCTCTCTCTCTCTCTTCCACCCTTCCACCCCCGGGCTCAGGCCTACCTCTCCCGGCCACATGGCTTTTCCCCTCCACCTGCCCAGCCAGCAGCTGGGCCGGGGGAGAGACCCGAACTCTTTCCCGCCGGAAACCCAAGAGACCCTCCCAGGGGAGAGCTCTGCTTTTTGACCCTGTGTTCTCAGAGGTGTGTCAATGTCCTAATGGCCAGGTTAGATGCCAATTTTAAAATGTGAACATCCATTGGCCCAACCACAGCATCCCAAAAACCACATTTCCTGTCAAACCACCACACCCCAGCCTTGGGAATGGAGATCTTGGCCCAGGAGCCCCAGGAGCCTGGATCAGCCTCACAAAAAGGTGAGGTGGGAGCTGGGCCCCTTTTTTTGGGAGGAAGGGTCTTCTGTCAGCCCAGAGAGGCTGTGCACATTGGCAGGGAACAGCTGTGGCCTGCATGTGCCCCCTGCAAGGAGCTGTGCTGCTGGCAGTGCCCCTGGAGCTGTAGGGCTGCTGAGCTGTGGGGCAGGGAGAGGAGCAGGAGGGTGCCTGTGCAGCTGAGGCATTCCTGGAGAGCACAGGGCTCTGGGCTCCCTGCTGTCCCAGGGCAGCCCAGAGGCCAGGCTGTGCCTGTGGTAGCTCTGGGGAAGTGGCTCAGGGTTTTCCCCTGGCCTGCCTCAAGTAGCTGCCTGCAGGAGCATGTTTCCCTGTGCAGGTGTTTAGAAGCTTCCAGTAAATGTGCCCCATGAAATACAGAGCTTCAGATGCTTTAGGTTTGCATTGCAGGCTCTGATCCATTTTGTGTCTCCACTTTGCAGGCCTGACTGGATACCCTCTTGCTAAGAGGTTTTGTCTGGTAGTTTCCATGTTCCCTTATCGACCAAGTCCTCGCCTCCAGCCCAGAAGAGCTGTCTTTCCTCGAAGATCAGGAAGAGGCTGCCGACTGACCGAAGAGTGTTTCAAGAACAGGATTTATGTTTTAGGCTTCACAGTTACATCTGTACATATGTTATTTAGATGTAGTTATTTATTTATGAACATTTATAAATAAATTATTTGCAATTATTTGTGATTATTTGCAGTCATTATTTTTAGTCATTATTTTTATTATTTTTAGTCATTATATATAGTTTTGAATAAATGTATTTTGATTGTATATTTAGATTTTGATGACATTATTTTAATTGTATCTATTTTATTTTGAAGATTTTTAAAAATTTTATTTTTAAGAATTTTATTTATTTTTTATTTTTAAAAATTTAGTTACAAATAAATAAATAAAATTTAAGTAAACGAAAGGAAATTGTGACACAAGGACCTGCTAGCCTCGAGGTAATGGGAGTGCAGCTCACTCGATGTGCCAGTGTCTCACCACGTCCTTTCCTCACTGGGCCACCTCTTCCTCTTTTGCCATGTTTTCTTTGCGTCATTTATGCTGCTTTTTGTTACTTGGCATTACAACGGGGCTACCATTGATATGTTTGGGGGAAAATGGATCCAAAAGATCCTGTCTAGTCAAAAGTTTTCTACCTAGATGCATTCTGTGCTCACCTCATGCTCACTCCTCTGCCAGTGTGGCTGCATTCCCAGCTGGCATCCACATGATTAACATCAAGATGTTCTGGGGTTGCCACTGCCCCCACTGGCCTTTGGGATGGCATGGCAGTGGCTGTAGATCACTGGCCTCTCCCTGCCCCTAAGGTGTCTCACAGCCACTGCTGATCTCCAGCCATGGCCCCACAAAGCCATTCTGCAGGATGGCAAAACCTGCTTTTCTCAAGGCCCTCATTTCTTCTGCTGCTGCTCTTCCCTCCTACAGTTCCCTAGCAGCCTTTGAGCCCAGATGCTGCTCAGCTCACGGCATGCTCGCTGCTCTCCAGCTCCCACACATCCATCAGCTCAGGCTCACTGGCATTTAAGAAGTTCAGCAGAGCTCCCTGCCCTACTGCTCTCTGCAAGCTCTCTGCCTGCCCAAGCTGCTCCAGGGCCCCCATGCCATGGCCAGGAATGGGGCTGGAGGCACTGGAGTAGATGCACACCCACCCCTAGTATCCCATCATTTCTGGCCTGGCTAAAGAGCCAAATCAGGACCTATTCAAAGTTCACTGAAAGGGTTTAATTCCTGTCAGGGATACCTTGGGCCCTTTCTCTGCAAGGCTGAAATCAAGTACCCAAGCCTTGGATTGCACATTCTCTCTACCAAAGCTGTTGCTCATCTGCCTCCTCCTGCACCCCACAGCAAACCCAAAACAACTGCAGGTCCTGGCCCTGCTGCAAAGGCAATCGTGTGCCTGGGCTCTGGGCTGCTCTCCCCATGGCCACCTCCCATCCCTTCCCTCTGGACAAAGCCATGCCAGAGCACACAGCTGCCCAGGACCTGATGGAGTCTGGAAATAGCATCAGAGACAACTGTGCCAAGGGCATGGCTGTACAACCAGTCCAGGAGCTTCACGATGCCGCGGAAGCCAGGGCACGACACCATCCACTGCAGCGCCAGCTCCAGGGGCACAAGGGTGCCCTTGTGCTGCGGGGGGACCGCGATGCCCTCAGCGGGGCCGGTGCTGCGCCGCGCCCACCCCGAGATGCGATTCCGGGACACTCGCTTGATGGCCACCTGCGAGCCAAGGCCAGCGGCGGCCTGAGCTCGCCCCGCTCCGACCGGGCCCCGTCTCTTACCGGGGCGCTGTCGGCGAGCCGGGTCCCGGAGTAAACGCTGCCGCAGCCGCCGCCGCCCTCCCGGCAGAGCTGCTCCAGGGGAGCCTTCTCCGCCCGTGAGGGCGGCACCGCGCTCTCGCCATTCTGCCCGGGGCACTCGACTGCTCCGGCCGCTGCTCCTTGCCGAGCCGTCCCCGGCACCGGCGGCTCGAGGCCGGCGGCCGAGCTGACGAGTGGCGAAGCTCGGACCGGGGACAGCACCGGCGACGCTGCCGGGGACGGGGCGGGAGCCGGGCGGAACCACGGGAGGGGCTTCGTTCGGGGCCGGGGCCAGGCCAGAGCCCGCACCAGGCGGAGCCAAAAGCCCGCGCTGCTCCTCCAGCACCAGAGTCAGCGGCGCTTCCAGCGGTGCCACAGCCCGCACGGAGAGGGCCCGGCGGAGGCGGCCCCGCCGAGGAGCGCATTGCGGGACGCGGCATGGCAGAGGCAGAACACGGACGGGACGGCACAGCACGGCACGGGAGTGGAGAGGGTGTGAGAGGGAGAAGGGGACGGAGATGGAGCAGAGTCGAGCGGAAAATCGATCGAGAGAGGCGCTGCTGCTGTTGCTGCTGACTCCGCGAACCCAGCGAAGGAGCCGCCGCGCGTCCCGCGGAACGAAAGAAATTAACAAAGAAATAAGTACCTATGAAAGAAATAACTGAATAAATCACTACAGAAATGAATAAAAGCGTTGGCTTGCAGCTTTCTCCTTCCTTGGGTGAGATGAGGCATTTCCCTGGGAAGAATTCCCTGTCCTGATGGTTGTGCCAGAGCAGACAGGAGTGGAGCCTTTAATTTTCAGGTAGAAAAGGAAAATAGTTTCAGTAATGTCATCTCTTTTCATCCTCTGTCGAGACAGTTGCAGGCTGCTAAAAGACATGGTCTTTTGTTGAAAGAAGATGTTGCAATGTTGAACTCGGTCCCAAGTTTCTTTTTCTGCCAGAGGATGAGGAGGGGAAGTATCCCAGAATTATGGAGTCATGGCATGGTTTGGCTTGGAAGGGACCTGAAAGATCACATTGTTGCACCCCCCCTGCTGTGTCTGGGGACCCCTTGCACTAGACCAGCTTGTCTAGAGCTCCATCCAGCCTGGCCTTGAACACTGTCAGGGATGGCACATCCACACCTTCTCTGGGCAACCTGTTCCAGGAGAGTCTTTTTTTCTGAATCCCTCTTCTAAACCTACTCTCTTTCCATTTGGATCCATTCTCCTGTGCCCTGCCCTTCCTGCCCTCGTACCAAGTCCCTGCCCAGCTTTCTTGTAGGTTGCTGTCAGTGGAAGGCCACAGTTTGGGCAAGCCTAAGCCTAAGTCTCTTTTCCAGGCTGAAGAATCCGAGCTGTCTCAGCCTTTCCTTGCAGGAGAGGTGCTCCAGCCCTCCCAGCATCTCGGTGTCCCTCCTCAGCACCTGCTCCAGCCCATCCATGTCCTTGCCATGTGTGCTGGGGAGCCCAGCAGGGCTGGATGAACTACTGCAGGTGGGATGTGGAGGGGCAGAATCACTGTCCTCCACCTTCTGGCCGTGCTGCTTCTGATGCAGCCTAGGATATGGTTTGCAAATATCAGACATCTCCTGGGGAATCTTTTTGCAGTTTTGTGCCCAAGCACCCAGCACACTCTCAGGCGTGTGCCTGTGACAGCAGAGCATCCAGCTCTCCCAGGAAGGCCTTATTTGCAATGCAAGGTGAGAATACACAAAGTTTATCTCAAAATTCCAGTGGTTTTTAGTGAACCTTGAAACAGGTGGAATAGACTGTATTTTTTATGACATGATTCTTGTATCCTGTGGGCTCATATATTTCTGTGATTTTACTGAGATTGCATTGCTACAGCCACAGTGATTTCCGTGGAATCCTCTCTTAGCTGTATTCCTGTGACTGGGCCAAGAAGGATCAAATGTTCCTTTGAAACCATCTTTTCATTCAGCTGTAGATTTTCATGCTCTTCTGCAGCTGAGTTTTAGACTAACCATACAGATGTACCATCAAGGACTGCTGAAGGTATAACATCCTTCTTGATCATTTTCAGATTCTTATTTGCTATTTGCTTATTTGCTTATTTGCTAAGACTTGCAATTCCCATTTGTTTTGGTGGGAATTCAGCAAAGTTCCATTCCCTGAAGGCCCTGTTAAGCAGATATAAACATGTTCTAAATTTGGTGTATGACTCTAATGTCCATCTTCTGTCTACAGCATCACTTTGCTTTCACAGTCTTGATAAGATTATAAAATCAGAACTTGGAAAGAGCATAAAATAGTTCTGCTTTGGGTCCTTGCATCATCATTATATTTGAAGAACTTTGCAGGAGCATCATCTCTCTTGCCAGTATAAAAGCTTTTTTATTATAGTTACAGCATGGGTTAGTGGTTTTTTAAAAGCACTGTTGCCAACAGCAAATGGTTTGAAATTTTATAAATGTTATCCTATTAGGTACATGTGCAAATTTGCTGAAGTTCTTTTTGTATAATTTTGGTTACAGAAATTTCCTTACCACTTCCAACTTTTTTCCCTTTCTCTGCTCATTAATTTCCACCTCTATTCCTGAGTATCTGCCGTGCATTATAGTACTTCTGACAGAATTCACTTCACCTGATTCTAAGGTTTAGGTAGTTCTCTTTCTGTAATACAGAAATATGTGAATTCCTTTGAAATACAGGAGAAATACAGAAATTCTTTTGAAATACAGGACAAAGAAGTCCTTAGTGAGGCTGACTAAACCTAGCAATACACAGCTCCAGCAGAGAACACAAGCACCATAAGGAAGATTTCTGGGAATGTTGTCCTAGGAAAAGCAGAAAAGCTCATATGTGCACAGTCCAAGCCTCAGGGATCTCCAGACACATGGATTATGGGAACATCTGGTTATGTAGAGGTGCTGTATGTATCTTTCCCTGTTTATATATTGGACCCAGTTCCCACTGGTTAATATATCATCAGCCATGTTTCTCACCCTTTGGATCAATATTAAATATTTCATATTAATGTTCAACATATCTTCTGAACATCTGCAAAGGCATTTAGTACAGCTGTTGTACGACATTTTCTCCACACTGTGTCTCCCATAGAAGAAGTATTTCGCAGGGGAAATATTACTGCCTCAATTTTCAATTGCAAGTCATCTCCATTTGCAATTCACACAGGTGCCCAGGATGGGCTTATGATCCAGCAGCTGTTCCCTAAGGCACAACGCTGCATGTGCAGCTTTCCTTTCTGTGGCCCTGGGCGAGGACGGAACTGAAGGGTGCATGGACTGCCTGAACCTCCTACAATCTTCTGTAGAGAGGGCAAGCAGAAAAACGAGTGAAAAAAAATGTGCTTTTCCACCAGGTGTTCCCTATGAACAGGCAGAGCCAACAGTGACAAGCAACTTGTAAATATCCTGCTCCACCAAGTGTCTGCAGTTGGATCTGCAGCACTGGGAAAGACGTGGAGAGGTTTTGCTGGAAACCCATCTGCCTGTGACTGCAAACGGATCTGGCTTATTTTATTTTCTTACTGTCTGGATGATTGACTAATGAAGGCCCAATGAAGGCAGGGGAACAAACTGCATCAAGGTACCAAAGGCAAATTACTCGAAATATTTGGCTACAGCGCTGGATGGTGTTCTGAGGAGAAAGATGGATGATATATTGTCAAAATTGGAATATGACACCTATACACACCCCTCAAAAAACACAACTGGAGCACCAATCCAGCTTGGCAATTTCAGTTTTTTTCCTAAATCTTTCCTCACTCCCACGATGGGGCACAATTTTTTTTTTTCATGACATACCATAACATTGTTATGGCTTTCATTGTTATAGACTAAAAGGTAGAACAGATGTTTGAAAAACAAAACCTCTCAAAAGCTGTCACTGATTAAGATTTTATGAAATATTAAAGATGTAAAAGCACTATCAAAGTATCTTGTTCTAATATTGAGGATCTTCCCCAGCAGAGAAGAGTTCTGTACAGACAGTGCAATATGTTCTCCATCCTCACACTGGGGAGGTTTTACACCCACTCCCCAAAACAGCTTTCATGCCACAGGAGAGAGGAACTGTGTCTCTGAAAAGGTTTTCTTGAGCTATGGTAAATATAATTTAAGCAAACTTTTATTAGCAGTGGTAAGGAATTTTCTGTAAGTAAAATTTATTCAAAAGGAACTTCAGCAAATTTGCACATGTACTTAATAGGATAAATCAATGTTGTTTTTTTTATCAGAGACCACCATGAATTGGAAAAAAAATGCGCTACCTTATTTTAAGCAAAATTTTAATTTTATTTCATCAGCTTGTTTGCATGAAAAAGAGCTATTCCAAAATCAAATTCACATAAAGTTCAGCATGTAAAAAAAGCTGAAGTTGTCATTGGTAAAGATCTGTTGCTGAAAGGCAAGGGCTCTGAATGACATTTCAACAACCTTGTGCAGCAACCGAAAAAACAAGGACACACAAAACCAGAGCAGCAACAGCACCTCTCAGTGCACAGGATGAGGAGTGAAATTGAGCCCCCACCTCAGTGCATTGTCAAACACCACCTGCAAACTGCTGCAGACAGTGACTCCAACACTGACCGGGGCCAGGGGAGCTGGAAGAGCAGCTCTTCCCACACTGGAGTTGGCTTTTTCCACCTGAAGATGTGCAGGCAGTTCAACATGTGAAAAACGCTTATTTTATGATTGGCTTTTTGCAAATTTTGAAATGAATATTATATGTGTTGTGTTAGAAAGTTATGCTGTATTAATTTTCTCAAGTAGCGTGTTAAATATAGTTTTAGGTTATAAAAAAATGTTAAAATAGAAACTATGCTATGTGGGATACTTTTTTTTAAAAGAAAGGACTTGCACTGAGATAGCAGGCACAGGACACCTAAACCTTTCAGAGAAAAAGAATTTATTGCTCCATTATCAGAAGAAACAAACTTTTTCCTGCCTCACTCAGGCAGGATGACGCCATTAGGATTATGACGAAGAAGCTGACACTGACCAGACAGAATCCTGTGTTTGAATGGAATTTATGCATCATGGATGAGGTGTATGGATATGCAACAGGTTAATGTTTTTAAGGGTTAATCCTCTGTTAACAGGTGTTCTTTTTCAGGCTTATGTTGCTCAGAAAAAGGTACCCAGACATCCGTAACTCTTTGTTCCTGTTGTCTCATATTGTCCTAATTCAATTTGTCCAAAATTTTTATTACTCTAATTACATTGCTGTTTTAATAACCATTTCATTACTATTAAACTTTTAAAATTTTAAAAGCAAGCGATTGGCGTTTTTCACAAAGAGTTGCTTTCAAAAACTGATTGAGCACATTCCCATGTCGACGTTCCCATCTCCCTGCTGTTGGACTGGCAGGGAGTTGGACATTGGTGGCTTCTGGCAGAAGGAGATTGCCCTAAATGCTGCCACTCATGGCACTCAGAGGTGCTTTAGTCTGAGGCTGAACCTTGGCTTCAAGCAGGAAAAGGAAAGCCCCAAGTAACCTGACTATGGTGAGAGTCAGTAAAAGTTTAGTTAATCAGAAAATCATATTATTTTTGTTGAAGACGTTTTCATATTAAGAGGGGAAATTTGGTCGTGCCTTTCTTGTGGTTACAAAGAAAAAGGTGACAGGAAACACTGTTCTGCCAGTGAAATCTGTTTAAAAAGCTCAGACACACATCAAAATCCCCAAAAAAATGCCTGTAATTGAGGCCCAGTGAATGAGGGAGAGCCACACTTTGTACGGCAGTGTACCCAAATGACAAAAATCCCAAAACTTTCCTATGGAAGGAAATAATTTCTGGCACATGCGGAGCATCTGTCACGGCCAAGGGGTTTCTGTGAAGCTTTTCCTCCATCCCAAGGGCTGGAGAATGACCGCGGGCCGTGACTGAGGCGCGGCCGCGCCGAAGGGCGTGGTCGGAGTGATGGACGTGGCCTGAGGGTGGAGGGGCGGTGCCAGGTTCGGGAGGCGTGGCCTGGAGTGAGGGGCGGGGCCTGGACTGAGGTGTGGGGCCGCGGTTCCGGTGCGCGGCGGCCGCGGGATCCGGACCGGGGTCGGGATGAATGAGGCGGAGGGGCTGCGGCAGCGGCGGCCGCTCCGCCCGCAGGTCATCACCGAGGACAGCCCGGCGCAGGAGGCCAAGGAGGGCAGGTGGGGCCCGGGCGGGGCGCCCGCCGTGACGCTGCGGCTGCAGGGCCGAGGCTGGGCCCGGCCCCGGGAGGGCCCCGGGAGGGCGCAGACACCGCCCGCAGGGCGCGGCCGGGCCCGGGGAGCGGCGGGCCGGGCTCGGATTGCCCGGGGAGGGGCTGGAAGGGCTGGGGGGTGCCCCGGGGCTGGGTACTGGGGGCACTGGGGGCACGGGGCCGCTGCGGAGCGGGGCCGCGGTTTCCCGGCTTGGCCGGTGCTGGGCACCCGCGGGTGCCAGCCCGGTGCTCCTGCTCCTCCTGGAGGGGCTGACGGTGAGGAGAGGCTGGGACAGCGCCTCACCTGTTCTGCCGACCTGCAGGAACGGCTTTTAACAACAAAAAAAATCGGCTTGGTCTTCACTTGCCTTCCCCTCTCTTCTCCTCTCTTCCCTTCTCCTCTCTTCTCTCTTCCCCTCTCTTCCCTTCTCTTCCCCTCTCTTCCCCTCTCCTGTTTATCTTTTGCCAGGCAAGAAATAACAGTTATCCCAGTGTGGCTTGTGCAGGTTTACTGTGGGTTTGATTAAGTCCTGTGTAATTGTGGTTTAGGGTGTTTATGTCTTAGTAATAGTTTAAAGAGTGATCTGCGGGTTTTTGACTGATCTACACGTGTCTGACCTAATAAACAGTCGGTTTGTGGCTAAGTTAAAAAAGGATTCTATTTACAATTTTCTGTTTAGGAATTTCGCAACGAAATCTCTTCATTGTGACTAAAGGGAGTTGCAGTAATAAAGGGAGTGGTAGTGTTTGTTTTGCCTTTCATTGCATAAGGTAGCTGATGACTTGTAATACTTTTGTTCCCCATCTATTATAGCATTTCTGACTTGAGTACTTTGCAGATTCTTATCTCTGCCCTTCGGGGTCATGAGAATGAAAGGCTGATGGCTTGGACTCTGTCCCTGTTTTTGGAGGAGAGCATCAGCATCTCTGAGCTTGAGAGGCTGCTCCTCCTGCCTTCAGCCTCTCTTGGTGTTCAAATCAGTTGAATTTCTAGAGCTCTATCACTGACTCAGAGTATTCACTGGGGCTGCTCTGTACGAAAACAGTGGAGGAAGTTCCTGGGCCTGGCCTTTTTCTGGCTGGTAGCTATGGCAGAAACTCTTGAGGACTGATGCTTCTCTCTCCAGCCCAGCAGCTCTTCTGCCAAGGGGATGATGCAGCCTGGCCTCCTGGCTGTGGTGACCCACCTTGCCAGCTTACTGTTGTCTTCAAGAGCTGGTTTAATGTCTTGGCTTTTTAGTTGTAGTAACAACTGAATTGCTGTAATTATAGCTGGAGTCCTGGTAAGTTGCTTTATTGAGATTTGCGGCTGCAGGCCATGTAGAATTAATCACAGAGACACAATTGACTAAGATTTTCTGTTTCACTGTTAGTGGACCTTTACCTCAGTGGTTCTCTCCAGTGACTGACAGTTGTCACTGTTCAATATTGTGTAGATTAAGAAGGATTCTGAGTAGATGACTTTTTAGTTTATTTTTTTGTAAAGCTTTTGGGTTATATTTAAATTCTTGTGGTTTCAGCAGTATCTAAACTAGGTCTTGCAGCTTGCAGGCTTGAAGTGTGAGTTTGCTTGTCACCTTATTCTTCATGCCTTTTTCCTTTATTGTCAGTCCTTTGCAAGTTTGCTTAAGGATCAGAAACATGGTCCTTACTTAAGCTTTTAGGAGCTTTAATTAGGTTGGCTTTGGCAGATGAGTTCCCATTCTGTTCCTGTTCATTCCCAGCTCCTTTTGTGTGAGCTGTTCTCAGCTGTCACAGAGGTGCTCAGGTGTCTGCTGACAGTACTTTTCATCTTACATTGTCGAGCTTTCATCTCTTGGAGGACAGTGGACACACCAGGCCAAAGGCTGAAGTCTTTTTGCAAACTTGGGGATTGCCTTTTATCCATACACCCTGCTCTTGATTCCAGATCCAAGGGGACCTAGACTGGGAGGTTTTTGCTTCCTCAAGACATCTCCTGTTAAAGCAGTAGGTGTAAAGTGCTTAAATCCTGCCTAAATCCTGGTGCCTAGTTCTGTCCTTGCTGTTCTCACTGATAATCCCAGAGGTTACCTTGATGCTGATATCAGTACCACAGGTGCACGTGTGTAGCTGCCCGGTTGGGATATTTGTGCTGGGCAGTGGTTCATATTCCCTACTGTCTGGGTGATTGACTAATGAAGGACAAAACAGTGGAAGTGGTCCAGGGATTAGTGCAGCACCACCAGGCACTGTTTGTCTTTATTTAACTGATCCTGTCAGGAGCCTGGCTGGCTGGGCCAGTGAATGGTTCAGAACAGCTAAAATTAGATGTGCTGCTTTCCCAGTTCAAGGCTAGGATTTGTTGGGCTTGGCTCTCTGCTTTTCTCTGTAAATGCCTGATTGATTCCTCTAAAACTTGTAGAGAGCAAAACGTGGTTTTCTCCCGTGGAAGAAACTTTTACTTATTTTATTGTGTGTTTTAATGGGTAAAGAGAAAACAATTAATTGCTTTTGTGTTCTGGAATTTGAGTTTCAAACCAGTGGTCACTAAGTTAAGCAGCCATTCATTTAGATTCTTCTGTGTTTGTTGTTTTAGTGGAAGTTTTTATTCAAAACTTGTGCTGCATAGAAACCATTACGAAAACTAAAGATCAAGTTAAAAAAACCTCAGCCAAACCACAACCAAAATATCCTGTTTCTCAGGTGGTTTGTTTTGTTTTGGCTTATTTTTTGGTTTGTTTGTTTTTATTTTAGTCAGCTGTAACTTGTAGCATGAATGAAACCTTCACATAAAAATGTTCAGCCTTTTATGCCAGTATCTTGAGACCTTTCTCTTATCTTAATATGTTCAAAATGGACCTTGAAGGTGAGGATGGTGGTTGTGCAAAGGTGTTAGTTTCCTTTTCTGAAGAAAAGAGGTTGCCACAGATATTTTAAGGACTGTTGTATCTGAAAACGATGTTAATCCTATTTCTTGTTTGGTTTTGGCAGTACTTACAGCAGCAAGGTGTTCCGTGTTACCTTCCTGACTTTGGCTGTGTCTGTGGCCATGCCACTGCTTGGAGTGACTGTTCTCCTGGATTGCCCTATAGACCCTCAGCCCATAAGGTGAAAGGTTGTTTTGTTTTGAAGCAAATGTTCTGGAAGCCTGACTTCTCCTGTGAGCTCTGCTGTTGTGTTTCAGCAAACAAGAGTTAACAGTGCAAAGTGGTTCTGTCTGGATTGAGAAATTGGGGAGTGATTGCAACATTATCCACACCCAGGCTGTTTCTGAGCCATCTTGTGCAGTTATGTGTCCCTGCTGATCATGGAAGGAGCTGAATTACTTTCTTTAATCATTAATCTAGAAAATGATTGTCTGCTACCCAAGCTGTCAGTGCAGCTTGTAATTACACAGGTGCACTCTTGCCTTCTGTGAGACAAGAACTGCATTTTCACTGAGGGCCAAGGGCTCAAGCTGCTGCAATGCTTTTTGAACTATGCTTTATGTAAAGCATAAATCAGGTGCGCAGGAGTTGGCAAACTGGGGGAAAAAATGATCAAATGTGTTGCTCAAGAATGTTTGCATTTTGTGCAAAGGATCACATGGTCCTCCTGTTTTGTAGCTTGAAGGAGCCTCCCCTCCTGACGGGAGTTTTAGAGCCCAACACCAAGTTACGGAAAGCTGAACGGCTGTGGGAGAACCAGCTGGTTGGACCAGAGTCCATTGTCAATATTGGGGGTAAGCACTGACAAAAGCAGCTTCTGAAGAAGGCTCTTTAAATGTTGTTCCATTGGGAAGAGTTTGTTCAGCAGTAGACCTCTTAGATAACAAGCTCTGGGAATTATTTTCAATGTGCAGATTTCCTAAAAGTAATTGTGTTATGCAGAAAAACCTAGGTTGTCTGTGCTATGTTTAGTTTTTCTCCTCTTTCTCTAGGATTTGTTGGGCTTGGCTCTCTGCTTTTCTCTGTATGTAATCTCTCCTATGTAGATGTTTTAATGTGACAACAAGAAATAAATCTTGTTGTCACACTAAAAATCCCGGTCTTCCAGGACTGAGAGCATCAGCAGTGTAGTCAGGGGCTACTTACATTTGGAGGAAATGGTCCCATTTTTCATTTGGGAAATGAAAAATTAACTGGGAATTAATATTTAGAAACTACTACCTGTTCTTTTAAAGCTCATTGCTGCTGAGTGAGCTGAATTTTGTGGTGTTGATCTTTGCTTTTATGACAGAAAACAAATCTCAGATTGATAAATATCTTGTTTACATTTTAATGCTGTTGCACAATATCATATCCCATATTAATAACTCCCTCATATTCCATATTAATAACTCTAAAAGCTTGGATTCTTCTTGCAAGAAGTCTAACCAACATAGGTGCCACTTTTCTCTCGTGGCAGGTGGGTTCTTCCCAAGTCACTAACCCATGCCACCTCTGAGCAATTTCTTAATCAGTTCCCTGTGCTTCTAATGCCATGAGATCCTCTTAGTGGGAACCCAGCATTGTGCAGGACTTGTTTCTTGTGACTCCTGAAGGAGGGGTAAGACTTGGAAATACTCTTAACCCCTACTGAAAGATCCTTCAGTGCAAGAGGTACTCAGTAGGTGCCATATAATTTATTTTCCTTCTACTTTATCTTCTAATTTATTAGTAAAATATTTGTAAGAAATTACATTACCCAGTAAGAAACTACTGTAAATTCTTTCCTCAGATTACACTTTTTTACCTGTATCTGTTAACAATGTGCTAAAGGGATTACCTGAAGCTGATTGATTTTTTATATTGCCTGGTTTACTCAGTCTTGTTGGAAACTCTTTATGGAAACCTTCCTGCAAGGGACAGCTGACCTATGAGTGAAATAATCAACCTGACTGGGAATAAGTTTTCTGTGAATAAATGAGCTGAGTTCTCCTTATTACCTGCTATAGAAGGATGCTTACCAGTATTGTTTTGTGATCAGCTTAATCACACAAGTTGTTTTTGCAGATGTTCTGTTTACTGGGACAGCTGATGGGAAGATTATCAAAATTGAAGATGGGGAAATACAAACAATAGCCAGAATTGGCCATGGTCCTTGTGGTGAGTGACAGCTCCCGAGCTCCTGAGTGTGTTTGAAAATGTCTGGGTCCAGGGCATGTGTTGGTTAAGCTGTGTTCAGCCTGGATTGCAGGTGCACATCTTGTTCTGCAGAAATTTGTAGCAGAGATATTAATGTGTTTGTATCAGTGAAGTATGAGTGAAAATATTGGAACATTGGAAGGAAGAGTAGAACAGAGGGCCAAAGGAATGGAAATGGGTGGTCTTGATAGAAAAGCACACAGTTTCCAGTTGTAAAATTTAAGAATGCAAGGAGGTTTTGTGTCATGACTACCAGGCCTTCACCATGGATGATGTGCTGGTGGAAGATCCTGCATCTTAACGTTGGGAGGAGGACAAGAGTAAAGTGCAACACAAATAACATTCCTTTTCCTATTAGTCCATCCAGAAAAAGCATGTGTCTTAAGAAAAAAATGGGCAGCAACCTGGTCTAATATTTGTGAAAGCTGAAGTCACCAAGATTCTGAGCTGAAGGGTCACCTCATAAAAACTGAGGACTTCTAAACATGTGTGAGTGAATGAACTCAAGCTAATTTGAGACTGGTGAAGTGTCTTGGTTTAAAACAATTATACAGACAGGACACTCCAAAATGAGTTATCTCTCCTCGTATTTTTAACCCTTCCTTTTTCACCAATAAGGAGAGATGAGTGTGATAAATGAAAAAATAGCAGTTCACTAAAAATAAAACAGCAACAACCAAGATAACAGTAATAACCACTAGATACAAACGTGCTGAATCCTGTTGACAAAGAAAAACAACACAGCAACCAAGGCTCCATGATCACAGAGCTCCCTCACCCACCAAATAGCCACCAGGGAACAAGGACAAAACAGAAGAATCCTCTCCAAACCAGTCAAATGCTGCTGATCCATCTGCTCCACACCACCCAAGAGGAGCTCTCCTGACAGTGGCAGCTGGAATTGGGTCAATGGCTGGGACTCCTGGAGAGAGGGGATGGTGCTGGTGGAGCTGTCCTGGGTGGCAGCAGCAAACAAAGATCGGAAGGAAACCTTCTCTGTGGCCCAGAAACTGAGCTGCCCCTGGCAGCAGCAGCCAGAAGGCAGAAATCTTCCAAAGCCTGGAGATAAACAAACCTGCCAGGCTGCTTTGCACTGCCTTGTCTCAGAGAACCTGCCCCAGACAAGTTTTTTGGCAGCCTGGCCAAAAAAAGCTGCAGCCTCTGCTCCCAAACCCTAGGGAGGACAGAGGAACTCTGTGTGCCTGTTCCTTCTCTTTTAGAGGGACCTCAGGTCACCTGCCTCCATGAACCTGGCCTAAAACACCCCAGTTCTTGTTCCAGCTCCTGGCTTCTAAAGGGACAGTGGCCATCTTGGGCAGGTTGGTGTAGGGAAGATAAGGAATACAATACACCTTTTTTGGGTTACCCAGGACAGAAGGACAGCAACTTACTTAGAGATTTTTGAATAGAAATATCACCTTCCCCATCTACGGAATTTTGCCTTGCATTTTGTTGTACCTATTTCCCTTCCTGTGTTTGTAAGCACAGTGGGAGTTGTTGCTGCACTTAGAGATCCTGCATTGGTCATGGTATTTTTGTTTTCTCACTGCTAAATTGCAGTTATTTCTTGTGGAATTCTACACCTCTTTCTGAACGAATTATTTGCTTGATTTAATGGGATTTCTGGAACTGAGTGAGCAAAACTGGGAGCAGCTTATTTATTACAGAACCATCTCTGTGGGGAGCTTAATGTCCATCTCAGCAGTGCCTGGGCAGTCTGAGGAGCCTGGCTGGTGTTTGTTGGGACTGATGGGAGTTTTGTTTGTGGCAGTGATACAGAAACTCACCTGAGGTGTTTGTTGGGACTGATGGGAGTTTTGTTTGTGGCAGTGATACAGAAACTCACCTGAGGTGTTTGTTGGGACTGATGGGAGTTTTGTTTGTGGCAATGATACAGAAATTCCCCTGAGGTCCTGCAGCCCTGTGCTGATTGCCAGTTAGAAATTCAGGTCAGGAACCGTTGCTGTCCCTGTTAGCTGTCATTGACTTGTCCATCATTTATTCTATGTAATTTTATGTGGATGGTTAGACATGATTAGACTCTCACATGATCAGACTCTGGGCTGACTTGGCAGCACTCTCTTGGCTGCCTGGTAAGTAGAACAGCTTTGGTAGGACTGCTGATGGGAAACTGGATTTAGGCATGAATATGGGTGGGGGTGGATGTGAAAAATCACCTTTCTCCTGCTCATTTCCGTTGAACTTGAGCAGCTTGGGAGAGGTGGGAAGGATGTGCTGCCCTGGTTCTTTGGGGCCAAAGTGGTAATGGGGAGCCTGGACTTTTGTGCTCCTTGAATTGGGAAGTGGAAAGGCCGTAGCCATCTGCAAAATTTCTCTTGCTAAGGTTTTCAGACTGCTGATGTTGTGAAGTTCTTAGCTCTTCAGGACTCAAATGTCTCCTTGAATTTATCTAAATTCTTCAGGTTTGCAGAATTCCCCTTCCTCCTCATATAGAAGTCTTCAGTGTCTTTGTTTTGAGAAACTAGCTATTCATGACAATGTTGGACCTTTTCAGAAAAAGAAAGGGTTTTTTAATTTAAAAATTATTTAATTCTAAAAACAGAGCACACACGCCCCCAAACCTGCATAAAACCACTTCTTTTGGAGAAAAATCATTTTGTTAAATCCAATTTTCTGATTTTACCCCAGCTTGGGCAGCTGTTAGTTACTAGCCTGACAGATTCTATGATTATCTCTGGACTGGTGAAAACATGGCGTGGGGTTATCTGCTTCACTCCCACCTAGTAAAGTAGGAATCATTTTTAAATGAATGTATATACCATATGTATGCCATAGAGTTTTTATAAGCCACAGTTTGACTCAAAGGTCACATGTGCAAGCAAAGGGAAAAAAGAACAAACCAAACCTCAAATATTTTATTCTCTGTTTTCCATCAGCCAGTGATGTCTGACTGCTTCTCAAGAAGCAGGGCTGCAGCATGTGTGGAGTTTGTTTTGGAAGGCAAATGTAAATGATAATTGCTTCTCCTTCCTCCTCCTTTTTCATAGCTTTCCTATGTGGCATTGAATGTCCCTTTGGTCAGTTTGGGCCACCTGTCCTGGCTGTGTCCCCTCCCAGGATCTTGCCCACCCTCAGCCTGCTGGAGAGAGCATTGATGCTGTGCCAGCCCTGCTCAGCAGTAGCCAGAACACCTTTTTAGCTGCCTGTGCAAAGCCCAGCACTGGGAGGGCTTTTCATCCCAGCCAGACCCAACATACCTGTGTAGGTACCCTGAATGCCTTGTATTTATTTCTGTTTGGAAAACCACTTTAAAATTGTTTCCCAAGGAGGCCGTGGAGATGAGCCAACGTGTGGAAGACCACTTGGCATGAGAGTGGGGCCAAATAACACCCTGTTTGTGGCAGATGCTTATTATGGACTCTATGAAGTTGATCCTGATACAGGTATGATTTTTCTGCTCCAAAGTTTTCTTCCACTGACAAATCCGGGCTTCATTTGCAGTTTTGCCAGATGCTGCAGGCAAAACAATGCCTGTCTTTTTTTGTGAAGTGATTTGAAGCTGTCTGCATGAAATGAGTCATGCAAGAACTTGATATTTATTTCCCTGTAGCAATCACTTCCTCTCTGTGTCTGGCTGTCTGCATCAGAGCTACCAGTGACTTATCTTTTGGTGTTACATAGTTTTTGTTGTTAAAATTGATATCCTAGGATCCATGAATAGACCTCTGTTGTAGCTGTTTTGGCTTTCATAAAAGGAAAAGAAAAAGATTGATACATAAAACCTTTTGTCATGTTTGCTGTACTTGTATTTCTGCCTTGATCTCACTGTGGTAGTGAAAAGCTCTTCAATTCCCTGTAACCCAAATCTACACAAAGTAAAGAGAGATGCATTTTGGTGTGGCTACATTGTGTGGCTTTTTTTTTTCTTCTTTTTGTATCTAGGTGAAACAAAGATGCTTGTGTCAACCAAAACACCCATAGAAGGCCAGAAGCTGTCATTTGTAAACGATCTTACAGTGACCAGGGATGGGAGGAAGATCTACTTCACTGACTCCAGCAGTAAATGGCAAAGACAAGACTACTTGTTCCTGCTTATGGAAGGCACAGATGATGGCCGGCAAGTATCTCCTTCCCTGTCCTGGTTTAGGGCAAATTTGGGAGAAAACCTCCAAAGGGGGGCCCCTCCAGAAAGCAGACCCACATGGCCCACTCCCCCCAGTTGGTTCAGGAAGGATTCCTTGGAGAGAAGTGGAAAGAACCTGTTTATTTAACAGGCACAGCACCCCCAGCACACAGAATGAACAATACCAGATGACAGCGCTCCTTCACCGCTCTGAAAAAGATGGCAAATTCAGAAAGTCTCTCTTGGGGGTGGTCGCTCTGTTATCAGTCCCTCTGGCACTGGGGCAGCTGCTGCAGCCACAAAGTGCAAACTCTTGGTGTTTCCCAGGTCCCAGTCTGGAGCAGGCTCAAGTGGTTCCAAAAAAGGGAGAGGAAAAACAGTCCAGGGATAAATTCGAACTGCTTGGCTAAACTAACTAATGAGCAGAAGCAAAAAGCAGGAGCAGCACTATGTACTGCCCTGTCTGTGAGTCCTGCCAGCTGTGGGTGAGCAGGCTGATAACAAAACCAAACTTTCACTCTTCAGAGCCAGTCTTGAAGGCACAGAAAATAATATCCAGCATAAACAGAACACACAAATGGGGAATCAAGCATCACAATGTCACCCTAGGACACCAAGACATTTCACTTGCTGTCAGCTCAGCTGTAGGAGTGCAATTCACCACTTCCTTGATCTTCATATTTTTTTCTCTTTATAAACTCACCTTTGTAAACACTGCACTGCCCAGGGGAGGGTGAGGGAATTGTGTGGGTGTTGCTAATGAGACCTGCAGCAAAATAAATGAGATTCCCCTTTTTCCTTCAAGAGGACTGGCATGGAGTTTTGTTTTAAAAGTGAAGGTGTTAGCATTGCATTCAGCACAAATCGTGCATGAATGCTGCCACTCTCAAGTGCCTTGTTATTTCTCTTGTGTTCACAAACAAATGCTTCCTGGCTATTCTGCCTTCTTAACTTAAATGTGGTGCATGTGAGAAAAGATGGAATGCCTGAAGAATGAAACACAGATGCATAAATATTCATCTTCACTCAAAAATGGTTTCTTTTCAGCCTCCTTGAATATGACACAGTGACAAAAGAAGTGAAAGTCTTAATGGTGGGGCTGAGGTTTCCCAATGGTGTGCAGCTCTCTCCTGCAGAAGACTTTGTCCTGGTGCAGGAGACAACCATGGCTAGAATCAGAAGGTGAGTATGACTTTGGAATTATTACTCATCTGTGTAGGGATTGCTTAAATAAATGAATTGAATGACAAACCCTACACTTCAGTTATGCCTAGTTAAAAATGACAAAGAAGGTGACCTTCCTCAATACTTAATGTTTTTATTTCACTTTAAATGTCTAGGTTGCATAATCTTTCCATCATGGGCTCCTTAAGCACAGTGGAGTAAGCTGACTTTTTTCCTGGGGAGAAGTATGTGGCAGTGCTGTATTTCCCTCTACCAAAATAATGGGAAAAAAAATTAACTATTGGGACTCTCATTTATTATTTAAACTGATTGAGTTAGATGTTCTAATCTATTATCTATACTTTTCAGGTATTATGTGTCTGGGCTGATGAAAGGTGGAGCAGATATGTTTGTTGAGAATATGCCTGGTCTTCCAGACAATATCAGGTTAAGCAGCTCTGGAGGATATTGGGTAGCTATGGCAGCTGTGAGACCCAATCCTGGCTTTTCTTGGTTGGACTTCTTATCTGAAAAAACATGGATTAAAAGGATGATATTTAAGGTAAAAAAAATACTAAAAAAGAACTTTTTTTGAAAATATCACCTTTAGTAGAGGAATGGAAGTGGTAAATATTTGTTTGTCCTGTTTCTTCCTCTTTACAGGAAGATTTAAAAAAACATTAGGTGCTGTGGTTAAAACTGTTGTTGCTTTTCCCTGGTAGAAGAGCCCTTATATATTAATAGATAGTAAAATTTAACATTTGCTTCTTTGAGTAGCAGGTACACGTCTCTTAAGTTGCCTTCCATCTTGATCTTAGGAAAGGAAAAGAGACTATCTCTAACCATGCAGCAAGACAGGATCTTCATTTGGATATGTGAAGACTTCACCTGAAGTGCCTAAACTGCTTATTGCCAGGTGTCTGAAGAGCATTTGGGAAGTGTGAGCTGTTCCCATGACTGCCCTAGGCACCCTAGGAGACAGTGTGCACGTTGTGGATGGTGTTAGGTGACATTTTGTTCTGGTTCACTTATGCCTGTTTTTGTGTCACCCCGCTTTCAGATGAGCAAGGATAATGTGGTTTTTTTTAAGGGCTAAAGAAACAGCATGATGCTTTTTAAACAATGCAAACACTTGGAAATACTTCTGTCCTCAAAAAAAAAACCAAAAAAAAAAAACAAAAAAAAAACAACCAGAGCAAGCAGTGCTTAGGATTTCATTCCAGCTGAACGAGGTCTGTGCTGTCCCTGTCTCTCCTGGTGCAGTGCAGGAGCTCTGTGTGATGCTGTGGGGAGCTTGGCATCAGCTGCACCAGAGCAAGCTGCTGTCTCTTGTGTGGGCAGCCTTTCAGCCTGCCCCTGGAGTAGATGAGCTTCTGCTGATCCTTTTGTTTCTTCTCCAGTTGGCTTTACAGATATTGATGTGTTAACCCTGTGTAAGAGTGTTCACTCAAAATGTGTCCTTGTGTTCTTAGCTGCTGCTTCTGAGGAGCGTGGAGTGGTCTTTGCCTGTATGAATGTCTGAGATCAGATTGTGGAGGAAAAAAACTTCTGTTGATTTTCTTTCTCTTTCTTTTCTTCCAGTTGCTGAGTCAGGAAACTGTGACAAAGTTTGTACCCAAATATAGCCTCGTTGTTGAACTCAGTGAGACAGGATCCTACAAAAGAAGCTTCCATGATCCCACTGGAGTGACAGTGGCTTATGTCAGCGAGGCACACGAGCACAACGGGCACCTCTACCTGGGATCCTTCCGCTCTCCCTATATTGGCAGACTTGATCTCCAGCACGTTTAACTGCCTGCCCATGATGAGTCCCACTGCCCTGTGCTGCTCCAGAGGTGCAGAGGAAGCATGTGCTTGAGGCAGTGTGTGACCAAGTGACAAAAAGTGTGACAAAAAGTGACAGTCAGTCTGTTACGGTGCAGGAGCACTGTGGCCATAGGAAGAGATACAGTTTGCTGTACCTGGCCTCTGTCTTGGCTGACTGCTCATGCTCTGGAGTTGGCCTTTATTACTGTTCACATCTGAGGACTATGGGGAGGCATCTTCATTCAGTTCTTTACTGCTCCAAGGAAATCCATTGATTTTCCTGTGCCCAGCCTTGTTTGGAATCATCTTGAACAGACACCATCATGTCGCCTTTAATGCAACTGTGTGTCCTCTTACTCTGGAAGGAATTGTGATGGATGGAGTTTAATTGTGTGTGATTTGGGTGGAAGAGGGTGGCTTGCATGTGTTAATTTCTGTTCTAGTGCCTCCTGTCCAGGAGTGATTACAGTGCATGTTCTAATGTTCTACCATGGTGCTGTGGTAGAGGCAGCAACATCCAGGACATGCCTAGGAATCCAGTTATGCCACTGGGCTTCTTCAGTCCCAACCTCTGTAAGTAACATCAGACATTGCAATTAACTGTTAATCAACATGCAGAATCAAACTGGATCCTTACCTGTGGACTCCTGTGTTTCTTTATAGCATTGGGGTCGGATGATGAATGAAAATTGCATTTTCTTTGTTATTAAGAACTAGTTCCAATGGGTCTGAAAAGGGTTGTTTGTAGTATTTCTTCCACATTTTACCAGGTCCTGAAAGTCTCCTGTTCATTATTTATGTGACCATTCCAGGGAGAAGAGGGCTAGCTGCAGGAATCCTCTTCAACATGCTTTTTATGAAGAACTGGTAAAGATTTTGGGGAAGATTGGTGTCTGAAGATGGATGTGGACTCAACTGACACCTGTAAAATCTAATGTTGGTGGATGAGGAAGGGCTTTGGTGGCAGTTTTTGGAATGCATGTCCAGGGACTTCCTCTCTTAACAGATACTCTACCTGGAGAATGTGGAGAATGCTTTGCTGGCAGCTATTGCAAAGGAAAGCCTGTGCTGTTACATTTTGTGGCTGGAATGGCTGGCAGCACAAAGGAATTCAGGCAAGAACTCGAGTTTTGTAGAGCAGCCAGGGATGAGGGCACTGTGGTGGACTTTGTGCTCACCAGCAAGGAGGGGGAATGTGCACCTCAAGGGCAGCCTTGGCTGCAGGGATCATGAGGTGGTGGAGTCCAACTTCCTCAGGGCAGGGAGGAGGGTGTAGAGCAAACTGTTGCCCTGGATTCAGGAGGGTAGACTGGCACCTTCAGGGATCTACTTGGTAGAATATCATGGGGTAAAGCCCTGGAGGGAAGAAGGAGCCAAGAGAGCTGTTATACTCAGGGATGTTCAGGGGTCACCTCTTCCAGGCTCAGGAGTGATGCATCCCCATAGAGAAGAAGCTGGGCAAAAATGCCAGGAGACCTTGTGTGGATGAACAAGGGGCTCCTGGACAAGCTCAGACACTAAAAGGAGGCCTGTGGAGGGTGGAAGCAGGGGCTGTAGCCTGGCAGGAATACAGAGAGGTTGTCCAGGCAGCCAGGGATCAGGTTAGAGGAGATAAAGGTTAAGGTAAAGATAAAGGAGGTTAGAGGAGATAAAGCTCTGAGAGAATTAAATGTGGCCAGGGACATTAAGGATGACAAGAAAAGCTTCTGCAGGTGTGTGGGTGACAAAAAGGAACACTTGGAGAAATGAGGACCCTCTCTGGAAGGAAAGGGGAGACCTGATTACCTGAGACATGGCAATGGCTGAGGTGCTCAGTGAGTGTTTTGCCTCTTCTCCACCAGGATGTGCTCCAGCCACATTGCCCAAGTTGCAGAAAGGAAAGACAGGGACTGGGAGGCTGAAGAGTCACCCACTGTAAGTCACATTTTAGATCATCTGAGGAACATGAAGGTGCACAGGACCTGTTAAAATTCATCTGCAGATCCTGAGGGAACTGATGGATGAAGTCACTGTCCATTGTATTTGAGGAGTTGTGGTAGTCCAGCTAAGCTCCCACCAACTAGAAAAGGGGAAAATAACCCCCATTAAAAAAAAAAGGAAGAAAGGAAGTGTTGGGGAACTGCAGCCTGCCAGTCTCACCTCTGTGCCCAGCAGGATCACGGAGCAGAGAGATTGGAACATGTTATTCAGAGAAGTTGTGGATGCCCCACACTTGGAAGTGTTCAAGGCCAGGCTGGAGGGGGCTCTGAGCAACCCAGTTTCACAGGAGGTGTCCCTAATGGTCTCTGAGGTCCCCTCCAACCCAAAGCATACTATAATTCTAAATAAGAGCTTTTGCATCTTGAAGAACTCAAGGGGTGCTTCAGCAGCTGTGTGATTCAGTGCATTGATACTTTGGAATTGAGGTTTTTGCTGCTCTCTCCTTTTCTGCCACTGGGTGACAATCCAACCTAAATTTACACTATTGCTGCATTTCTTCACCTTTGGAAAGGAAAGAGACTTGCTATAAATATATAGTGAAAAGCACCAGAAAAGGGGAAGGTGATGCTAAAAATATTGCCTGATTTCAATGGCCTTCTGCTCATCTATTAATGGAGGGCTATGCAAATGAAAATGACTCTTCCCTGTCAGTGCCTCTGTCACCCTGTTCTGTGTTACTGCCAGGCAGCAGCAGTCCTGTGGCAGGACTGGATCAGGGTGACTTGTTCCTGTGCAGCCCAGGGGCTGCTCTTTTTGGGAAAACCCAGTGCAGGGTGGGCTGCTTCAGCACCAGCTGGTTAGCACTGCTCTGCCCAGCCCTTGCAGCTGTTGGTCCTCTTCTGGTGGGAGATGATAGTTAAACTTGATGGCATCTCAAGTTGGGGTTGGAAAAGCAAATCTGCTGTGCTGTTTGTTGGGGGTTTTTTTTGGTTTTTTTGCTGATGCTTTGGCACCCTTGGGGCAAGCACAGCTTTGCCTCTTGGTACACAGTTCTCACTAGTGATTTATTTGCCAAAGTATTTCACCAAGTAACCTTTGGACAGAGTGCAGTTCTCTGTTAATTTTTTTTTTTAAGGGTACTGCAGACTGACTGGACTTGTACCCCATAAGCTCCCTCTGTTAGTACAGGCTGGACAGACAGGCTTTATTCAGTGTGAGAGATTAAATCTCTCTGAATCTGTAAAGTCCCATCTTTAGTGGGTGGCACAATGCTAAGCAACAAACTTTTCATGGTGACAGGCTGCTTAACCAGGCCATTGGTGTTCCATTTCTCATAAGAACCTTAACACTTCATTTCAGCTGGCTCCCATTCCTGGTCTTGTGCTGGATCCTGATCATCCATCCATGGTATGCAGAAGTGGGGGGATCTGTAGTAAAACCCAGGTTGACTGACACACACACAGGTCTCATTATTCAGCATAGGGATGCTTAAGAACAGTATTTTTCTAGAAACTATTTTTTCCTAAAAAAACAATCTCTAATCTTCGATTGGCTTTCAAATGAAAGAGTAAAGCAGCAGCACTAAAATGCTTGTGGAATAAACAAACTGGCATGAAGTCCTCTTGAGGCTCCTGTGGGGACTGGTTTTGCAGGCTCATTCCACTTCCACAGAGGCTGAGTCAGTGATGTGTTGATTGCAGATGGATGGTGACACACCTGCCTTAAGCAAGGAGAAACCTGGAACAAGTCAGGCTTGGAAAAAGCCAGCCAGTCTTTTTTGATGATGTGAGTGCAGGAACATGACACCTCTGCAGCTCTGAGGCTGGCTCTTCTCTTATGTGAGAAGTCTT